>NC_045785.1:25777227-26121167 GCF_009873245.2 Balaenoptera musculus | reverse complement strand
TTTATTGTATCCCCATGCCATATTTAACATCTTCCTCTTTCTTTCCTGTAAAAAAACAATTAACCAGATCTGGGTTCAATTTTTGGCCCAACTACATCACAGGTGGTGGTGTGCTGTCCATTAGGAGGCATACTGTGTCTGCTTATCTCTGGTGTTCAATGCCTGGGTCCAGGAATTCACTGTGGGTGGCAAAATGGTGATGTTCTACTTATATCATTCCCTTTTCATTTATTAGCTGAAATATTTCTGTAAAGAGAAACTTCTCACCTACTATTTGGTATGGTTTGTACAGTAAGGGTAGGTTAAATGCTTGATTTATTCCTTTAAGTTGTCAGCCTTCAAAATAATAAGTTGACCACACAGTGTTTTCAGTTGTGAAATTTCACTTAAAAATCCAGAGCTCTCGTTTCTCTTGAGAAGACAGATCTGGTGGTTCTGGGCCTCCGTTCCAGCGTGGCACGCAGTTGAGTGGGGATGCCGCTTTGGGTGGTCCATGTGCTCTCCTGTCCCCTGCATAGCCCTTTTCGCTGCCTGTTGCTTATATTTGACCCGCTTCATTTGTGTTGCCTGCCTGGTAAATGTTTGTGATCTTTGATGTAAAATCCTAACCTGGGTTAGTGCCTAGTGCCTGCTCAGTAATGTTTGTTTTCTTCCCACTAGTGCTTCCTTTTATACCTGCATAACTCAGTATTTTAGGTATTTAATGTTGGCATGACTGAAATAATCTGTTTCCTTTTAAAACTTTTAATTTTTAACTAAAATAGTTAAACATTTTAAAACTACCTGCTTTTGCATCAACATAATAATGTCTAAAACATCTGGAACACTTGGATTTGTTGTTTTGTTTAAATAACCTTACTTCCCTGTCTCCCTTTTAGGGTTAGATGTTCCTATGGTGTGGCCAAAACAGGGGTATGTTTTCTGTTTCCTCTGCCAGCCCCTTTCATAGTTTCTTCCATGTGTCCAGCTGACACCAGTTCTTCAAGGCCGGCACGCTTAGGCCGTCAGCTGCCATCTTGCAGGTCAGGCTCTGTCAGTTATGTCGGTGCATTGACGCTCACAGTGCAAAAACAACTCTGTGAGACCCATGCTCTTACTCCCCCTTTTACAGGTAGAGAAACTAAAGCTCAAAGAGCTTGTTCTCTAGGTTACAGGGCAGGTAATTGGCTGATCTTGCATCTGAATGACTTCAAAGCTCCTGCTCTTTCTGCTGCTGTCTGCTGCCCTGGGTTAGATTTGTCTCCTGCCCTATGCATGTTTTGTCGGATAAGTTCCGTGCTAGAGATGCAGGGCAGCCCTTGCCCTCAGGAGGGTTTAATATTGCAAAATAGTCACCCTGTGCTGGGTTATGTGACAGACCCTACCCCCCACAGCCAAAGATGTTACAGGTGTCATCTGATTTAATCCTGCAACCCTAGGAGGAAGGTCCTGTTGTTATCTTTGCCTTTGCCTGGTAAACTGAGGCCCAGTGTGTATCTTGCCCCAGGACATACATAAAGTAGCAAAGATAGGATTTGAATTCGTGACTGATTCTTGAACAGCGTTACCATCTTATTGTTGCTATCAATCTAGGTGTAGGGGCAGAAATGAACACGCATGCAAGCAGTACTTACTAGTGCACAGTACCATATGGGAAGTGTGAGATGAGTGACTGACAAATGCTAGGACAGTTTGGGGTTAGAAAAGAACTATAATTTGTTGAGAGTCTTCCATTCTTCCTCCTACACACCCAGTGATGTTGGTACTAATATATCCAATTTATAGTGATTAAAGGATCACTGGCCTGAGGTTACATGGTCAATTAACAGGCAGAGCTGAAATTCAAACACAGGTTTCTGTGCTTTTAAAAAACTTTTTAATTGAAGTATAATATACATAGAGAAAGGTGCAGATATCCTAGGTGGGCAGCTTGATGAATTTTCACATGTGAACACACTTGTGTAGCTTATACCCATATGAAGAAACAGAACATTGCCAGCACCGTGAAGGCCTCCTTGTGCTCCCGTCCACACATATACACACACTTTCCCCAAGGACAGCCACTAAGGCTCTGGGGTGGGGGGGTGGTGTTGTTGTTAGTAAAGCCATGTGGTGTCATGGATAAGAGCTAGGGCTCGACAGTCTTGAGGCCAGTTGCCAGATCTGCTGTTACTAGCTTTGTGATCTTGGGCAACTTAGCCTCTGAATTTCATTTGTAAAATGCAGATAAAAATAGTTACTACCTCACATATTTGTTATGTATTATACATACTAAATACTGTAAAACAATGCATGGAAAAATTGCATGGCATCTTGCAAACACCCAGTTAGCTGATGTTGATATGATTCCTTCTTGGAGGAAGAAAGGGTAGTTGGGGAAGGTTTTTGGTGGGAGAGATATGCTCAGAATTTGACTACAGAGGAGGGTAGAGCTTGGATCAGTAGGAGGAAGGGAGAGGGCATTCTTGCATAGAGAGGATCTTGAGCCGAGGTCCATGCAGAGGCTTATGTTATGTAATTGGAAAACATATATAGAGCAGCTGTTTGCAGTTGTGCAGGGCATCCTGGTAGGGGACTTGTGGAGGCAAATTTGAGTAGCTTGGGAGGTATAGGAAGTTGGCTGTGGAGGACACGGAGTGCTGGACTAAGGTATTGGGACTTCTCCCCTGTTGCCCTGGGGGAACGTTGAGGCTTCTGAATGTATGTTTGTTGGGGGGTGGGTAATATGTCCAGCAGTATTTTAGGAGATGATTGCAGCTGCATGTGCAGAAGCATTGGAGGTGGAAGTGGGAAAGACTGCAGCAGAAAGATGATTTCGAGGTAAGAAAACAAGTGAGCTTGATTAAATCAAATCTTAAAGACTGACATTTTCCCTTTATTTCCCTAAATGCTGGGCACTATGCTGGATTCTTTTGCGTATATGATCTTGCCAAATCCCCATAACAGCTCTGAAAGTAGACATTGTTGTCTGTACAGTAAGTCCCCTACATACGAATGAGTTCCATTCCGAGAGCGCGTTCGTAAGTCAAATTTGTTCGTAAGTCCAACAAAGTTAGCCTAGGTACCCAACTAACACAATCAGCTATATAGTACTGTAATAGGTTTATAATACTTTTCACACCAGTAATACATAAAAATAAAATAAAACATTTTTAATCATACAGTACAGTACCTTGAAAAGTACAGTGGTACAGTATAACAGCTGGCATACAGGGGCATCGGGTGAACAGGCAAGAAGAGTTACTACTGACTGGAGGAGGGAGAAGAGGTGGGAGATGGTAGAGCTGAAGGATCGTCGGCAGTAGGAGATAGAGGGCAAGCTGCAGTTTCACTCACGCCTGACGTTGATGGCACAGGTTCTGGTTCCTAGCTGGATTCAATTCTATCTACCCTCTTGAAAAAATGATCCAGTGATGTCTGGGTAGTAGCTCTTTTTTTCTCGTCATAGATGGCACAGTACCACTGGATTGCATTCTGAACGGCTGCTGCAACCTTCGTGTACCATTCTGCTTTCAGGTGCTGTGCCTTTAACAGTGCCTCCTCAGATAAAGAAAATCCCCTTGCCATTTCCTGCATCGTGAATCTCTTCAGTTCTTCAGTTACTTCTTCCTCTTTTCTGTCTTCGTCCTTTCTCTGGGCCTCCAATTCCTGGCACTTCTTAGTACCAGCTACATCACCGCTTCTTTTACACTTGTTTCAGGACATCCTGGGCTTGAAATAAAGATACTATACTTCTGTACTCTTTTACAGTACTGTACGGTAAGGTACACAAAAGCGCAACCACTTGTAGAGGATGCACGCACGTGACAGTGTATGCCAGACACGTGAACTAACTTACATGATTGGACATGTGAATGCACGTTTGCATCTTTGAAAGTTTGCAGCTTGAAGGTTTGTATGTAGGGGACTTACTGTACTCTAGAGATGAAGAAACCGAGGCCTAAGGCTATATAACTTGTTCAAGGTGACACAGTGAGTAAACTGTAAATCCCAGATCTGTACCACTATAAAACCCAGTCTTGCACCCCTGCCCCAGGGCTTCACAATCTGTGTGCATCAGAATCCCACCACGCTACCTGAAAACCACTCAATCATACACTTTAAGGGCAGGCCTGGCTTTGTATTTTTAGCAAGTGCCCCGGATGATTGTGATAATACACTGATGTTTGAGAACACTAACCCCACCATGCTGCCTCCCTAGTGGTTTTAGCCATTCTGAACCACACCCCCTTCCCAAACCACAGGTTTCTCATACAGAGGGGGGGCCTATTTCTTGGGCTCAACAGTAGCCCATGGCTAGTGAGACACATGTGGCTCAGGGCCTCAGCAGCAGCTGAGTGTGGCCCAGGGGTCAGCAGCACAGCCAGGCCTGGAAGCTTGTTTAAAATGCAGATGCTCAGGGCCCACCCTGTAGAATCAGAATCTGCATTTTAGCAGTACCCTCAGGTGGTTTGGAGTAGGAGAAGCATTCCTCTAAAAAAAGTATAAGCGTGAAGTGTAAGGGGAATGAAATACAGCTATTTCATCAGGCTTCTTCTATAGTTTGCAAGTAAAGAGTAATGCAAAAAAGAAAGACCTTGAAAGGAGGTCTTTTATTTACTGAATGCCTACGGTGTGTCTGATATTTTGGGTGCTTTATTTCATTTTATCCTCACAACAGCCCTGTGAAGTAGACATTATCCCTATTTGACTGGTAAAGAAACAGATTCTGAGAAATTAAGTAACTAGCCAAAGGTCATAAAGCTATTGAAGGCAGCCAGGGTTCATGTGCAAATCTGTCTGACTCCAAAGTTCATGCTCTTTGCAGCCCACCCCATTGACTCCCGTGCAGCCAGCAAGAAATGAAGGAGCTAGTCTTCCGCCATGCGGCGTCTTCCCTCTGGGAGTGTGCTTCCACACAGCCGTAGAGTCTAGTCACCTGAAATAGCACAGAAGAGTCCTATGGTTTAGAGTGGTAAAAATTGGAAGGTTAGGTTCTGTGCTAACAGCTCTTCTCTGGTGTTTTGGTTACTCTTTCCCCTGGAACAAGCCTGACCTCCCAGTTTTTCACCCAAGTTAATTTCAACAACCAAGGAGAAAGATCAGCAGAAAAGCACAGCTCTCTGGGTTTGTGGCCACTGTGCCAGCCCGAAGGACCAGAAGGTTTTCTATCACCAGAGCGTCCTGACCTTCACTGGTTTCCCAAGTGCGGTTTTAAATACCTCATCTGGGTTCCATTTTGCTATGCAGTCGGTTCTCTGAGCTGAATCAGTCCATGAGTCACAAACCAGCACTTGTTGCCCTGAGCCCTATCTATTTAGCCTTTACCATGTGCACCTAAGAAAGCTCCCAATGAACTGGTTTGAACAAGGTTCCCACCCTACTTCTTTTCCAAAACAATTGAACCAGAAAGCAAAGTGTTAGGCTGCTTGAACTGATTCTATTCCTCATGAATTCTGCATTCTTTTTGGCCACTACAAAACCAATGTCGAACTCTCCAGGGTCTCTTCTCTTCTAGTCTTCATTCTGTTGTATAGTCCATCAAACTATGAACTCATAGAGGACAGAGTCTGTGTCTCCTATTCATCTGTTTCCCTGGTACCCAGCAAGGTTCTTAGAAGAGGCATCTTCGAAGTATTAGTATTTTCTTTCTGTATGAATGAATATGGAATTGACAGGGGTTACAGTAACAGCTGATGTTCACTGAGCACTTACAATGTGCCTGGCCCTGCGTATGTGGAATTCTATATAATCTCATCAATCCAGTGATATAGGTAACATCTCCATTTTACCTAGAGGAAATTTAAAATTTAGAAAAGTGATACAATTCTTCGCAAGTCACATATCCAGTCATTGGTGGACCTGGTGTCTGAAACCCAGGCAGTTTGACTCTCAAGCCTATGCTCTTAGCCAAAAGGCTATACTGCTCCCTAAAGCTACTAAGCACTTACTGTTTGCCAGGTGCTCTTCATGTATATGTCTCATCTGATCCTCACAGCTACCTTCTGAGACAGAGACTTTTTGCCTTCATTTTAGACAGATGAGAAAACTGAGCCTCTTGAGAGGTTAAGTGATTTGGCCCAGATAATGCAGCTACCTAGTGACAGGGAAGGGGAAGAACCGAATCTGCCTGAGGGAGACTTCTGCACGTGGCTCCAGCTGCCTCCCACGCTGGTGACCACAGTACTTGACAGCCACACGTCCATCCCTTTGGCGAATATTCATTCAGCACATTACATGCCAGCCGTTGTGCCAGGTGCTTTATATACATGAACTCATTTAAACTTCAGAGCAACCGTGTGAAGTGTTGGTACTGCTGTTTCTGTTTTTCCCATTTATAATGGGGAAACTGAGGCTTACGTGTCACTAGTGTGTCTAGTGGAAGTAGTGATAATAGCTGATATTTATGATGGCTTCCTGTGCTAGGTGCACTGTTTTAAGTGCCTTATATGTATTATCTCATGTAATTCTTAACTACAACCCTATAGTCATATGTTAGAATATAATGTAAGGTACTTTTATCCCAGTTACAGGTAAGGAAATAGGCATTTGTCAGAGTTCACATAGCCAGTAAGTGGCAGGGCCAGGTTCATACCCAGGCAGTCTAACTCCAAGGCCTGCACTGTTAACCTTATCTTGTTTTTTGTCTTCCCCTTCATAGGCACCCAAGTTGGCTGAAAACTTCTGTGTCTGCCATTTGGCTACTGGGGACATGCTGAGGGCCATGGTGGCTTCTGGCTCAGAGCTGGGAAAAAAGCTGAAGGCAACTATGGATGCCGGGAAACTGGTAGGTTTGGTGGTACCAGTGAATGTTGATATTCCTCAGAGTCTAGATCTGCCCTGCCTAATAGGGTGAGCACCAGCTACATGTAACTACTGAAATTAATTTTAATTTAATTTAATTTAAAATTAACTTCCTCAGTTTCACTTGCCACATTTCAAGTTTTTGCTAGCCCTCACAGATATAGAACATTTTAATCATTGTAGAAAGTTCTGTTGGACAGCCCTGTACTGCGGGGTATTTTAACAAACTGGCACATTATGTGAACTTTTACAGTAGCAAGTTACTTGGTTCATTCTGAATTTATGACACTTATTTTATTCACGGTATTCTTGAAGCTCCTTTGTGCTGGCACATTTTGTAATATACCCAGTTTTAAGGCCAAGAATGAAACTGCCATCCCTAGGCCAGAACTCAAGGGTGATTCAAGAGAGGACTCAGGTAGTCTCAGAAGTGTTTTTAATCTACTTTTGTGATTCTGTTCTGTGTCTTTAACAGAGGGGTTGCTTGGCAGTTGACAAAAGTAATCCTTCTTATTTGGTGAATATAATAGCATTTTCTCTTGTTTTTAGTCCAGTTGATCTGATTGGAGAAGTACAATTTATTACCTACTAAATGTTTTTTGATTAGTGCCAGAGCTTAATTGTAACTGAGTTATTCTGGGACTTGGCCTTAGGAAGAAGTCATTTTGTGCTTGGCTCTCTGGTCTTTACGTATCTTAGAGTATTGGTTGGGGTGGGTGCTGGGCCTCCTGTCAGGCTTTGAGATTCTGGACCTGGGGTAGCCCTGCCTGTGCGCCCAGCTGCCCCTTTACTTCTAGCTTTCCCTTCATGTTAGTGAGGCCGTAAGTCAAGCCATAAAGCTAGATATTTTGGACTTTGGGTCTTGGTAGAAGATCCCGTACTGAGAAAAAATTGGGTTGTGGCAATGAGATTACTTATCTCCAGCCTTCACTTAGTTGCAGAGCTTATACTTTGTCCCCAAGTTCACAGCTGGTCCCAGGAGATAAGAGCATTAGCTACCAAAATGGGCAGCCTTCACTCTAATACTGGCAGGGAACTTTTCTTGCAGTGAAAGCCCAGGAGGAAAACCAGTTTTTGGAAGCTAGGAAGGATCCTTGTTGGGGTTTTTAGAGAGGCTCAGAGGAGTGTTGGGCTGGCTTCTTGGTTCCTTGGTTCTGAACCAGTCTCGCCAAAGTCAGTGAACTTCTCTGTTGCTTCATGTCCGAGATAGCCTGGGTCACTTTACTGTTAGCCTAATCAAAATTGTGAAACAGGAAAAGTTGGTGCCTTTCTACATTCTGGTCAACGCCCATTCTCTCCTGGAGCCCTCCTCAGGTGGTCTCTCAGCTATATGTCCTCACTTATGTCTTGAAGATAGCTGATTGCTGAGGAGCTGTTATCTGACTGCTAGGACTCTGACTAATGGCCAGAGAGGCCCTCAGGACCTGAGAAATGGAGGTCTCCTGGTGGGGTGACAGGCACTCCTCTTCCCTCACCCAGATTACTGGGACACAGGAGAATCTCAGGGGAAGAGAATGTGTATATGGCAACCACAGAAATAATCATGAGACTGAATCTTCCAAATGGAGCCACTCCATATTTGCTCTGATTTTTGCTTCTTTGGGGTCAAGAACCTGTTTAGTAATCAGGTTATACAGACATAAACTTATGACCCTGGAGTTGGGCTAATGCCACCTAGTTAATGGATTTACCCCCAAGATTGTTTTGTTCTTGACTTCCAGGTGAGCGATGAAATGGTCGTGGAACTCATTGAGAAGAATTTGGAGATGCCTCCATGCAAAAATGGTTTTCTTCTAGATGGCTTCCCTCGGACTGTGAGGCAGGCAGAAATGGTGAGTGGCTTGGTTTTGTATCACCATTGCATGAAAGCAAATCCTGGCCCTCTATCTCTGTATTCCTTTGAGGGAAATGGGTCTTATCAAGCTCTGGTAGCTTAGGTGGGCCACACGCTCTTTTACAGCTTGATGGCCTCATGGAGAAGAGGAAAGAGAAGCTTGATTCTGTGATTGAATTCAGCATCCCAGACTCTCTGCTGATCCGGAGAATCACAGGAAGGTATTTGTCCCCTGAAGGTCTCTTCTTTTCATGCTTCCTCAGAGCTTTGTCAGACGACAGGAACTGCTCCAGCCTAATCCCAGCCATGAAGCTTAGTGCCGTTTCCACATGGATTGACCTTATTTGGTGACATGGGATGGGGATGTGGAAGGAAGAGCAAGGGATCTGAAGTCCAGCAGCAACTCAGTCCTGTCACCTTTTAACTCTGACCCTAGGCAAGTTTCTTAACCTCTCTAAGGCTGTTTCCTCATATGTAGAGAGGGAGTAATAGTACCTGCTTCGAGGACCCATTGTGCATGGTAGATAGCATATTGTGCGTATTTCAGAGCCTTGCTTACCTGGGTGCTTAAGAAATACTAAATTCCTTACATGTATATCTCCATTTTAGTGCTTTTTAAGTCCGATTTCAGTTGGAGTTGCCATACCTTGCTTTAGGCTTTTTATCATAAAAATATTAGGACCATCTACACAGTTTAGAAAATTGAGGAAAAACTTGCTCATGGTCCAGCCAGCTTAGCGAATAACACTATAATTTTTTTGCGTGTTTTGTTTTAAAGTGCTTATTTCTCTATAGTAGTTAACGTTGAACACAGAAATGCTTCTGCTTCTGATGAGTTTGCTCCTAAAAAGTGCCACTGCTTTAGGCTACAGTTTCCTCAGCCCTCTTTCACTACCACTCTACCATCTGCTTTGTGCCTTCCAGAAATATGTGGGAAGCTCTCAACCACTAAAAGACTCTCCCATTCTTGTCCTTATTATGGGCTATATAGCTTTTTTTTAATCCCTTAGTCACTTTAATGGAGTCTCAGGAAGGTGGTCAGCCTACCATCTTGAACCAGACTTCCATGACTATTGTTTTTAATTGCTGCATGATATTTCACAGTACGTGAACCATCATTTACTTAATTGTTCCCCGATTGTTGTACATGTGTGTTCTTCCAGTTATCCATTGTTAAATTCATGCTGTGACCATC
Source organism: Balaenoptera musculus (assembly GCF_009873245.2). NCBI lineage: Eukaryota > Metazoa > Chordata > Mammalia > Artiodactyla > Balaenopteridae > Balaenoptera > Balaenoptera musculus. The sequence goes on along the minus strand of NC_045785.1, from coordinate 26,111,376 downwards.
GTAGTACATGTAAGTTTTTTAATTAAGGGGGCAGTGTTTTCTGATTGTAAATGTTATTACTTTGATTTCCTAATGAGGTTGAACATTTTTCTCCATGTGTCTGCAGTCCATATCTTTAAGGAGAGAGGCAGCAGAGTAAGTGTTAGAGGTGTTCTCCTGGAAGGCTGTGTTAGATACAGTGGGATCCACCTTATATTAATTTTCTTTTCAAATGTCCAGGTTTCATGTTTCCAGCTATTGCATAGGCTCCTTCAGTGCAGGAATTTTGTTTCTTTGCCCTGGCACAGAGTAGGCAAACAAAGTTGATGTAGTCCAGGAAGCAGTAGAGTTGACAAGAAGGGACATGACCAGGGCTGGGGTCCCGGACATTGCAAAACAGATGTTAACAGTACTAGGTGACACGAGGGGCCTTTGATCTGATCAGCTCAGCTTCCTAAGTGCCTGCTTTGTGCAGGCACAGCTCTGGGAGCAGGGGGCCAGTAGAGAATATAGAACAATATGCTGGTGCCCATGTCTGACCTCAGAGCGTCTACAACCCCTACATGAAACCTGGGCTGTTTAGTGCAGTAGGGGTCCAGGAAGACAGCCTGGGGGCAGGGAGGGAAGTCTGGCTAGGAGAGGTGTAAAGTCAGACTTGACCTTCCTGGATAGAGAGGATTTTGCTGAGGCTTTCCCAGAAGGGAGTAGAGGCAAGAATGAGTATGCTTTCAGGGAGGGACTCTAGCTAAGGCTTCTGGCAGAATGTCTGTCCAGAGCTGGAGAAATGGCTTGGGAGGCTGGGTGGTAGAATGAGTGCGGTTGGGAAGGTGGAATGGGAGCCTGGCTGGGGAAGGTCTGCCAAGGAGGAGAGGGTAGACAGGAGTGAGTCAGGAATCATGGGATGTTCTTAAGCCACTAGGCGCTGTGGCAGATACAGCATTTTAAGAACATTAGCTTGGTCCTGGTACACAGGCTAAATTGAGGGAAATAAGAAACAGACAAGGACCCCACTTGGAGGAGCCTGATGTGATCCACCGGTGAAGTGATGGAGACTGGGGTTGGCTGGTGGGGCACTGAGGGATTCTGAAGAACAAACTCCAGAACTGTAGAGGGCGAAAGAGGCAAGACTCGGTCTCTTGGTTTGGAAGTGAGTGGTGTAGTGTGGCCCTCTCCCTTACAGAGGAGGAAACAGAACAGGTCAGACTATGTAAAGGTGTTTTTCCAAGCCCACTTGCATATCAGTGGCAGAACTAGCACCAAAAACCTGCTTTCTGCCTCCTCGTCCACTATGCTGATTGTTGCAAGAAAAAGAGTCAGGAACTAGCCAGTTTAATACGGATCTTATTTAAATCTGACATGATAAGGACCCCACTGTAAATGTCTTCTGAATTGGCTCTGACCTCACTTCTAATAATTGTATGGGTTATTATTTTATTTCTTGCCATAAGTATGGCTGGTGGGTTTTGATTTTAACCTATTCAGTGTTGGCTCTCTGGTATCATTAGCCTAATGTCTTGTACCATCCCCATTTTGTGGATGAGAAAACAGGTGTCTAAAGTATCACACCTAAGGTAGCAGTGGCTGTAGCATCCCAGCCCGATCCCTCCACATCGTCACCTCCGCCTCCAGGCCAGGCTCAGTGGCTTATAGAGCTGTTTTGGTTGGTACTTAAGACCAGTCCCATTTTAAGAACTTGGAGATTGGTTTCTTTTCCCTTCTAGGGAATGAGTCTTGCCTTCTTTTTTTTTTTTTTTTTTTTTTAATTAATTAATTAATTTATTTTTTATTTTATGGCTGTGTTGGGTCCTCGTTTCTGTGCGAGGGCTTTCTCTAGTTGTGGCAAGCGGGGGCCACTCTTCATCACGGTGCGCGGGCCTCTCACTATCGCGGCCTCTCTTGTTGTGGAGCACAGGCTCCAGATGCGCAGGCTCAGTAATTGTGGCTCACGGGCCCAGTTGCTCCACGGCATGTGGGATCTTCCCAGACCAGGGCTCGAACCCGTGTCCCCTGCACTGGCAGGCAGATTCTCAACCACTGCGCCACCAGGGAAGCCCCTTGCCTTCTTCTTAAAATGATATTTGGAAGTGGGGAAGGAGCAGTGTTATATGTAACTGGAGGGCTGAGGGAATCTGGGAATGTGCAAGAGCTGATGTAGAGACATGGAGAGGAGAGAATTGTGTTTGTTGCAGCGTGGCTGCTGTGTGCCCTGTGCTTTCCAGAAGGTGAAGAAACAAGGTCCAGGGACTTCCCTGGCGGTCCGGTGGTTAAGACTCCACGCTTCCACCGCAGAGGGCACGGGTTCGATGCTGGTTGGGGAGCTAAGATCCTGCATGCTGCACAGCGTGGCCAGAAAAAAAGAAACGTGGTCCACATTTCATGCCCCCAGCCCTTCCCAAAGGAAAGCTGTAGCTGAGCCCCGTAGCTTCTGCTCTTCCTCTCCTTGGGTCTCCTAGTGGGTGTCATTTCCCAGTGGATGCACCAGAGGAACCCCTCCAGCAACTCAAGTAAAGGAGGGCCCAACCTCGTGTTACATGATTGCAGTCACAGGCCCACTCAGTGTAACTTACTCACTCTGCTATCAACTTGTCCCCCATGCTGTAAATGGACCACCTTATTCTATAAATGGACCACTTGGCCCCCCAAAATATGCTGTCATTAAAACACAGTATCACATTTTACAAACGTGTGGGTTCGATAGTCTAACCCAGACTTTCCCAACTGATGTGCTGAGATGTTGACCCCCTCAGCCACGAGAGCAAGCACCCTGAGTACTTTCTGTGTATGCCAAGAGGTGAAAAATGTTGGGAAGCTCTGGCCTAACAGACCTTCATGAGGAGAGTAGCCATCAGTTAAATAAGCAGACCTTGGTTGGCATAGAATTGGGAAGCCACGCGAAGTTGTGGGCACCAGCTGCTGAGCAGTGTTTGGCCTGCCTCCTTCCCTTCTTAGGTTTCAGGGGTCCTGTGGTGTGACCATTCCCAGTCAGGAGCGTGGGCTTGTTGCTTAAGGGGACACGGCAGAGATGCAGCTGCCAGCTACATATTCTGTACCAAGTAAATGCTTCTTGAGCTCTTTATTCTATGACTTAATATGTTGTTTTCCCTGATGCCTTGAATATTGCCCTCTGATGGCTGGGCTTTCTGTGTCTGTGTGGTCACAGAGGTGTTCAGCATTGTCTGCTGGTGTCTGCATCCATAGCACATGTTTTTCCTATAGCACCTTTCACCTTTGGTTTTATAACGAAACTAATTTAGAAAATAAGGTTAGTTTCTCTGTCCTCTCTCCCCCATGGCACTTTGTCCAAATCTCTGTTAAAGGATTACCAAATTTATTGTAGTTATTTATTTCCACATTTGTCTCCCCCTCTAAATTAATCACTGTTTGTGAGCAGGGATCGTGACTCATTGCTCTATAGCCCCTGAATTCAGCTTAAGGCCTGAATCGGAATGCTCTCACACAGCCGAATTAGGCCGTCGTTATACCAGCCTCTTCAGCCAGACACGTATTTTAATGTTGGGTCAAAAGAGAAAACTTACTCCCTCTGGCATATGCCCAGTTATTTTCCTAAGCAAGAGATGCCTGTAACGGGGTTCTCTGCTGGATTAAAGTCCTTGCATCCAGCTTCTCTGTCTGTGCTTGTCATCTTGGAGACCCCTGGGGTTCCGGCAGCCTGATTCCTGTTCATTTGCTGTCTTTCAGACTGATTCACCCAGAGAGTGGCCGTTCCTACCATGAGGAGTTCAACCCCCCAAAGGAGCCCATGAAAGATGATGTATGTAAATTCAGGACGGGAAGTTTCCTTTTCTTTCCTTCCTCTCTCTTACTTCGCTTTTTTTCTTTTTTCTTTCTTCCCTTTGTTCTTCCCATTTTCCCTTTATTCCTACCAATATTACGAACTTAACCATGAGAAATATTGCTATCACGTAAATCGCATGGGCTGTGGCTCGTCTTTAGAGTGTCCCTCCAGGTGGTTTATTGCTTGACCCTGAGGTAGCCACCAGTGCCAGCCACTTCCCAGTGCCCAGTGTGTACCTGTCTTTTGTCCAGAGCAGCCCCTTCCTGGCATCATGGCAACCTAAATGGTGAACTAATCAGGAGACGGCTGCTTGAAAGCCCCGATTAGAGCCACGGTTGGGAGGACAGTACTGAAGAGATGTTTGTTGACCAGTCCTGCTTCAGAAGAATATCGTCTCTCTCTAATGACTGTACTGTGCCCTACAGATTCAGAAGAGCCTGGCCAGGTTAACACTGCCAAGTTCCTATGACAGTCTTTAATTGTTTGCAGATGTAAAAGGGGGGGTCTCATACATGTTCACTGTAACATTTGCCGTAAATAGTTCACCTTGTCTGTTTTAGAACATGCAGGCAACAGTAAGAATTTCCTGGATTTACCTTTGTCATATGAGACAAGTTCATCAGGTCATACAGGTTCCTAAGCTATCTGTCAACTTAGTCACGTTTCACAGAGTTGGCAGTTCTATCACTCAGTGTTCCCTGTCGCTTGCCACTTTCAGAATGTTGATGGCCGGCACCCCAGTAAAAACACTGAATACTTATGCAGCTAAGATCCTAATTGCTACTGCATCTGTGATTTTGATGTATTCTCCTGGTCTCAGGGGCCTCTGTCTTTCTTGTTTCTCACCCTAGAAGTGTTTGTCTTGGAAGCTGAACAGCCTGAGCACAAGCTGTGAGAGAAAGACCTTGTCTGTCCCTCTGTCTCAGCCCTTTCCTCACAGTTGCTGTTTCAGGCTCCCTGATTTCTCTGGACCAAGTGGTCTGCTCCTGGGACCAACTTGCTGGGAGTAGTGAAGTTCTTTACAGTTCTTTATTGGAGGGGGTCTAGATTGTCTTGTCTTTCCCTCTGATGGACTTTGGGATCAGACAGCATCTCAGATCTGCATCCAGCATTGGATTAGGAGAACTTGCTGAGTCCTGGCCTTTCGTTACCCTCTTCCTGTTCTCAGATCACCGGGGAACCCTTGGTCCGCCGATCAGATGATAATGAGAAGGCCTTGAAAATCCGCCTGGAGGCCTATCACACTCAGACTGCCCCGCTGGTGGAGTACTACAGTAAACGGGGGATCCACTCTGCCATCGACGCGTCCCAGACCCCTGACGTTGTGTTTGCAAGCATCCTAGCAGCCTTCTCCAAAGCCACATGTAAAGACTTGGTTATGTTTATATAATGTTGGGTCCAAAAAGGAACTTCTTTCTTCTTCCTATCCCTGTTGAGGGAGTGGGTGGGAATGGCGGAGCAGGCAGAGGGAGGTTTCTTCAGGCCAGCAAGAGTATCATTTGATGGACTGATTAAAAAAGCACTTGCTTCATGTATCTTTGGCGTGTGTGCAACTCTCATCTCATCTGTGTGTGTGTGTGCGTGCGCGTGCGCATGAGTGTGTCGGTATAAGTCTGTGTACACTCTCCTACTTTCTAAGTTATAGGCAAGATTGCTTTACTAGCTGTTTATTTCTTTAGCCATACTCTAGATTTTATTTTTTGACCAAAATAAGCTAACTCAGGTATCTACCAGGTGTTCCAGTTCCCTAGTATTTTTTCCATCTCAAGAGCTAATTAGAAGTCCTGGGTCACATGAAGTCAGGCAGGGCCACAGTTCCTAGTGGCAGACTGTTGGCCAGAAATTCCACTTGTTTTCTCACCCGTAATGAAAAGCCAAATGAGTCAGTGTGTGGAAAGGGATCATTAATTTTTTTCCCCTAAACAGGAAGGAAAAGGCACTTACATTATAGATTCCAGAAATTACTGGGAGAGGATATCACCATAGAAAGAGCCAGGCCAAGTTGGAATATTTCTGTGAACTGCACCATGGTTCTGTAAAGTAGGAATCGTTTGGGACCTGTGTTGAATACTGAATTGTTGCCAAAGAATTAAACCAGGTGAAAGGTCCTTTTGAATTTAGACTATCTTCTGAACATCCAGGCTGGGCATCTGAGGGCAGTCAGTCCACTTCCCCAAATAGAGACCAGGCTAGGTTTATTTTTATTTTTAATGTTCGCCTCTGTTTCCAAGTATGAACAAACCAGTGATTTGAGGATCATTTTGGGATCATTTTGATTAGAATTTATTCAAACCCAGTCTCTGCAGGATGTGAAACCCATATCCCTTTTAAACTCAAACCCTCTCCCTTCCAGATCCAGTCCTTCACCCCTTACGTCATGATGGTGGTGGCCAGTCTCCCCAAGAAAGGATCACCCCAAAAATAAGATCACCTATGGCAGTAACCAGCTTTTATTCCTAACCTCAGCTCCCAACTATTAAGCATTTCCTGAGGTCCATGCTGTGCCTTTTGGTCTCTGGTTTGATTTGGGGCAAACAGATGAATTAATAGACTGCTGTGAGGGACCACAAAAACAGCAGCCTCTGGAAAAAAACCATTGAAAAAAATCAGTGGCAGGTCCAGTAAATAATGCCACCTGCCCAGTGTAATCTGCTGACTTGGTTTAGTGGACTATAAAGTGCCCAGTCCCCATCTGACCTGAGTTCTGCTGTCTGTGGGACCACCAGAGGTTTTGTCCTCTGTCCATCTGGAAGCTGGCTATGGGTACGTGGCCATCTCGTGTCCCTCTTTGTCTGCTTCAAGTGAGTGTCTGCTGACTCTGCTCTGCGTTGTTTCCCTGGCTGTAAACTAACTCCATCCATTCTTAACGGAAACCCAATCTGGCGTGGGGTGTTTCTGGGAAGCACATGACTTCTGGGAATGGACAAGGAAGGGGAGTGAAACCAAAACTGTCAGCTATGTCTGTGGGGATCTGGGCTCCTTCTCTGGGTGAGGGTGGCCTCATGAATCTTGGAGTCGACTCCTCTTCGAGTAGGGACAGTTGCAGGCATTTGGCCTCAAAGGTGAGGTCCTTGAATGTTTGCTGATAGAGTGTGCGTGATCCTTACTCAAATATTTGTCATCCGTCTATATGCATTCACGTGTGCACACACGTGCGTGTGATTTTTGGGCTATCAGTGAAAACTGGAAGATCGTCGGGGGTGCATATGCCCTTTTGGGGGTAGGTACGATTCAATTTTTGCTTCATTTAATTCCAGAACCTTAACCTCAGCAGGCATGAGAGCTTTCACCTGGCAGAGAAATGTCCAGTGTTTAATGCATTTGGTTGCCGGGGCGTGCATGCCAAGCTTCTCTGATATTTACTTGGTTTTTAAAAACCCATTTTGTTCTCTCTTGTTTCCTCTCTATTTCAGCCTAGTAACAGAAGGCCAGGCGAGACTGCACCACTGCTCATCACCCTGCGGCGTGATCCCTGCTCTTAGGTGCTGGGCAGAGGGGAGGGGTGGTCAGGGTAAGGATGGAGAGGGAGGAGTGGTGAGGGCTCAAGAGGAGAATGGGAAGAGCAGCAGTGTTGTAGTGAAGCAATTTCTTTTCCATGGAGTAGGAGTCCTAAAAAGTATCAGCAAAGGGAAAAATTGATTTTTTAAAACACTGATTGGAGGGTATAAATAGAAACAGGGAGATGCAGTATTATTTCTAAGGAATCACGTTGTCATTTACTCCGGACTGGTGACGATATTTTTTAAAGCCAGTGCCCTAAGACCTCAGCTTTTATCAGAACCTCATGCCAGCCCAGGAATGCAGGAAATCACACTGTGGTCCTGTCTGTCCTGTAGCTTGGAACAGGGCAGGAGTTGTCTACTAACCCTGGTTCCCCATACCATGAGATCAAAAAGTCATCTCCCCATTTGAAAGAGATACAGAGTGTGTTCATGGGGGTAGTGGCTCAGCAAATCAGGTTTACTGGAGTCATGGGGCAGGTGGAGCAGGCTGGTCTCACTCCCTTCCCAACCTACCACTGATGTACCAGCCCACCGGCTCTCGTGGGTAAGCTCTCGACAGCCACCCAGCATATGCCACAGTCCTACACTCTTGCCTTCCTCCATCCATGTCGTGTGAAAGGACCCTTTTTAATAAATGAGCAAGTGTCCTAAGCGACCTTATCCAAAGATTGTCCTTTCCATCCTCAAATCCTGTGACTGGGATCACTCAACAACACTGTGATGTATTATTTTCAATGAGGTGCCTTTCTTAACTGTCCAAATGCTGCCTTGTTTGGCCCCTAAATCAATAAAGTGTGTTAAATGTTTGTATCCCCTGTTGTGGCGTTTTTTTAAGGGGATGTGGGCTAGTAAAATGACATTGAATTCTGGATCTGACATTGAATTCTGGATCTGACATTGAATTCTGGATCTTGTGGTCACTAGAAGTGGTGAGAAGACAGGAAGGTCCAAGTGTATGTTCATCAGAAGAGCTTGCACCCTCTTGACCTTCAGCTGATGTGCAGGATTTTCTTGAGCCCAAGGACAAGGCAGCTTGGTCTAGTGGAGACCAGCACTGTGCTTGGAGTTCAGGGGATGTACAATGAACCCCAGCCAATCATTTACTCTGCTCCTGTTTCCCATGTGAATAAGAGGCTGGTGATGCCACCTTCTCAGACTCGTTGGCAATAAATGAAATTTATAAGAAGAAGCTTTTTGCTTGGTGCCTGGCACACAACAGACACTGGATAAATGCTAGTTGGAACTGAGGGTACACAGAAAAAATACCTGCTTCTTGCCAGGCTGGATGATTATTGAGCAGACAGTTGTCCGCAGCCTAGAAAGCCAGTGCTTGTAATCCCTGAGCCAGATTCTTGGCTGCCTTTTCAGCCGCCTCTTTAATATTCTTGGTTGCTTTGTAAATCCATTTCTTCTCCTGCAAAAATGAGCTTAAATCATTTGTCCAAACTGAAGCTCTCATGCTCTTTGGAAGGGCTGCCTTTGCTAGTGAGGTTTCTGAAAAATGACAGCTGTCCTGAAAACAGGAAGCTGGGCTGGAAGCGCTGTCCTCCAGGCAGGCGCTCTTGCTCTGGAGAAGGCAGGGCTGTCCCTGGCGTATGAAATCCTGCCGCCTCTTCCAACTCCTCCCTCTTCTGCTCCACCACTTCCCCCACCTCTACAGAGTCATTTTCAGGTGTCTGCATGACTTATTTGCCCTGACCTTTTCATCCCCTGAGGTATTTAAATGCTCCATGAAAATTTTCTTCCCTTCCATGATCATCGTGCAACAAACTGGGGGAAATCTGTGTCAGAGCAGCCTGGGAGCACACATAGTATGGTTGGAAAGGATAAATTTAAAGAAGACCGGGTGAGCTGTTATTCACTCACTTTGGGCTTGGTCTCATCTGGAAACCGAGATTGGCTGAGGTAAGAGTCGCCACCATGCAGGGAGGGCTGACACGCCAGCTCCTGCAAAGTGGCCTCACACCTACAATCCCACAAAGCACCCTAGGCAGTTGGAAGTGTCTTCTATCAACACTCGAGGAAGCCTAGCCTTGGAGTGGTGGTCGCATTCCTGAGGGCACCATAAGAAGCAGAGTCGGGGGCTTCCCTGGTGGTGCAGTGGTTGAGAATCTGCCTGCCAATGCAGGGGACACGGGTTCGAGCCCTGGTCGGGGAAGATCCCACATGCTGCGGAGCAGCTGGGCCCGTGAGCCACAATTACTGAGCCTGCGCGTCTGGAGCCTGTGCTCCGCAACAAGAGAGGCCGCGATAGTGAGAGGCCCGCGCACCGCGATGAAGAGTGGCCCCCGCTTGCCACAACTAGAGAAAGCCCTCGCACAGAAACGAAGACCCAACACAGCCATAAATTAATTAATTAATTAAAAAAAAAAAAAAAAAGCAGAGTCGGAGCTCAGTCTCTGACACCAGAGTCTCCCCTTGACCTTGTTGCTGAAGTGACTGAGTGACTTGGCACCGCTGCAGCAGAAAGGGCCCCTCCGGATGGGTTCTTTTTCGCAGACGCCCACACCACCAGAGCTGATTTGGGGGAAATCATTGCCAGACTGAGGACCCAAGGTGTGTGCTTAGGATTTCGTGTGCATGAAATGTCGCAGACAGGACAGAGCAGGGTGAAGAGCAGCCTTGGTCCTCAGGAAGCCTCACCAGCCTTTTCTCGGGAAGACAGCTGAATGAGTCAGAAGACAGATTTCAGCAGCAACTCCACCACCAGCCCTCTGGCAAGTTACGGCACCTCATCAGTTGAATGGGAATGATCCCCACCCCTCAGATGTGCTGACAACACTGGTGACCAAGACATTCACGCGGGCCAGGATGCCCGGCACACAGCAGGTGCTCAGTGTATGCTGATGGAGTTCAGAGAGAAAATGTGGGTGTTGGCAAGAGCTGTTGTCTTCCTGACTCAGGAACCAGGCTAGGTTAAGGATTCTTTTTTTTTTTTTTTTCTTTAATTTAGGTGTACTTGATTTACATGTTGTGCCAGTCTCTGCTATACAGCAAAGTGACTCAGTTATACACATAGAGACATTCTTGTTTTATATTCTTTTCCATTATGGTTTATCCCAGGAGATTGGATATAGTTCCCTGTGCTCTACAGTAGGACCTTGTTGTTTATCCGTTCTAAATGTAGTAGCTTGCATCTACCAACCCCAAACTTCCAGTCCATCCCTCTCCCTCTCCCCCCTCCCCCTCCCCCTCCCCCTTGGCAACCACAAGTCTGTTCTCTATGTCTGCGAGTCTGTTTCTGTTTTGTAGATAGGTTCATTTGTGCCGTATTTTATTTTATTTATTTTTTAAAATTAATTTATTTACTTATTTATTTTTGGCTGCGTTGGGTCTTCGTTGCTGTGCGTGGGCTTTCTCTAGTTGCAGCGAGTGGGGGCTACTCTTCATTATGGTGTGTGGGCTTCTCATTGCGGTGGCTTCTCTTGTTGAAGAGCCCGGGCTGTAGGTGCCCGGGCTTCAGTAGTTGCAGCACATGAGGTCAGTAGTTGTGGCTCGCAGGCTCTAGAGCGCAAGCTCAGTAGTTGTGTCCCACGGGGTTAGTTGCTCCACGGCATGTGGGATCTTCCCGGACCAGGGCTCGAACCCATGTCCCCTGCATTGGCAGGCGGATTCTTAACCACTGCGCCACCAGGGAAGTCCCCTGTGCCATATTTTAGGTTCCACATATAAGTGATATGATATGGTATTTGTCTTTCTCTTTCTGACTTATTTCACTTAGTATGATAATCTCTAGCTGCATCCATGTTGCTCCAAATGGCATTATTTCATTCTTTTTTATGGCTGAGTAGTATTCCATTGTACATATGTATACCACATCTTCTTTATCCATTCCTCTGTCGTTGGACATTTAGGTTGTAAGGATTCTTAACCTGAAGATCTCCTAGAAGTCTGTGGACCTCTGAAATTGTATGCAGAATTCTGTGTTTTTGTATTTTCATAATTAGGTTCTGCATACATTATCTTATTTATTCTTCTCAAAAACCATGTGGAAGTAAGTACTATTATTATCTCCATCTTATGTCTGTGCATTTTGAGGCTCATACACCTGTGAATGGCTGAGCCTGGTCCGTGGCTCCACACCTCAGCCTCTTGCCACCGCACCAATTGTTTTGACGCTTTGCTGGGAGAAGGGAAAGATTCTCAAGGCACTTGTGTGATACGGAGCAGCCTGAATGAACAGAGCAGAATTCGAGTAGGTTTGCTCTGTCACAGTGAAGGGCCTGGGTCAGGAGTTCTGCCTCAGGGTAAGGCCGTTTTCTGTGTCGTTTTTCTTTCTTGCTTCCTCGCTATGGGCATGAAAGCACCAATGGACTGGATTTGCAAAGCTCTTAGAACCACCCCTGGTCCAGTAGGACGAGTTACTGTGGGAGAGAGGAGTCAGTCCCCCCCACCCCCCGGTTCTGGAAAGGGTGGCAACAGGAGGCTCTGCCTCACGGTCGTGCCTCTCAGGCTGCAGCTTCAGACGGCTAATGGCATTGCGTTATTCATAACCCCAGAGGGAGTGCCGCGCTCCTGACATCTTGGGAATGTGGCAGCTCTGTGTTTAGAGTCATCCAGGGCAATGTGATGGTGAGCTGCTCTCGCATAATGGCCTCTTTCAGGTGCCCAGTCTGGACGAGGTGCCCCCAGCAGAGAGCAGAAGGGAGGAGAAAGACAGGTGTCAGAGGGCAAGGGCAAGACAAGACTTAAGCTCCCATACTGTGCCGGTAACTCAGGCTGAATAGATGTGCACTTTGGGGGTAAAATCGCTGTAGAGCAAATTATTACATTGTACGGTGTCCCTTAAAGACTTTTGAGACAAGTTGCTCTTGAGCTTAGAGCTAGGAGATACATTTGCTTCCTATTTAGCTGGTCTGCATTCTTCTGCTAGGTAAGAAATGCTTCATTTTCTACTGTTTCCTTTTTGCTCTGGCTGTGAGGAAGCTTGTCTTATGTTCACTTGCTATGCTTTCCTCTGCCCTGGTTTCTTAATAAAATTCTTACTCCACCTCATCCGAACTCCGCTGTTGTAATTTTAGTGTTTTTGTGCTCGGATGTGTGTTGTAAACTGCCTTGAGTCTATTTTGGAAAAGAAGGGGGGAGTGGAGAAAGGGCTAATTATGTGGCGTAGGAGGTCAGATTGCAGAGAAGAGGGTAGCTTCGTGGAGGAGGTGGATCGGGGTGGCTCGGTGGAGGGAGGATGGGCGTTCCAGGCAGAGGGCACAGCCCGAGGGAAGGTACAGAGACCACTGGTGCTCACTGGCGGCTTTTACCTAGTGAGCCCCTAGAATTCTTGGGAAATCTACAACTGGTTGGAAACAGTGTTTTTCAAACCAAGCATAGGGACCACAGAAGGGAAGTTTTTCAGCTCAAGAGTAGTGTCGAGGGACTTCCCTGGTGGTCCAGTGGCTAAGACTCCATGCTCCCAATGCAGGGGGCCTGGGTTCGATCCCTGGTCAGGGAACTAGATCCCACATGCCGCAACTAAGAGTTCGCATGCCGCAACTAAAGATCCTGCACGCGGCAATGAAGATCCCGCATGCCGCAACTAAGACCCAGCGCAGCCAAATAAATAAATATTAAGAAGAAGAAGAAGAATGTCGAGAACACAGAAGAGCAGGAAACAAGGACATGTACACATAGGGTTGAGGGCCCACCATAAGCTTAGCCCACATGCCATCCTTCTTCCCTCTTCTCCCAAACTCTCCACATTGGTGCTTTGACCATGAATTGGGTGATCCTTTGCTGTGGGACTGAAGAGGGGGAAGTCCCTCAGTTTTACTGTCAGCTCAGTGTTCAGTCATGTGCCTAGTGGTGTGGACATGGGTTTGGGGATGACAAAGATGACCTGTAGTTCGATCTTGGCACTGACTGTAGCTCACTTGTGTACCTTGGGGAGACGCTTAATTGCGAAGCCTCCACGAACTCATCTGTAAAATGAGGATCATAGCATCCATCTGTGGGTGGGCAGAGTCAATGTGAATTGAAAAATAGCAGCTGCCCGATAAATGACCCTTTTTTTCCTCCTTTCCCGTGGCCGCTTGCTGAGGATAAAAGGACCTTACCGTAGCTACCAGGTATTTCAGAATGTCTACTTCACCCATTCCTATTCCCCAGTGCCGCCTCCATCCCCCTTGGCTACTGCACCAAACCAGGACAGGCTGCTTTTCACTGCAGTGTTTGCTGAAACCGCCTCTTGGGCTGGCCGTACCTGTTCTTATTCTACAGACCACGCGATGGCTGCCGGCAGGAACTGCCCTTGAAGTCAAAATGAGAGGGAGTGCAAAAGAGCACGAAGGGATCAGCTCGGTGCTTTGTGACCACCTAGAGGGGTGGGATAGGGAGGGTGGGAGGGAGGGAGACACAAGAGGGAAGAGATATGGGAACATAGGTATATGTATAATTGATTCACTTTGTTATAAAGCAGAAACTAACACACCATTGTAAGGCAATTATACTCCAATAAAGATGTTAAAAAAAAAAAAAAAGAGCACGATGGGAGAGATCTGTGTGCTTCCGAGGCAGGGGCACCAGGGAGGTGCCGGACTGGGCTGAAAATTGCCCTAAAGGAATGAGAGCAGTACCTCTGCATTGTGGTTGGCACGATTAAACAGGTTTATGTATATCAGGGGCTTTAGAACATTGATGGCCTGTGTGCTCAGTATCTGTTCCCTAGCTGGCTCTGGCTCAGCAATTCCACTTTGTTAAACATCCTAAGGAAATGACTAAATATGTGCAGCATTTGTATGACAGGGTAAGAATTGGAAACAACCTAAATTTCCAGCAACAGGGGGGATAGGCTATGATTCATTCATGGGATGAAATAGTATGCGATCATGAAATCATTCCAAGACAGAAAAATTTCATGATAAACTATTGAGTGAATAAACAAAGGTTATTAAACAATAGAGAATGGGTCCATTTTTTTTAACTAAACATTTTATTTTGGAATAATTTTAAGTTTACAGAAAGGTTCCAAAGATAGTACAGAACGTTTCTGCATACACTTCACCTAGCTTCCCGTAATGTTAACATCTTACATAACTATGGTACATTTGTCAAAACTAAGAGATTAACACTGGTACATTATTAGACTCTGACTTTATTTGGTTTTCACCAGTTCTTTCACGAGTGTTCTTTTTTTTCTGTTTCAGGATCCAACCCAATATACCACGTTGCATTTAGGGTGTTTTTTGTTTTTAAGTTTATACACATAGAAAAAGCATCTGGAAGGTTATAGATGAAAATATTTTAACTGTGATCATAGCTGAGTGTTGGAACTAAGGAGTTTTTCTAAAGTTTTTCCTGGGTCTTCTCATTTTTCTGTGTTTAATGTATCGCATACTTAACAAAAACAAAAAAAATAATGCCTTCAGGCTGAGCTGGTGCCCTCTCTGATTACTCCTAGTATGGCTATGCTGTGTTGTGATTATTTGTTCATTCGTCCTTCTCTTCAGACTGACCTCAAAAGGAGGGGTCGTGTCTGTTCATCCCCCTTTCCCCATCTTGAAGCATGGGTGGAGGCACTAAATTACTGAATTCTGGTTGAATGAATGAGTAAAGTCAGAGAAGTTTATTGCTACCAACTCTCACAACTAGTCTTAGCACTCTCAACTCAAGGAAATCCCAGGCTTATGTTTCTCCAGTTAAGTGACCCCCGGCAGAAGTACTGGACCTTTTTTTAAAGTTTGCAGTCCCAGAGTTGACTCTCGTGCCCATTACTGAATGAATCGCTGTGGCCAGGGGCATGGAATATGCCAATCAGTCAGGCCTAGGTCAGTTGATCAGCCCTTTAGATGGTGTCCAAAGAAAATTCAGAGTTCTGCGATCCAAAGGAGTGGGGATGGATGCTAAGCAGGTTAAATACAACTTCAGAGTCAGCTCCCAAAGCACACATTCAAATCCCTGATTCTTTCCACCAGACTATAAACTTGAGGAGGGTAGGTCCACATCAGTACTGTTCATTGCTAAATCCCTAACAGCTAGCATAGCACTTGGTATGTAGCAGGGGCCTAATCAATATGTAAGTGAATAAATACATCTCTTGGTAAACAAAATTGTTCAACTAGATGGTGTTTGAATCAGGATGATTGTAGTTGCAAATAACAGAAAACTGGCTTTAAAAAGGAAATTTGGGGCTTCCCTGGTGGCGCAGCGGTTGAGAATCTGCCTGCCAATGCAGGGGACACGGGTTCGAGCCCTGGTCTGGGAAGATCCCACATGCCGCAGAGCAACTGGGCCCGTGAGGCACAACTACTGAGCCTGCGCGTCTGGAGCCTGTGCTCCGCAACAAGAGAGGCCGCGATAGTGAGAGGCCTGCGCACCACGATGAAGAGTGGCCCCCGCTCGCCACAACTAGAGAAAGCCCTCGCACAGAAACAAAAGCCCAAGACAGCCAAAAATAAATAAATAAATAAATTTTAAAAAATTTTAAAAAAAAGGAAATTTGTTTCATGCAACCTGAAAAGTCTAGTGGAGCATGACGGGCATGATTTGATCAGGACTCTATTTCTCTGCTAGTCCCCTAGCTCTGTACTCTCAGTATCATCCTCAGGCTGACTTCTCTCATGACAGCAAAATGGCTGCAGCAGTTCCAGACCTCACATCTATGCTCTGTACCATCTGGAGCCAGAGAGAGAATCTGTATCCCAGAATTTCCAGCAAGATTCACTGTGGACTGAATAAGGTCATTGGCCCACTTGTGAATCGGCCATTAGGGGCCGGGGTTATTTATTGGCTTAGCTTAGATCGTGTGCCTTACCCTTAGAATGGGGGGCAGGAGGGAGTAGAATCAGCTTCCCTGAAACCATGTGTATTCCCAGTGGGTATTGAGACTTTGGAGAAAGGGAAAGCAGTCTAGATCCTGGAGAGGTAACAAACAGGAATCTGACTCAATCGCTGAATTGTGTGGCATAGACAAGGGCTGCAGAAGTTAAGAGAAGGCAGTGAGTGAGGGGTGCAGCAGCCAGAGAAGGGAGGCTTCACAGAGGAGGAGAAGAGATGGAACTAAACCCTGAGATGAATGATTTAGGCAATGGGGAGTAACGGGGTGGGTGAAGAGGAGGGAAGGACCTCCCGTGAAGATGTGATGAGCATTTCCATGTGCCAGACTTCATGCTAAACCCTCTGTAGGCATTATCTCAATTAATCCCCACAGCGACCTGCAAGGTTAGTGTCTTCATCATCTCCATTTTACAGATGAGAAGCTGAAGCCCAGAGGACACACAGTAAGTGTTGAAGTTGGGACTTGGACCCAGCTTGTCTGGCTCTGGAGCCATGATACAAGTGAGTGAAAAGGACCAAGTCACCTGAGAACCCTGTGCACTAGTGGAGTGGCCTGACCTCAAAGGTCATCGTAGAGGTAGTGAAGAGTGTAAAGCTAGGCTCCAGAGTCTCATCTCCCAGCCTGTGTTCATGCTGTCTCCTCTACCTGGAATTCCTTCTCCACCTACCTTTTCAAATCCTACCTCTTCATGGCCCAGTTCAAGGCCTGAGCCCCATAATACATTATAATGCCTAGCCATGTGAATTGCATGAGACTGTCTTCCCACTAGGCTTCTGTGAGGTCCTCACAAAAACTGCACTTCATCTTTGTTTTTGGGAGGCTTGACACAGTGAACTGCCCTTTACAGTTGCCATGGTGACCTCGTCTGAGGGCTGGAGGGACATCATAGACACAGAATGATAGAGCCCTCGGATTTGCCTTATCTAATCCTCTCACTTTATAGGAAGAGAAACAGGCCAGAGAGGTTGGGACTTGCCCAAGGAAGCAGTTGAGTATAGAACCCAGGAGTCTGGGATTCCAAAATGATATGACTTGAAGAACATTGTTAGCTCTGGAGCCAGACTGAGCTCAAATCCCAGCTTCTCTGTGCCCAGGCTGTGTGACCTGGGCAGGTTACTTTACCTCTCTGAGCTTCATTTCTCTCAGCTGTGTAGTGGGGTTGTAATGGAGCCTACCTCCCAGGGCTGTTGTAAGAAATAAATTAGATAGCCCTAATAGAGTTTCCAGCACAGAATCTTGCACATGATGGCTCTGCAGGAATTGAGGGCTTTTGTTATTGGAGTTATGAGACATGGTGACACCAACCCCACCCAGCAGGGCCTTTGGAGTTCTCTCCTCTTCCACATCCTAGTCCACGCGTCTTCCCTTCAGAGCAGCTGAGAGACAAAAAGGAAGTCGCTGTGACTTTGGGGTGGGGGTGGGCCAGAGTCCCCCTCCCTTGGGATGCTGGCTTGGGCTACTATGACTCCCTTGTAGGTCAGAGCCCTCCCCTGCCCCTTGCTGCCCCACTGGCCTGAGGCCACCAAAGCCAGGCCCTGAGCCTCCGCTGCTTTGGCCTCAGGCTGGCACAGGTGTGGGGAAGTTGCAGAGCTGGGCGGGCTTGGGCTGGAGCCGGGCCAGAGTCGCAGCCTGCAGCGGCAGCAGTGTGGTCCCTCACATGCTCTGCGCCAGACCAGCAGAGCAATAGGAATGACAGCACTGGGCAGACACCCAGAATGTGAGGTCCTTTGTCTCTGGGGTGGAGGTGCTCCCAGGGCCAGAGAGCACAATCCCAGGGCTGGACCCCCCGACTCCCATCCAAAAGACATACCAGGTAATCCCCTTTGAGAGTCCCCACCCAACCCCTGCTCCTGTGCATATGAGCCCCTGTCCCCCAGGTTCTGCTTCTCCCTGACTGGGGGATGGTAGACAAGTCACTTCACTCCTGTGCGCTTCCTCCCCTGTACCATGGGGATAATGATGCCTTCTTCAGAATTAAATAGATTCCCATATGTGAGAGTGTCCCATGCTAGGTCTTCACACAGTGGATGCTCAATATATGTTTCTCTTCTCCTCTCTCAGCTGTGTCGTTGCCAGGGCAGCAGGGATCAGAACCAAGGCATGATTCCTTTGAAAGTTTGCCAAGCTCTGACCACGGCTGTCTGAAGTCATGCCTTCCATACCCACTGGATGGACTCCCAACACCTGGGCTTGGTCCTGGTTCTGCCCCTTACTAGGCAGCCTTTATGTATCATTCACATTCTATGAGCCTCAGTTTCCTCATCTGCAAAATAGACACATTCATTGATTCGACAAATTCACTCTTGTCTGTACTGGGCTCTGGGGACCAAGAAACAAAGATGAATGAGACTGCTTGCCTTCAAGGACCTCACAGTCTAGTAGGGGAGACAAATGTAAAATCAGAGACACATGGTGGGAGCAGTAAGAACACAGCAGGGAGCGACCAGCTTAGCTCAGGTGGATTGGGGAAGCCCTCAGAGGAGGGGACATCTGAGTCACACCTTGAAAGATGAGTAGAAATTTGCCATGCAGCCACTGGGGACAGGTTTTGTGTCAAATGTGTTTTATTATTTGGGCTGCCTTTCCCTACTAGCTCCTATCTCAGCCCACCTTGCTCACAGGGGGAAACAAAGAAATGCCCTAGAAACTCATCTCCAGGCCAAGAGTTCCTAGCACAAGGGGCAGGGGAGGCATATCACCTGCAGGGCAAAGTCTAGACTCACCAGCCTGCCACACGGAGGCCCATCCACCTTCATCTTCCCCTTGTATTTTACATTCTGGCACAATAGAACCACTTAGAGGTCCCTGAAATCAGCACCACCCTATTTCTCCTCCCTGAGTCTCCTCCCTCTCCACACCCACCTGGCAATCTCTAGTTCATCTCCTGGAAACATGATTGGGCCCAGAAGCCACCTAGGCACCTTTTTATTTATAAATACATGGCCTCATCCTACCTCCCCAAATGACTGGGCCCTCTTCAAGGACAAAAAGTAGGTCTCAGTCTCCTCTGTTGCCCCAGTGCCTAGCATGGGGATTGATCCAGAGCTGCATTTCTGGATGGATGGTTCAAAGTCCACTTTTTCAGCAAACACTGGGCTCCTGCCTCTGGTCTGCTGGTGCTGAGCAAGGCATAGAGGATACAAGAAGCACAGGGTACAGTCCAGGGAGAAACACATGTCAACAGGTAAATAGTGTTGGGTGACATGGTGGGAACACAGGTGAGAGCAACTGTAGGTTTCCCCTGCTATCCGAAAGCAGAGCATTCCACTGCAACCTTTCATAAGCTAAAACGGCATAAGGTAAAGAAGCAATTACCTTAGGACACAAGGATGCACAAAATAAATCAAAATAAAGCACAGATGCTCACAGACACAGTTCAAAGCTATGGCGGCTTGATGCTGAGGTGCTGAGTGTAGTTCCCAGGGAAGGAGCTTGACAGTGCCACTTTCACTGCTCTGCTCAGGATGCACGCTGCCCCTACAGCTGGATGCAAAACAAACGCTGAATGCTATTTTCGCTTTTTGCCTTGTTTTGTAAAAGCAAAAATCCCCTACGGATTTCTCTTGGCTAGCAAAAACAGGTACTAATGTAATGTAGGTCTTTTGTAAAAAGCAAAGTGGTGTAAAGCAAACTTTTGAAAAGCAGGGGATACCTGTAACTTTGGGTGCACTGGGGAAGGTTTGTGGGAGTCAACTTGGAACTGGGCCTTGAAAGTGGAGCAGGAATTTGCTGGGTGGTGAAAGAAGAAAAAAAATTGTACAAGGCACAGAGGCATGAAAAAGCACAGCATGCTCCAGGGACAGCAAGTATTCGTTATGGCTGGGGCCTGGGGGCAATGGCCGGGGGCTGGGAGATGAGGTGAGGGGAGCAGGCAGGGGCCAAGGAGCAGCACACCTTACCTTCATGCCAGAGAGTTTGGACACATACATGTCCTAGATCCAGTTATTGAAGATTTTCAGACAGGAACGGAATGATGTGGTCAGTTTGAATTTTAATGTATAGGGGAGGAGGGATAGAGAGGCCAGGGAGAGGCTGCTCTGTTAGTCCAGGGATTTGGGCCACTTAATAACAATGGTTAACACTCAACGATCACTCTGTATGCGCCCCATTCTAATTACCTCATACAAGTCAACTGATTTAATTCTCCAAGGACCCTATTTTAAAGATCGAAAAACTGAGGCATAAAAGTTAAGTACCTTGCTTTACTTGGTAAGTGGTGAAGCCTGGATTTGCACCCTGGCTGGCACACTTCAGGGCCCGTGCTTTTAGTTTCTGTGCTATATGGGTTCTATCATTATAGTAATAATAATATTGCTATGCTAACGAGTGTTTGTTGAGTGCATATTCAGTGCCAGGCTCTGCTCTGTGCACTTCGGACTCTTACCTCGGGTTTAATCAAGTTCTAATCAGGTTGGCAAGGAGGACACTGTCCAGCTGGAAGGCCATCCCCAGAGCCCATAGTCCAGGCCTTGCTGTGACTGAGCCACTCAGAGGACCTGGCCACCTCCCCAAATTGCTGACAGCGACCTTTGGCAGAGGCATCCAGAGCCTCGTGCTGCAGTTGGCTGAGAGCCCAGCCAGAAGGGCTGAGCCAGTGTGGGGTGGGCAGCTGCAGGGCCTGGGCCCCAGGGGCCTCCAGGAGCCCTGGCTTAAAGCCAGGACACTGTGCAAGGCTGCTACAGCCCATAACTGGGGACCAGGCATCAGGACCCCTGGGTTTGGGCCCAGCTTGGCCACTGATGTGTTATGGGATCTTGGGCAAATCCCTACCCCTCCATGGGCCTCAGTTTCCTGGAGGGTGAATGAATAAGATTGCCCCTGTCCTTGACCTTCCTTCCTTATATGGCCTGTGATGGGCAGGGCAGTGGGAGTACCACAAAGTCGTCTCTCCTGCCAGGAAAGCCAGGCCCCAGGTTATTTAGGATCTCTCCTTGGTGCCAGGCCCTGTGCTGTGTACCTAGGCCACAGAGCAGGGCTGAGCTGATCCCTGCCTCCAAGTAGTTCCCAGTCAGTTGTGGGGTTGGGGCACAGACGGGAAAACCAATCACAGCCCACTGTGGTAGGTACTGCACTGCATAGAGAGAAGGGTACCCAAGGAGGGGTCTGTGGGGCTCCAAGGAGGAAGCAACTGACTCTGTCTGCAATGACCTGGAAGGCCTCCAAATAGGAAGTCCATGGAGCTGGACTGTGTGTTGCATCTTCCAGGTGGAGAAGCGGGGGAGGTGCGTTCCTGTTGAGGGCACAACCTATGCAAAGACCTGGAGGCAGAAAAGCCTGGGTCTGTTGAGGAAAGGGTGAGAGCCATGTGGCAGGCAGTGGAGAGGGCAGTGTGTATGTGTTCGAGCAATGGGGCTGAATGGGCAGGTGGGAGGCAGCAAGGGGCTGCACTGAGCACCAAATTGCCAAGGCACAGCTGAAGCCTCCTCGGCCAGAAAGAGCAGGGCCCACACACAGGCTTCGTGGGCAGCTGGGAGGGCCAGGAGCCTCTGGAGTCCCAGGTGGCCCATACCACCTCCTCCCTTCCCGAGGCCAAAGGCCATCCTGCCTTGCTGTTCAGGGCACTCCATCCCCTCCAACCTGAGATAAAGCCCTTCACAGAGCTGCCCATTCATCCCAAACACCTCACCCTTGTGCGCTTCATCCTCTAGCTTCTGGGTTTCTCCAGTAGTCCAGTGAGGTAGCTGAGGCTCAAAGAAGCCGCCAGGTGATGCAGAAACAGTTACTGAGCACCTGTGGGTCAGTCACCATGCTGACCTCTGGAGAGCAGGCCAGACAGGATGCCTGCAAGGAGCCTACAGTCTGGCTGGGAGGACAAATGCTAAACAGGTGAGCATGCCAATAATTAATGATTTACCGTTGTTTGGATTGTTTAGAAAAATATACATAGCTGGAGAACTTTATAATAGGGAGCTGACCTCTCTGGGAGACAGAGAAGGCATTCCTGAGGAAGTGATGTTGCAGTCCGAGCCTGAGGATGCAGAGTTGCTGGCTTACTCAGTGAAGCATCAGGGGGAAGAATGTTACCAAGTCCCAGATGACTTGTCCCAGGTCATCTGGCCACAAGGGGGATCTGATTCCAGGCCCACTGCCTCACAGTCCCCTCCCGTCAGTATTTTTCTCACATTATTCAAATGTCAACAGCAAAGAATTTCCATATCTTTGATCTTGCTGGATCCTCCCTGAGGTAGGGCCCATCTGCCCATTTAGGGGCAAATTGAAACCTAGGCAGTCCAAATGACTCACCCACTTCCACACAGCGAGTCAGAGCTAGGACAAGAACCCACATGTCTGGGCTCTGAGATACCCAGTGAGATCATGGAGGAAAATCGCCGCTGTCTTTCCCAGCATTGCCTTGGACCAGACCATCCCTGGGATGACAGACACCCAAGGGACTTTCCTGGGAAACAACTTCCTTGAGGGACATGAGAGCTGCCCAAGAGGGTGCCCAGGAACCCATTACTGGTAGCCCAGAGCTCAGAGCAAACACTAGGACCATGGTTCTTTCTGCCCTTGATGTTGCAAACAGACTGCTTTTGAATGAAATGGAGCGTAAGCAAGGGCTGGACAGGCCTCTAGGGGATGTGGGCACCACCCTCAGAAAGACCTGTGAACCGTAGGAAGCTCTAAGCCCTTGAGCACTGGGCCCTCAAGCCCTGAAGTGGGATGGGTATCTTTGGACCCCAAGGGGGTCTCATTCCCATTCAGTGAACTCTGGGTCCCAGTGCGAAGACCTGTAGGCCATTACAGAGAATAT
Source organism: Balaenoptera musculus (assembly GCF_009873245.2). Lineage (NCBI taxonomy): Eukaryota > Metazoa > Chordata > Mammalia > Artiodactyla > Balaenopteridae > Balaenoptera > Balaenoptera musculus. Next base: position 26,088,577 of record NC_045785.1, on the reverse strand, counting down.
CTTTTGGGGGTTCTAATGAGGGGTCTTTGGATACTGTGGACCCTGGGGAGGGGGTTCAAACAATAACAGATCACTTGTCAGAAACATGGGAACAGTTGAGGGTTTGAATATATTTGTGTGTATATATTTGCTGTGTATCTATGGAGTTGCTTCAGTCCCTTTCATTCCCAGAGCACTCATTCGTTGATTATCTTATGTGTTCCACATTGGCCCTAAGAGCTTCATCTTATGGAGCAAAAGAGATTGAAGATGGAGAAATAAAGAGAGCTGACCAAATCCCCACAGAGAGGGACACATCGAGAATCAGACCTGACCCTCTCCTGTGGCCTCCATCTGCCCTTGCACCCTCTGCCCATCCTCCGCCCACCCTCCCCCAACCCAGCTGGCCTTGCCTTTCCAGCCTCTGCTGAGCTGCAGGCCTTAGAAGCCAAAGAACCAATCCCCACTCCACACCTGAGTTCTCCTTTCTGAAAAAGCCTTGTCTGGGGAGGTAGGATGAACCAGAGACCTTAATCCTGGCTCTGCCTCCTTCCCTGCATTGCAGTGAGTTTAAGTGAAATCGTGGATCTGAAAGTGCTTCGTAAACTGAAAAACGCTGAACCAACACAAAGAAGGGGAAATCACCACTCTGCTCCGTACAGAGATGGGTGGTTTGGAGTTGTGCCTCTGAGGGGCTCACGGTCTGGCTAGACAGACACACAGACCCACAACCTCAATATGGCATGACTAGTGTGCCGGCCAAGAGATGTGCCGGGCACTGTGAGGGCACGGACAACTCCTAAGGAAGAAGGGGAAGGCCCTGAGCGGAGGACACCTTGGAGATGGGCCCTGAGGGATGTGTGAGAGTTTACCAAGTAGACAAAAGACATGCATTTCAAAGGCAGGAACAGCTGGTGCAAAGGCAGGGGGGCCTAGAGAGGGAACGGTGTCCAGCTAGAGCAGGAGAGTCCAGTCAGCCATGGGGCAAACGAGCCTTGGCAAGGCAGGCCAGGGCGGGGCAAAGAAGAGCGCTGAAGTGCTTACCAAGAAGATTTGGAGTCCTTTTCAGTAAATAATGGGACTTCTAAAGCAGGCAAGTGGTACTTATGCAAGAAACAGTTACTCGATTTTTTTTTACAAATTTCAAAATAGAGGCTCAGAGTGAGCAAGCAAATTGCCCAAAGCCTCTGTATTTGTCAGGAAAACAGAACTAATAGGAGATATGTATATCTCCATACTTATATGTATGTATGCACTTATATTTATATTTTATATATATTTATATTATACCTACAAAAGATTTATTATACATATATGTATAATAAATATACATATATATATATACACACATATATATAAAAGAGTTTTTTTATAAATTGGCTTATGCGGTTATGGAGGCCAGCGAGCCCCAGGATCTGCAGGGCGAGTCGGCAAACTGGAGGCCCAGGAGAGCGGATGCTTTAATTCCAGTCCAAGTCTGAAGCTATCTGGACACCCTGTGAGCAGTCAATTTGACACATAGAGTTATCACAGCCTCACAGCTAAATAGTGGTAGAGCTGGGGTTCCATCCCAGGACTATCTGACTCAAGAACCCGTTGCTGCGGCAGCCTCTGGGCAGAGATCCAGGGCTCTCCTTCCCCAGCCTGGTCTCCAGCCCCATGCCAGCTGGAAAGAAGCAGCCAGTCACCAGCCAGGTCAGGCCGTGGGCCAGTCAGATAACCCAGCAGGACTTGGGGAAGGAAGGACTAAACAACAGCCTCTCTGTTTCAGGCAAGGCTTTACAAAGGGTTTTACACCCTCTTGGGAGGCAAGGTGAGGACAAGGGGGTTGGGGCTTCAGAGAAACTGCCCAGCAGGAGCAGGACCTGCTCCGCCCTAGTCAGGCATCTGAGCAGCTATGCCTCTGTCTCCCGTCTCCCCCTGCTCCCTGGCCTGGAGAGCCATTGTTTTCAAGATTGCTAGAACTGGAAAAGCCCCCAAACTTCCCTTCTTCAAATCAATTCCACACCATTATGCAGATGGCAAAACAGAGGTCCAAAGGGCTTTCCCACTCAGCGAATCCAGTTCTTGTCAACCCATGTTTATAGGTCTCACTGTGTTCCATTGTGTAGGGGCTTAAATGGTAAAGGGATTGGATAGGCAAGTCCAGGAGTGTGCTTAAGTGACCCTTTCCCCCACCAGCCTGGAGCCCCTAAGGAATAAAAATGGACCCACCTCTGGGCCTCAAGTGTGAGTACAGGGCCTAGCATAGAGAAGGTGTGGGGCTATTCAGTAGTGTCCCCACATGTTCCACAAGGTCCTGAGGTACCTGTGAGAGACACAGAGAACAGAATCTACATGGGGCTACTATAAAGGTGGGTGGTAAGAGACAAGGAGTTGAGGATAATACATCCCAGGTTCCAGGCTTCAGCTTCTGGGTACATGGGGGTATCCTTCTCTAATTTTAAGGACAGTTGGAAGAAGTGCAGATCTAGAGGGAAGATGACAAGAACAGTTGGGACCTTGAACTCATGAGTAAAGGTCTGGAGAAGGAAAAGTAAGAGGCTTGTTTGGGGAAGGCTGTTGGTGTGTCTTGGAGAGCAGGAAGAATTAGGTATGAGTGGTAGACGGTTTTGAATGGAGGATGAGGTTAGTCCTTGATTCCCTCGGGGCAGTGGAGGGCCACTGAAGGTCTGTAAGCAGATCCTCGGAGAGATGATTCCAAAGGGCACTTCCAGCAAGCACCATGGGACTAGCACCCTCAGATTCCTCAGAGAGTAGGGGGAGATGAAGCCGGGCTGTGCCCACATCAGTGTCCACTTTCTTCCCCATTCACCTCATTTGAGCTCAGCAACCCTGAGAGTGGGGAGGGGTAAATGCCCATTGGGCAGATGAGAAACTAAGACGTAGAGAGGTGAAGTGTGTGCCCAGGGTCACAGCTGGGAAGAGAATCACTTGGAGCCCATCCCCCTCCTACTTTACAGAAAAAGAATGAGAGGCCCAGAGGGGAATATCCCCATTTTGCCCATGAGGAAGTAGAAACACAGGAAGGTTGGGTCTTCTCCAAGCTGTTCAGTAAATAGTGGTCAAGCCCTCCAACTGTCCTAGGTATTTTTTCATCTCTCCACAGAACTGGGCCTTTCTACAGTCCCCAAGCCCAGAGTTTACAAAATATTTGCCTTGGCCACTATATCTTCGGTTCTAGATAATGCCACTGCGGAGCCAGGTGCAACTTTACCCTCCGTACTGAGATCCAGGGAGGGGAAACAACCTCCCACGTCACCCAGAAAATCAGGATCTGACTCCAACTATTTCTCTTGGACTGGCAGAACAGAGGCTCAACTGGTGGTGGGACCAGCCTCTGGGTGACCATGGGAAACCTCTCTGTGGAGAGGAAGGTTCTGAGGCCCAGAGATGGCAAGGGGCTGGCCTGAGGCTCCACGAGCTAAGACCTGTTGCTGCCCTATCACACCACTTGGCGAACACCAGGTACTTTCTGGCAGTGATGGAGGATGGGCTGGGCCCCAGTGCCTGCCCCACATCCCACCATGAAAGCACACCAGGAGCGAGGGGCTTTCCACCCAGATCTCTGAGAGAAGTTGCTCCATCACCCTGTCTCACCACAACCATTTCCTTCTCTAAAAACTCCCTTCGCCACAGGCTCTGAGGCCAGCCAGGCTGTCAACATGGAGGACCCAGACTAGCTTCTCTAGCTGTAGCCACACCAGGCTCAGGAATGTCCCAGGAGGCCTCTTGCCTCTGCTACTGCCACAGCTGAGGGTGTGTGCAGGGTTGGCCTCAGAGTAACACGCTCCCATTGTTGCAAAGCCATCACACATCACACACAACAGCTCACTTAATCCTCACAGCCAGCCCGTGGGGGTGGGAACACTTATTATCAATGGCCCTTTTACAGGTAAGGAAACTGAAAGCAGGAAAGAGCTCCGAGTAACGACTTTTCCCTCTGACTGAGCAATCTGCTCTTCCTAAGGGTCTGCCCAGTAGTGTCGAGTATCACGTTCTGAGTTCTGTTTAGCTTTCGGAGGTTATTTTGGAAGTTGCCTGGGAAAGAGTTAAGCTTCGCAATGCGCCAAAGCGGAAGGGTCCCCCGGGGTTGGGGAAACTGGAGCGGGAAAGGAGACCTGACTTAGGGAAGGTCACACGGCAAGCGAACTGACTAACTGGCTGGGGTCAGACTTGGCGGCGGGAAGCACCTGACAGCCTTGCACCCTGACACCAGGGCTGCTGCCTCCCGTCCCTAAGGCCTCAGCTTCTCAGCTCTCTAAGCGGGGAGCCCTTCCAGAGCTCATGCCTCCGGTGGCGCCGCAGACTATGGGAGCTGCGTCTGCGGAAACCGGTTTATCTGCGTGGGTGCAGAGATTCTGGCCCCGCCCCCTTTGGCGCGGGCAGTTCCTTCAGCCCCCTCTCGCTTCCCGGACCCCTCCAGCCCTGCCCCAGCCCCGCCCCCTGTACCCCAAGCACCAGAGGACTTAAAAGGCTCCGCCCCCAGCGATGCGCCAGGTGTAAGGGGCGGAGCCTCTCGTCCCAGCGGGGCCAGGCGGGAGCCACGCACCTCTACCTGAGGAGTCCCACCTTGGGAGGTGAAAGGTTCCCTCCCCATAGGAGAAAGAGGGTCTGGCTGGTGGGCGACGCCTGCTGCTACTGACTCATTCATACACTCATCCATTCATGCATTCAACCTCCCTGATGTTCATTCGTGCACTCCATCAGCAAATTCTTATCCCAGAACCTTCTAATTCTCTCACTAGACTCCTCCGGACAGCCACACTGGGTCACAGAAATGAACAAGGTGGACATGGTCTCTGCTCTGGAGGAGTTTAAGAGTGTAAGGAGGGACTTCCCTGATGGTGCAGTGGTTAAGAATCCACCTGCCAATGCAGGGGTCATGGGTTTGATCCCTGGTACGGGAAGATCCCACATGCCGCAGAGCAACTGGGCCCCTGCGCCACAACTACTGAGGCCCGCCTGCCTAGAGCCCGTGCTCCGCAACAAGAGAAGCCACCGCAATGAGAAGTCCGCGCACCGCAACGAAGAGTAGGCGCCGCTGACCACAACTAGAGAAAGCCCTCGCGCAGCATGAAGACCCAAGACAGCCAAAAATAAATTAATTAATTTTAAAAAAAAAAGAGTATAAGGGGTACAGCAGCGTGTGTCTGATGCTATAACAGAAGGATGGGCACAGGACAGCAACAAGACGAGGAGGGAGCCTCAAGTGTGAGAGCAGCCAGGCAAGGCTACAAAGGGGAGTGGCATCTGACCTGGATCAGGAAGGGAGCAACAGATGGCCAGGTGAAGTTAATAATAGTAACAACCCAAATATAAGCTCTTTGCAGGCTCTTACTGTCTGCTTTATTTCCATTACTTTTCATCTTTACTACAATCCTGGGAAGTAGATATTATCACCTTCATTTTACACATGAGGAAACTGAGGCTTCAAGAGTTTACATAAATTGTCCAAAGTGATACAACCAATAAATTTTTTTTTTTTTTAAAGCAACAATGATTGCAATTACCAAACATGAAACACACTCATACTATGTCATAATATTGACATTCAGTCCAGTAATCCTCCACTGTAACAGCTCCTTTACTTTGCAGTGAAAATTGATTTGTATATTCTTTGCCTCTGAGTCCTTGTGGGATTTTTTTTTTTTTTTTAAATTCAGACAGAAAGTCACAAAAATTATACTCATCCTCATCAGTTCACTCAGTCCCATGTAATTCATTTTTTTTTTTTTCATCTTGATATTTTGTTAGCACTTTTATGAGTTCATCAGTTTTTCATTAGAGTTCTGAAAATGCTTATTCATTCAGTTCAGCAGTACAGTCAGTTACCAGAAACCTGTACTTGTCAGAGTCTTTTCCATGAATTTCTTGAAGATGAAACCCTTTTATAGGAACATATTTGCAAAATCATCAGAGTACACCCAGAACTGTCTGTAAATGACAAAAGACTTAAAAATGACCACGGTTAAAGATTTGATGAGAGTTCATAATAATGCAGTTGACAAGAAAATTAGTTACTTCTGAGATATACATTTTAAAGTAATAACTAGGATTATTACTTATAACATTATACCAGAACATATAAGATTTTTAGAAATTTCATGTAATGTCTGAAACATTTATATTAACATATTTCCATACAAATACAAATATAAGATTTTTAGAAATTTCATGTAATGTCTGAAACATTTATATTAACATATTTCCATACATATTTCCATACAAATACAAATATAAGATTTTTAGAAATTTCATGTAATGTCTGAAACATTTATATTAACATATTTCCATATAAATAACCCAATGAAAGTTTAGTATTAGTTGTTTTGTTTGTTTTTTTTATACTGCAGGTTCTTATTAGGCATCAATTTTATACACATCAGTGTATACATGTCAATCCCAATCGCCCAATTCAGCACACCACCATCCCAACCTCACCGCAGTTTTCCCCCCTTGGTGTCCATATGTCCATTCTCTACATCTGTGTCTCAACTTCTGCCCTGCAAACTGGCTCATCTGTACCATTTTTCTAGGTTCCACATACATGCATTAATATACGATATTTGTTTTTCTCTTTCTGACTTACTTCACTCTGTATGACAGTCTCTAGATCCATCCACGTCTCAACAAATGACTCAATTTCGTTCCTTTTTATGGCTGAGTAATATTCCATTGTATATATGTACCACATCTTCTTTATCCATTCGTCTGTTGATGGGCATTTAGGTTGCTTCCATGACCTGGCTATTGTAAATAGTGCTGCAATGAACATTCGGGTGCATGTGTCTTTTTGAATTACGGTTTTCTCTGGGTATATGCCCAGTAGTGGGATTGCCAGAATCTGAACCAGGTCTATCTCCAAGTTTAGACCTAGATTTAAGTTTAAAAATACCAAATGTTAACTATAAAGGCCTGGAGGCTATACTCAAAATATTAGCAAGGGTAGTCTCTGGGAGATGAGTTTACATTGTTATGCATTTGAATTATGTATGAGACGAGATATCTCAGTTAGAATTCAAAATTTCCCTATGGCAGATTAGTTTTGTTTTCTCCTATTCTTTTTCTTCCCCCAGAAACAGAAATTGCTTGACTGTGGGGTTTTTTTTCTTCCTTGATTACAAAAATATAGTATCATTTTTTGAAAATCAGTCCTTTTAAAAATAACCATTTTCAGTGATTAGTTTCCCTCTGTGTTTTCCTAACTTACTGCATCAAGCATGAATTACCTTTGTAATTCGAAAGTAAATGCTATTTTTAAGAAATGAATTGCACACGTCAAGGACTCAATGACCTGAACCACCAGAGCTCAGGCAGTTCCTGAAAAAAAGGCTTGGGGGTATTGGTTGACCTCAGACAAGAGTGAGTCATCTCAGTGAAGTAGCTGCCAAACACTGGGCAGACAAGTAGAAACGCGAGCCCCAGATTGGAAAAGGAAACCTCCCCTGCGCCTCAGGGCTGGTCAGACCTCATCTGAGACTCAGGCAAGCTGGAGAGCTGCCCTGCAGCTGGGGAGAGACCTAAGCACAGTTGAGGGACCTTGGAGAAGAGGCACCTGGGGAGAGGTCTTCACAATACACACACAATTGGCGTGCAGGTATGAGCAGGGCGACCAGGGGGCTTAACTTGTCTGGAGAAATAGCAAGCAAGGAGAGGCTGGAAGACCACCTCATTAAAGGGTAGCTGTGTGGGTGATAGATCGCATTAGGAGACCTCCCTAATATGTACAATGTTAGTCAGATATGAAGGGAGAGAGATACATCCCCAACTCAACATCTCAGAGGGAATATGCTGGAACTATCAATAGTAAACAATAGTGATAACAATAATGAGAATTGTTTGTTGAGTGCCTATTGTGTGCCAGGCTCTTTATGCCTAGCACATTATATGTAATATATATTGTAATACATGTAATTATATACAATATATAATATAAATTATGTCAATTATTATATATGGTGTGTTATATAATATAATTATATAATATAAAATATAATGTTTATAATATAACTATATATATATAGAGAGAGAGAGAGAGTTAGGCATAAAGAGCCTGGTGATATATATACCAGTGACTTTCAAATTTGAGCTACACTAGAATCCTCTGGAAGGCCTCTTGCCACACAGATTGCTGGGTTCCACCCCAAGAGTTTCTGATTCAGTATGTCAAGGATGGGGCTAATTCACAGGTGATTAAATGCGGCTGGTCTGGGAACCACACTTTGAGAACCACAGTATACATTATCTTATTTATTTGTCACAACCGCCTTACAATAGAGGTTCTGTTATCAGCCCCATTTTACAGATCAAAAAACAAACAAAACAAGACACATCCGATGTTCCTCACAGAGGTAAAATTGCTGTTTATAGCTAGTAAGTGGCAGAGCCTAGATTTGAATCCAGGTTTTTCTGACTCCAAATTTCAGACTTAACCAAAACAATCAGTTCTTTTTTTCAGTTAACTAATAAATAGAAATCAAGATTCTAGTGTTTGAAATTAACATAACATTGTAAATCAACTATACTTCAATAACATTTTTTTTAAAAGATTTTCTTATTTGGTAACAAACCTGTAAATTTTTCCTTCAAGTTATTAAAGAAATAAAAATTTTGATCCTGGAAGAGGCTGGGCAGGAGTTACCAGTATTCTAGAGACGGAGAAAAAGCAAAGCCTTGCGGGGGAGGCGGGAGTGATGATTCAGTCCCTCCCTCCATGTGGGAGGGGCTTTGGATTATACCTTGCCCAGCATTTCTCAGTTCTTAAAGCTTCAGGATCTCACGTTGGGGGCTCTCTGCTGGGGCAGTCGTTCTTCCCTTTCTTAGGATGCAATTGACCAAACATGTATTGAGCATCTTGTTCGATAGAGCAGGGTAGGCTGAATAATGGCCACCCAATGATACCAGGTCCTAATCCCCAGAACCTGTGAATGTTACCTTATATGGCAAAAGGGATTTCGCAGATGTGTTTACATCAAGAAACTTAAAATGGGGAGATCATCCTGGGTTATCAGGGTGGGCCCAATATAGTCACAAGGGTCCTTATAAGAGAGAAGGCAAGCACAGAGAGAGAGAGTGGAAGATGCTTCGCTGCTAGCTTTGAAGATGGAGGAAGGGCCACAAGCCAAGGGATGCAGCTTTAGAAGCTGAAAAGGCAAGGAAACAGATTCTTTCCTAAAGCCTCCAGAAGAAATGCAAGCCCTGTCAACACCTTGATTTTAATCCCTACAAGACCCATGTTAGCCCCGCAAGACCCATTTTGGACTTCTGACCTCCAGCTATAAGATAATAAAATTGTCTTGTTTTAAGCCACTAAATTTATTGTAATTTGTTACAGAAGCTATAGGAAACTGGTATGAATATGTGCCAAAAATAGAAAACTGCCTCTAGTTGTTCCATAAATGTGTGAGCCAATAAATACGCACACATCCACATTCTCACTCACACTGCTTCTGCCTTGTGCATGCAGGGGAGCAGGTGCATACAGTGGCCTCAGTGGCATCCGGCCTCAAAGAGTGAGAGTACCTGGAGCCGCCTAGACCCACACAGACCACTTCTGGGCTTACTTCCACAAGTAAGCAAAGGTGATTCATTTCCTCAATAAACATTTACTGAGTACCTGCTCTGGGCCCAGCTTGGTGCCAGATATGGATATGAAAGATGAGCCAAACAGATCCTCATGGGGCTTCTGGTCAGGGGGTGGGGCACAGAAATTCACTGCTCTTTCACATTCATAATTATAGTGTGAGTGTCTCAGAAGGGGGTTCAGTTCTAAAGTCAGCACCCAGGAGGAAAGGGTGTATCATTCAAAATTACATTTGAAAGCTCTTAAATTACCTATAATGCACAATAATTCTTTTGCATGCTTGGGTCTGAGAACTCGGCTGAAGGGAATAACTAAAGGAAAGGCTGTCTTGAGATATCTGTACATTGAAGCTGCTCTGCCTTTAAGAAAAAGACCCCATCTCTAGGGATGAATTGAGGTTGGGCAGAGAATTTGGGAGTGCTCCTAGCACCTGCAGGGTGATTCCAGTCTGCTTTTATATTACGCATGTATCATCTTAGTGCACGTTAAAAGATTAGTTGTTTTTTTTTTTAATACTTTATTTATTTATTTATTTATTTATGGCTACGTTGGGTCTCTTAGTTTTCGTGTGAGGGCTTTCTCTAGTTGCGGCAAGTGGGGGCCACTCTTCATTGCGGTGCGCGGGCCTTTCACTATCGCGGCCCCTCCCGTTGCGGGGCACAGGCTCCAGACGCGCAGGCTCAGTAATTGTGGCTCACGGGCCCAGTTGCTCTGCGGCATGTGGGATCTTCCCAGACCAGGGCTCAAACCCGTGTCCCCTGCGTTAGCAGGCAGATTCTCAACCGCTGCGCCACCAGGGAAGCCCAATTAGTTTGTTTTTATGAGGATAATACAAATTCTGGAGCTGCATCTTTGGAGGTCAGTGGTTGGAGGATAAGTTCGTATTATTTAAATATGCCTCGGATATGAATCCACAGGGCAAACTGTGGGCAGTATTATTATGAAAAAGAGCTGAACCCATGAGAAGCTATGGTTGGAAGAACACGGGGTCCCACAGAGGTTTTCCCAGAGGAAGTGACATTGAACTGACACCTGCAGGACAGGGGGACAGGTGAACATTAACCAGGAAAGACGGCTGACCGGGAGAATATTCCAGGCATGCAAACTACCTCAGTAAGTGGCTAGAGTTGAGACCTCCTCTGTAGACCCAAGAGAGTGACACCCACAGTCCCCTTGCTGCCCAAAGATACCCTGGGACTCTCTGCCCTAACCCTGAGACCTTTAAGAGATCCTTGTCTGTGAACCCTAGGCACAATTCTACTTCCTGGAAAATGCTGGGGATTTCTTAAGATTTGGGATTCCTTGTTCATGCCTGGGGCACTTTTTGTTTTCTGGAACAGTGTGGTGAGGCTTTGCAGGGAGTGGTCCTAGAATCTGTTCTGACATCAACTTGCTGTGTGACCTTGGACAAGTCAGGTCTCTCTGGGCCTTGATCTGTCCATCTGTAAAGTGGGTTGAGCCCTTCCAGCCCTGACACAGTCCCTCTGGGACTGTGGAGAAATAGCGCCCTACAGTGGTTTGAAACCCCAGACTGTGGCACCAGCTCTGAGTGGGAGTCCTGACTCCACAGTTTACTGGGACCTGGGGCAAGTCATTTCACCTCTCTGAGGCTCCATTTCCTCATCTGTTTTACAGATGATGCCTTTGTTCCCATCCCTCTGGATTGTACGAGGATTAAATGAGATCAGGGACATAAAGCATTTGTTGCTGTTGCAGCTGTGGTCGTTTTTTGTTATGGCTGTGAAATGGAACGAGTTAACTCTGCTGATTTCTGCAGAATGCACCACCCTCAGGGTTTACCACCAGTGCAATCTCGGCAAACAGCGTCAGAAGTTCCTCTGATGGGTGTTCAGGGAAACACCCAGAACTGGGTAGCTGCATTTGGCAGGAACTGAGGAAACTCCCCACAGGGAGTTATGACAGGTGGGCGGTGGCTGTACTAACTTGTGAGTACGAAGATGATTCCCAGACTGAGCTGCAGGAGTAGGCCTGGGATGGAGTCTGGGTAGCCTGAAATAGTTCAGGGTGGGAAGGGAAATGTCCTTTGCCCTCAGCTGGTAACCAGGGTCAGGACAGGCTGGAACAGGATGGACAGGAGGAGGACTGAGTCTTCCCTCACCTATGACCAGCCCCTGAGCCTCTGGCCCTGCCCCACTTTGATTCTGACCACCTGGTGTCTATTCATATTGCAGCTTAGACAGTCTGACTGCTCTTGATACAAGGGATAGGAAACTGAGTCCCAGGAAGGGGTAGGGACTTGCCCAAGATCACAGCAAATCAGAACCAGAATTGAAGTCTCCAGGTCTCAGATCCAAGAATCTCTGACAGCATCCGAGAATCTCTAAGGCTATGTGACCTTAGTCAGGTCACTCCACCTCTCTGAGTTGGTTCCCTCATCTGTAAAATGGGGCTCATCATATCTACCTCTCAGGTCTAGATAAGGAGCAAATGAAAAAATGACTCAGATCCAAGACTTGGTCAAGTGAGTGAGTAGCTGGTTGTTGCCTGGCCACTGCAGCAGCCCCAGATGTTTTCTATCTCCAGACTTCCCTGGGAATCAGGCCACCCAGTGACAACTGGGCTCAGACCTCAGAGAGAAAAGTCTCTGGCTTATGGGGTAGTAGGGAGGAAGGCTTCTCCTTCTGAAGCACTGACCCAGGCGAGGCACAGTCAGTTCCCTTCCAGGTCCTAGAGGTCCTCCCAGGCAGCCCAAACTTGTCTATCTTTCTAGCTTAGGAACAGATTTACATGAGTCCTTCTCTCTAGGCAGAGCTGAGCTGTGGGCTGTCAGCACACACAGCAGCAAGTGCTGGAGGAGAAAAGCCTGCCGGGGCCTTTTCATCACCACTGAGAGGCACCTTAAGAGAGTAATCTGGAGACACACCTGGGCCCAAACCCTGGCTCTGCCACTCATTGGCTATGTGACCTTAGGTCACTCCACCTCTCTGAGTTGGTTGCCTCATCTGTAAAGTGGGATTCATCATTTCTACCTCTCAGGTCTGGATAAGGAGCAAATGAAAAAATGAATGTAAAGTACCAGGCCTAGAAGTGGGCACTCAGTATCAGCACTGGATCAGTTAGCTTTCTCAATTGCAAACAAGTCCACTCTAGGTCATCTTGCAGAAAAGGGCCAGAGAATCAGGCTGAGAGGCTATACAGTGAAAAACAACAAGCCCAGAATGCAAGTACACGGCACGGATAGGGCAGCATGCACCAGGGATGCTCTGTAGGCTCGCTTCCCCGACACCACTGTTTAACGTTGCATCCTCCTCCTCCTCCTCCACCCCATCAGCACTCCCTGACCTCCTTACTCTGCTTAGCCCTTATCACCTTCTGACATAACTTACTTATTATGTTTACAAGTTGTCTGCTTTCCCATAACTTACTTATTATGTTTACAAGTTGTCTGCTTTCCCTTGTAAGCATCATGCGAGCGCGGATCTTTGCTCTGTTCACTGAACAAAGTATGGCACATAGTAGGTGCTCAAAAATATTCATTGAATGAATGTACATAATGTCCCTGAGGTCACACAGCTGGGAAGCAGCATGGCTGTGATTAGAATTCAATTTTATTTGGTTCCAAAGCTATAGCATCTTCTTCCTAGGCCTGTTAACGAGGCTCAAATGAGTTCACATGTGTTAGCCACTTAGCACAGTGCCTGGTACAAAGGTTATTGTACCATAAATGTGGGCTGCCATCATCATCATCACTCTTACTATTATTATTATTGAAGGGTCCCCCCTTCTCTCCTCATGGGCTCATTTTTCTAAATTCCATAATACTTCCGTCAGCTATCTGGGGTGTGACTTCAAGCCTGGGCAGACACACTGACATGAACCTCAGGAAGGAAAAATACAGGTGTCTCCAGACAGCCCAGGTCGCAGGGAGCCCTGCCTGCCACCCCCACCCCAGGACCCAATCCTCTATGTGGCCTATATTGTAACTGACCTGAAATTATTCTCTCACAATGGCAAACAACACAGACTTCCTGTGTTTTGAGAAAGGGGAAGTCCAGCCAGCAATTTACCTTGAGTCATTTGTTTCACGAAGGAAGCCCCTGCAGTAGGCAGAAGGTAGCAGAAGAGAGAAAGGAGGATTCTAGGAGTGCTACCACTTCTCGGCTCCATGCTGAGCAAATCTCCTCTCTGGTCTTAATCTTCTCATTTTGGAAAATGGGACAACGATCTTTATCTCACCTGCCCCTCTGCATTGTACTAGTATCAATGACTATGTGTGAGGAGCTGGGAATACGTAAGCACTGTGCAGCCGGGAGGCCTTGGAATGGCCCCTAAGTCCATAAGTTAAAAATACACAGATCTGGGCTTCCCTGGTGGCGCAGTGGTTGAGAATCTGCCTGCCAATGCAGGGGACACAGGTTCAAGCCCTGGTCTGGGAAGATCCCACATGCCGCGGAGCAACTAGGCCCGTGAGCCACAACTACTGAGCCTGCGCGTCTGGAGCCTGTGCCCCGCAACAAGAGAGGCCACGATAGTGAGAGGCCCGCGCACCGCGATGAAGAGTGGCCCCCGCTTGCCGCAACTAGAGAAAGCCCCCGCATGAAACGAAGACCCAACACAGCCAAAAATAAATAAATAAATAAATAAATAATCCTTCCCTCTACTAAAAAAAAATACACAGATCTGGATTCAAATCCTGCCTCCACCACTTTCTAGCTGTGTGTTCCTAGGCATGTAATGGACCCTCTCTGAGTCTTGGTTTCTTTTTCTATAAAATGGGCCCTTGGTTTCTTCAGCTGTGAAATAATATCTTATCTCCTAAACTGGTTTTGAGGGTTAACCGAGAAATGCACATCAAGGCCAGGAAGGACCTAGGCTCAGAGCAAGCCTTCAGGAATGGTGGCTCTTGTTTTTAATCCTCGATGACCTCTCACTTCCTCACCTCTCCCCTGTGTGCTGCCTTGTCCAGTCCCTGCTGTGCTCAGGACAAAGCCCCTTCTGAGACTGCTTCTCATAGACCTTCTCCCACATATATGAGGCCACAAATAACTGTTAAAATAGTTTTACTGATTACAAAAGTAATAAGTCCATGCTAGAAAAAAATTTTTAAGCAAATAAGTAAAAAGAAGAAAATAGAGATTACACATAACTTCACCACCCAGAGATAATCACTATTGATTGGGTGACTTTCCTCCCTGATTTCTTTCTAATGAATGTGTAACAGGATGTCCCTGTTGTTTTGGCAGAGGTAACAAATGCCATGAACCATGGACCACCCAGGCAGAGCATGCCGAAGGATGGAGAAACCAGTTCTACCAGCATTACCCCATCACCCACCTCCGGTCATCACGGAGTGTGTGTGTGTCTGTGAGAGAAACAGAGACAGAGATGAAGAGAGAGGAGAGGCTGGTTGGGAGGGATTTCTTATGGAGAGGACTGTTGGTTATTGTTTGGTCCCCACTGCAAAACCCCCTCCACCCCAGAGAGGTGGACTTGAAGGGAACCACTTGGCAAGTTTGAGATGTACCTGGGGTCCACAGACCAAAGAGAAAGGCAAGTCTAAGGCAATGGCACACTCTCCTATCACCCACACTTCACCCAGCACAGAGCTTATCACGGTGAATTGGAAATGTTTGCTGAGTTGTCTGCCTCGCCAGCTTGACCTAGAAATGGCTTTCAGTCTGGGCCTTGTATCCCCTACCCCTGCAGAAGGCCTAGCACTTAGTTGATGCTTGCTAAATGTTCTGGTGAATTGACTGAAGACTGAAGAAGCTGTGGAATCGAAAGCAGAAAGATCAAGGATTTTAGAACCACACAGATCTAGGTTCAAATCCTGCCTCTGCCACTTTGTCGCTGTGTTCCCCTTGAGGAAGTCACGTCATATATCTTACCTCATTTTTTTCACTTGAAAAATGAGGATAATTTGAGTTTCTGTTCTGCAGAGTTTTGAATGATCAAGCGGTGGCACATAGTAGGTGTTCCAGCAATGATGAATGAATGAAGACACAGTAGTCTTGGAAACGCTGCACACTGGCTGGGCCTCCCTGTTTGAACTGATACAGTTCTGGAATTTCTGGATCCTGGTTTCTTTCCCCTGCTCCTTTCTCAGTCATCGTCATGTCATTGTCGTCATCATCATCATCATCTTTATAGCAGCAACAACAGCTGCTGGTTGAATGGAAATTTACAGAAATTCCATGACCTGGTCTCATTTAAATCTCACAATAATCCTGTGAGATCTATAATTCCCATTCCACAGACAAGAAAACTGAGGCCTAGAGAGGGTGAATGACTTGTCCAAGGGCACAAAGACCTGAGACTTGAGGTGCTGCTTTTGGCCTTCCTTAAACTAATTGATTTAACATGTACTCAGCACCCACTGTGTGCCAGGCACTTGAAATTAGCAGCTTGGCTCCTGTCCCCTTATAGATGAGTGGGAAGGACAGACATGCAAGTTAAAACAATAATTATAACTCTACATAGTAAGTGCTGTCCAGGAAAACTCCAGAGAAGATGATTACTTCTTCTGCTGGGGGCAATCAGCTGGAGAGCGAGTCCAGTCCACAATTTTCTATCTCTGTGGCTTTGGGCAAGTTACTGCACCTCTCTGGGCTCTAATTTCTTCATCTGTAAAATGGGGATTATGATAATAATATCTCTCTCATACAATCACTGTGGGGATAACAGAGATAATGTATGTATTTGCACAATGTCTGGCACAAGTAAGCACTTAGTAAATTATAGCTGGTTCTTTATTACTGTAACCTAGATGTCAGCCAGGGCCCTCCTGACCCCTTGAGATCATGGGATGAGCCCAAGCACTCATTCCAAAACCCTCTCCAAAATTACTGCGAATTCTTGGGAGGTTTGATATCTCGTGGTCCAGCTCCTGATTCAGCCTGTACTGTCTTTGATTAGCACTATGCCAAAACAGATGTAAAACTTGGCCCCTTCAGCCATTTTCACAAACACCCCAGTCAGGGCAGCCTCAGTGAGTATAGAAGACTTTTTTGAAGATTTCCAGGAATGGGAGACAGAGGAAGAGACCACATCACAGTTACAAAAGACCTCAGGGTGAACTAAAAATACACTGGTTCTTGGACTTCCCTGGTGGCGCAGTGGTTAAGAATCTGCCTGCCAATGCAGGGGACACGGGTTCGATCCCTGGTCCAGGAAGATCCCACATGCCGCGGAGCAACTGGACCTGTGAGCCACAACTACTGAGCCTGCGCTCTAGAGTCCGCGTGCCACAACTACTGAAGCCCGCACGCCTAGAGCCCGTGCTCCACAACAAGAGAAGCCACCGCAATGAGAAGCCCGCGAACCACAATGAAGAGCAGCCCCCGCTCACCGCAACTAGAGAAAGCCCACGGGCAGCAACGAAGACCCAATGCAGCCATAAATAAATAAATTAATTAATTAATTAATTAATTAAAAAAAAATACACTGGTTCCCAAGACAGCATCAGCGGCTCTTCTGCTTCCCTCTACACTGTTCCTACCCCCTCAGCTGTGGCCAGCTCCTGTCTCCTGGCCATGGATATCTGCCAAATGGCTATGTCTCTACTCTCACTTCCTAAGGAGCTCTCCAATTTCCCTTCCACGCATTATCCCACTGTGTGAAGCCTTAGGGGTTGGGGGGCTGGCTTCCCCTCCCGTCTCCAGTCACCCCCTCACGCTCTCCCTCACCCCCTGCAAGTCCACAACAGGGCCCCTCCCTGGCCTTCATGTAGACCCCATGAATGAGGAAATGTCTGTCATCATTCACAGCAGTTGATGCTGGTGGGTAGGTGTCCTGGCTGGCTTTCTGCTGCCTCTGCCCTCCCCCCGCCTCGGTTCCTACCCATTTCCCAAACCCAGTCCTCCAGTTTCTGGTAGATTCTCAGAGTCCTCAGCAGCTTAAAACGTCTAGAGTCATTTTAAGAACAAATTCAAATCCAATTCCTCTTCTTTGTTCCCTCCACAACAGCTGCCTCTGGGAGTTTCAAGACCACACCTTCACCTTAAACAGTTTTTCAAAGTATTTTCCCAGTGAAAGCCATCCTCTTTCCTAAAGAGAAGAGGTCACACACTGAGGGTCTATGAGTTGCATCTGGTCCACAGGATGTTTAAAAAATCAAATCAATATTTAAAAAGTGAGCGATTACACATAAAAATCTGGATTTGTAGCTTTTCCTGTACACTCATAATATCTGGCGTCATAGGACCCACAGTCCCCGCAAGAAGCATGTTGGCCTCAATGGAGAGCAGCGTCCCTGCCCTCTAGCCAAGTTCTTCTTATGCCCCTGCCCACTGGCCCTATTTATTTCTCCTGTTTGACCCCTGTAATCTTTCAAATTTGTGACCTTTGTTAAGAAGCATTTCAGCAGCAGTTCCCACCCCCCATCGAATTATTATAATAAAGTTGGGTCTATGAATGTGCTAGGTTCGCAAAGGGCACCCTAGGCGAAAAGTACAGCAAGAATAGTCACTTGAGTATGAAAGTGATGGCTGTTCCTGGAGGGGCAAGAGGTCCAGAGGGACTGGGTCTCTGGTGCAAGAGAGCAGTGGGACTGGAAAGGGTTAAGCTGGGGCTTGGTTATGAAGGGCCTTAATGCTCTCCTATAGGGCTATTGGGAGCCAGTGTGGGGTTTAAAGCAGGGCGACACATCATGAGGTGTGCCATAAGAGAAAAGTGGCTGGGAAGCTCGTGGGACAGGCTAGATTGAAACCCTCCTGTCCCCCGCTGTCCCTGCAGGAAGCCCAGCGACAGGCTGGGGCAGTGGTCCAGGAGGGCCAGGGATGCTGTGGCCTGACTGCGTGGCAGCGGCAGTAGTAATGGCTGGGAGGGATTCCGGAGGCAGCCTTGCCCCGGAGTGGGTATGCTTGACCTTGACGGAAAACATTGCGTGCGCGGCGGCTGCAGCTCACTCGCCTCCCCGCCCCTCCCCCGCACCGCAGCGGACTGCGGCGGAATCCCGGCCCCTCGCCGGAGCGCACTCCCGCGCGGCTGCGGCACGCGAGGGGCGGGGGCGGGAGAGCGGGGGTGGCAGGATGGCGGGGATGCCAGTCTCCCCCGGAAGGCGAGGAGGGGAGGAGATGGGGAGGCTGGTCACGTGGTGCCGCCACTAGGCACAGTCCGATTGGCAGGTCCCGCAGCGGAGCCACCCGGGCTGCTTGGGTTTCCAGGCACGGAGCAGCCCCCTCCCCTCGTTCGAGGGCTCCGGGGTGCGCTGGTCTCTTGCGGAGGAGGGTGGGGTGGGGACGCTGCTCCCTCCGCAGGGTGTAGCGCAGCCTGCTGCCTGGCTGCTCGCCACGGTCCTCACTGCATCTTGGGAGGTCTGATCATTGTCTCCGTGAGCACATCCCTTCTTTGCTTCTCTCCCGCCTTCCCACGTCTGCCCCTCTTACTACCATGCTAGCTGGAGGCCAGCTTTGTTTAGGCTGGCTGAAGCAGGTTTCTGTTACTGGCCGCAATGTTGCAATTTGGGGTAAATCAATTAACCTGGCTGGAGGCGGCGAAGATTAAAACAGAAATCCCACAGACACTTCCAGCCCCTACACATCCAAACCGACATTTTTCTCTCTCCAAACTGCGCCTTCTTTTTGTCTTCATCTCTGTTTCAGGCAAGAAGCCCAAAAGCCATCTCTGTCTCACTGTCCTCCATCAAATCTATGACAGAAACCTATTAAATTTACCTCCAAAATCGTTCTTAAAACTCAGTCCCCAGCATTTTTCCTTAGTATTTATCCTGATTTGTAACTATGTTTATCTGTGATTGTTTTTGTACAGTTTTTCCCACTGGACTGTAAGCAAGCTCCATGAGAACAGGGACCTTATCTATTCTGCTCATTGCTGTATCCCCAGCACTGTACCAGGCACATAGTAGGTGCTTAATAAGTGTTAACTGAATGAACAGATGCACAGCAAGTACTGTACTAGGTGTGGAAAAGGGGCTCAGATTTTAAGATGAAACACAGCTCTAGCCTCAAGAAGTCATCTATCCAACAAACCCACCCTGAGACCTTCTCCACACCAGGTGCTGGGGGGACCAGTGCACAAGATGAGTAAGACTGCATTTCTACCTTCCCCCTACATCTGGGGAGGGGGGACCACACATGACTAACCTAGACAGTAAGACGCTGTGGTACTGGGGAGTCAGGGGTGGTGGCCCATACCAACCTCAAGAGTCAGAAGAGTTCAGGATTTGAAATCTGATGATTGACCTCCCCGGCCAGCTTTGCTGCCTTCTGGCTGTGTGACCACAAGTCTCTTCTCTCTCTGAGGCTTCACCTCCTCATCTTAAAAAATGGGAATAACAATATCATCTCAAAGGGCTGAGAGATATGAAAGCACCACGTGCCAGGTTTTATGACTATGTTGGGTGTAGGTGGATGACTGCACCTTCTAGTTTGCCCGGAACAGACTGATCGACACCTGTTGAACCAGGGCAATTGATAATAGCATTCTCTTTCATTCTCAAAAGTGTCCTGGGTTTGGACAGTAAATCATGTGGTCATCCTAGTAATAGGTGTGACACTGGTGTTATCTACATCATGCCCTGGGGACACAAGAGAGGGAGGGAGGTGAGTCTGAAAGTAGAAAGGGAGGTGGTGACCATGAAATTTGAACCTGGAATTATGCATGGGATTATAAGCAGAGGGACTAGTATTTGCAAAGAAGCAAGATGCATGGAAGGAGATGAGGCTGGCAGTGGGAACTGTAGAAAGTTTTTTCTTTTTTTTTTCTTTTTTTTTCTTTTTTTTTCAAGACACCAATTGTACTTGAACATTTGTTACTTTTTTTTAAATTAATTAATTAATTAATTAATTAATTTTTATTTATTTATTTTTGGCTGTGTTGGGTCTTCGTTTCTGTGCGAGGGCTTTCTCTAGTTGCGGCAAGCGGGGGCCACTCTTCATCGCAGCGCGCGGGCCTCTCACTATCGCGGCCCCTCCCGTTGCGGGGCACAGGCTCCAGACGCGCAGGCTCAGTAGCTGTGGCTCCCGGGCCTAGTTGCTCCGCGGCATGTGGGATCTTCCCAGACCAGGGCTCGAACCCGTGTCCCCTGCATTAGCAGGCAGATTCTCAACCACTGCGCCACCAGGGAAGCCCTAGAAAGTTTTTTGAGGAGGGGTTGACATGAGCAGATGATTTCACAAAAGACACCAATTGAGGAGCTGGGGCCAAAGTCCAGGCAAGAGAGGTGATGAGGCCTGAACCAGGGTGAGGTTCCATAAGCACTTTGGAGTAAATAAGACTTGGATATGGGGGTCGGAGGACAGGTCAGAGGCAGGAGGACTTCCAGGTGGATGGGGAGGCCATTCACTGAGGCAGGTAGGGAGGGGGAAGGGCCAGGAAACCTAGGAGATAGGAGGCCACCCAGATCAGACTGACTAGGCCGGTGGCATTCACCATTCCTGATCCAGAGGGAATAATTAGGGGTAACAACAGGTAGATCACTCCTGAGGCCAGAGGAAGGAGCTGGGGCCCAGCAGTATTCAGATGACATCTGATTAAAATTAGCTTTCAAAGCAATCTGGAAAGGCAAGAGAAAGCTCAAAAGTAGAGCCTCAAGAAAGAGCAGGTTTTACAGGCCACCTTCATTGTACATATGGCTCTCCTTGATCAGAATGTTCCCACAGTGCCCTACTACTTAACAGAATAAAGGCTGAAGTTCTCAGGCTGGCATTCAAGGCTCCTGGTGACCTGGCCCCAACCTATCTCTGGTGAACATTTCATATTTTACCTGCTCATGTTTGACCCCCTCCCTTCTTGTGAAAACATAAGAATTGCCCTTTCCCCTGATCCTACCATATGTTCCAGGTGGGGACTTTAAATCATGGCATCCCATCCCCCATGACCAAGGGCCCAGTAGCTGTAGTACTTGTCTCAAAGGGTTACATGACCCCCAAATCACTTTTTTGGCCTAGGCTAATTTATGTTGTGCTTCTTTTCCTTGCATCCAATGGAGTCATAATACGGAAACTTTCCATTTTTTCTTCTCTTACACATGCTTTCAAACATTCTCTATTCCTGTCACACCCTGTTGCTCACACTTCCTCAGGCTGATCCAGCCTTTGTACCCCTATGCCTTTCTTTCAGGCTCGCTCAGTTTGGAATGTCCTTTCTCTTTCTTACAACTTGTCAACTCTAACTCATCCTTTGAGACCCAATCCAAAGGGCTCTTCTTCAGGACAGCCATCCCTCACCACTGTCAGCAAGGCTTACCATGCCCTCCTCTGGCCTGTCACAGCTTTTTGTACATGACCTTATCACTTAGTATAAGTGACCTGCTTTCTTGTCTGCAACCCCTATTGGACTGTGCTTCATCTCTATGACCATAGTGCCTGGCAAAGAGCCTTCCACAAAGTATAAATGTTTACTGAATGAGTGAATAGATAAGTGAGAATCCTTCTCTCTCATGTCATCTCCCTGAGTCACTGCTCAGCTTGTATCAAGTGGAGACACAGAGGAAAAAGTGGGAGGAATTGCTTTAGTCCCTTGATTCACGGGTGATGGATTCAGGAGACAAAACCCAGTAGAAATGGGGCCATAGCAAAGTCCAGTGGCATTTATGAGAGGTCAGTTTTCTGCCAAAGCACTGATGGTGGCAGCTTTGAGCTGAGGCAGAGTTTGTTTGGGAACCAGAGCCAAGAAAAGCAAACATTCGGTGCATTGAGGTTTTCAGCAAGCTAGGATTCTGACAGCTGTTTCTGTCAGCTGCACAGGAGGAAGCATCTCAAACCCAGCTGGGTCTGCCTGGAATCAGGGGTCTGCATCTCCTTCAGCACAACCTGACCCAAGGAACAAGGCAGCCTTCTCCCCCATCTTTCATCCCTACCACAGGCACACACCTCCTCGAAGGGGGCTCTGCAACCGCTCAGCACACTGGGCACCGAGAACAAAGTCAACAGTGATTATAGGGAACTGTGGCTGAGATAACAACACTTACTAAATAGTCCATGCCTCCCCCCCTACATTTCCCAGCCTCCTTTGCAATTAATTGGGCCTGTATGACATTTTCTGCCTAATAGTCTGTGAGTGGAAGTAACACGTGTCATTTCCAGGCTGAAGTATTGAATTGATGGTGCACAACCCTCCAGCTCTCTTTCCCCTATTGAAGCAATCCTGAAAGCCTTGGATTGAGGTGGTAGAGCCCAGACTTCTGAGTGACCCAGAGACTGCCTTGCCTCATAGCAGGCTTTGTATGAGTGGGGAAAATATATCAATGTGTTAAGGCATTGAGATATGAGCTGTTACCACAGCAAAGCCTAGCCTACTCTGACCAATATACAGAAATTAATTGTTGTTTAGCCATCCAGCATCAAATCTCCTTCCTCCTTGAGGAGAAACATTTCTCCTCCTTATGGGACTCTTTGGTATTGCCCAATCCAGCAGTCATTTCTCTGTTCTTATCTTTCTTCATTTCTCAGCGGGATTTGTCACAATTGACCACTCCCCCCCGGAAACATTTTATTTAGGTGTCTGTGACATCACGCCGGCTTGAGTTTTCTCCTGTCTTACAACCCCTGCTTCTCAGTTTCCTTTGCTGGCTCCTCTTCCACTGTTTTACCTCATGAGTCTGAAGTTTCTCAGGGTTTGTTCCTGGGGACTTTTCTCATGGTTTTAAATACCACCCATGAAAAAGACAGCTGGTTACCTTCCAGTACTCATTCCACCATTCTTTATTAATAATAGAGCACCTATTTCTAGGGGCACCTTGTGCCCAATCAGAAAACTACATGTCCCAGTATGGCCATGTGACGATGCTTTAGCAAATGAGATGTAAGCACAAACGTGCCAGACTTTCCAGGCAGTCTTCTTAAAAGGAAAATAGTGTACCTTTCTTCCCTTTTCCCTCCCCACTGTCTGGAATGTGGACCATAATGAGGTGATCTTAAGATTAGAAACCAAGTGCTGAGGACGGCAGAGCAGCCTTGAACTGCCTACTTTGCGACTTAGTTTTCACGAAGAGAGAAGTAAATTTCTATCGTAAGTCATTTTTTTTCTTTTGTTATTTGCAACTGAGTATAATCCTAACTGATACATTCCCATTGCTGTTAAAGTGGCTTGCTTGCCTCGCATTTGTAAGTCTGAATCCAGATCTTCCCCTGGTCAAAGCAGTGAGGAACCAGCAAAAGAAAGGCACCTTCAGGCAAAAAAAATGCTGGGCCTCCTTCCACAAATTGTAAGTAACGAAGCTACCAGGAGGTAAGAATGGGAGGTGGGCCTAGGAATAGTTTATTAGCTCACAGAGACCACTGAATGTTAGATTAAGGGATTTGGACTTTGTTCTATAATTCTCTTGCAGATAGGGGGACCCTGTCTGTCTTATCTAATAATGCCTCCACTTAACAGATGCTCAATGAATATATTCTTTATTAATTAAAGCTTAATAAACAACAACAAAATAAGTGTTGGAAGGTGGACCAGCTCGGAGTCACCATCTGATTTACCCTTATCTGCTTTTTACAGATGGAGTAACTGAAGTATCATTTGCTGCAAGTGGCAATCGGCCCATCCTTGAGGAAAGGCAAACCGTAAACTCCACCTTGCGGATGATGAGGGTCGGGGCGAAGGTATTGTAGGAGGAGGCCTAAAAAGCAGTCGGGTTACCGTCTCCTCAAGATGGAGGTCCTGGAATCACCTGACCCCGAGGAGGCGGGGCTCCGCTCTAGCACGCCCAGCACGCCCCACCCCGCTCGGCCCCGCCCAGCGACCCCCTCCGGGCGGGGCGGCGCGGGTTGTGAGGTCTCTTCGCGAGGCGCCTGCGCAGTGGGCAGCGGCGCGCGGGGCGGAGGCTTTATAACCACTTCGTCGCTGACTCTTGGTTTCTATCTCTGGGAGGGCGGCTGAGGCGGCGGCAGCGGTCGGGACGCCGGCTGAGGGGGCGCTGAGGCGTGAGCTGTGGCGGCGCTGGGCGCCCCTCGCTCCTCGGCCTCTGGGGGCCATGGGCTCCGAGAAAGACTCCGAGTCGCCGCGGTCTACATCCCTGCACGCGGCTGCGCCCGACCCCAAGTGCCGCAGCGGCGGCCGGCGCCGGCGCCTCACCTTCCACAGTGTCTTCTCCGCCTCGGCCCGCGGCCGCCACGCCCGGGCCAAGCCGCAGGCCGAGCCGCCACCCCCGGCCGCGCCGCCGCCGATCGCCCCGGCCCCTGCCGCGGCCCAGGCCCCGCCGCCTGAGGCGCTGCCCGCCGAGCCGGCCGCCGAGGCCGAGGCGGAGGCCGCGGCGACGGCGGGGCCCGGGTTAGACGATGAGGAGGCGGCGGAGGGCGGCGGCTCGGGCCCGGAGGAGGTGGAGTGTCCGCTGTGCCTGGTGCGGCTGCCGCCCGAGCGGGCCCCGCGCCTCCTCAGTTGTCCGCACCGCTCGTGCCGGGACTGCCTCCGCCACTACCTGCGCCTGGAGATCAGCGAGAGCCGGGTCCCCATCAGCTGCCCCGAGTGCAGCGAGCGACTCAACCCGCACGACATCCGCCTGCTGCTCGCCGACCCACCGCTCATGCACAAGTACGAGGAGTTCATGCTGCGCCGCTACCTGGCCTCGGACCCCGACTGCCGCTGGTGCCCGGCCCCGGACTGCGGGTGAGAGCGGGGGCGTGGCCCGGGGGCGGTGGCCGCGGTGGTGGGGACCTGGGGCCTGGGGCTGGTCACCGCGTGTGACCGGCCCCAGGGGAGGTCCTCTGCGCACCGTCTGTGTGTGTGTGTGTGTGTGTGTGTGTGTGTGTGTGTGTGTGTGTGTCCCAGCGTGGAGGGAGAGGTGAGGGATGACCAGGGGGAGGGAGGGCCAGGCGGCAACTGCGGCGAGCCGGTAACCGCTAAC
This sequence comes from Balaenoptera musculus, assembly GCF_009873245.2. Lineage (NCBI taxonomy): Eukaryota > Metazoa > Chordata > Mammalia > Artiodactyla > Balaenopteridae > Balaenoptera > Balaenoptera musculus. The sequence goes on along the minus strand of NC_045785.1, from coordinate 26,063,252 downwards.
CATCCGCATGCCCAGAGAGTAGGGTAAACGCACCCAACACCCCACCCCTGCCCGAGGGCTTGAAGTGGGGGCTGAGCAGTCGGAGAGAAGGGAGCTGTCCATCAAGTCAGGAGGCAGGGAGAGGCCGTGTTTGGTCGGATGCATGCCCCTCTGTCCAGAGGTAGGGGGTATGTCTTAATGAGGATGGGGAGGGGATATCTGGCAAAGGGTGGAATGAGAATATCATTCTGAGGGGGCAGCGCTTTGGAGGGGTGTGTCCATTTGGCTAGGGGCATACTTTGAAGCGTTTCAGGAGAAAGGGTGTTCTTTCTGCCCACCACTGCTGAAAGTTGGAATGCAGGTGACTGAAATGGCACTAACGGCAAAGGACAGCTCCCAGGCAGCGCTCTGGGGGCACCCTGGGCATTGTGGTGTGTCTTCTCTGCCAAGCTATTGGGGGGCCCCCTGTGGTTCTTACAGTGCTGTCTGGGCAGGGTGCAGAGCAGACAGACCCTTTCTTTGTCCAGAGAAGCAACGGGGCACTGAAAAGGATGCCCAGAGGTTGACATGGTAGGAGAAAATGTGTTTCCCAGCTCCTCTGATCTTGAGTTCTTGACGATGCACCATGTGTGCTGACTTTTTAAGGTCAGTGAGAAAATAGGCAGTAGATGCAGAGACATAATACTACCAGATTTCACCATCTGGAGCATTCAGTGGAGACCGTCCCCCCCCCCCCCGACCCTTACCTTTTAAAATCTGATTGTGTGTTACTGTCAGTACATCCCATGAACGATTGCATGCAGCAAAGAGGGGCGTCAGACTGTGCCATTACCTGCTCTGCGACCTAGGACAGATCATTTTATTCTTGTGTGTCATGTTTTGAGGACAAAAAGATGCTAGGGACTCCTAGTAAAAAGCTGAGTGTTCGTTTCTTTCAAAGGAGTTAAGAAAGGCTCTTAATTGTAGCCTGTATATCAAGGCTGTTTTAAGATTTCCATGATTCTGCTTTTTGTCTCCTTCAAAGGAAGCTGACTTAGAGTGTCTAGGGGAGTAAGATGAGTTATTTTCTTCTATTTTTCTGTTCTGACAAACTTGTTTAGAGATGGATGTGTTATTTAAGCTCACTGAGTTGGGGTTTCTAAATTACTTTGAAGTGTTATGGTCAAAGGTTGGGGCATTTAACTATGGTAGGTCACTTTCACTTTCAGTTAATAAGTATCAGAAAGAACCTCCTAGGCTCTTGGAAAAGTTTGCTTATATCTGGAGATCTGGTGATCTTCCTAGCCTTAAGAGGTTAATTTACGTGGTATTGACGTTTTACAGACACTATTGATCTATTTTCTGAACCAAAGGAATATTTACTTAAGAGAACACTGCTTGATTAACTTTGGAATAGTATATTAACTCCTTTTTCAGATGTGAATTTCCTTGAATTTTAACTGAGAAATGTGACATCACTGATTATATTTCTGGAAAAGTTCTCTTTTTGTTTTTATTTCTCTGAAGTCAATCTCTGTCTTTGCTCACATCAATAAAAATGGACAGGAATTAATTTACAATCTTGATGATGACAACTCTAAACCATTACTGATTTGGAAGTTAGTAAAAAATTAGGTCATTTCTTATATTAGCCAAGTATTGGATTACTACCATCCAGAGGTTTTTTTTAATTAGGTAAAAAACTGTAATAATTTTAATATAATCTTTAAATGTGTTATCTGTGGGTTTAAAGAAGGTGAAGTCTGGGAAAAGCAAGCAAGCTAGCATCTGAGTATCTATGTGTCAGGCATACATAATTTAATTTGATCCCTGCAACATTGTAAAATAGATTTGATCTTGCTTTACAGATAAGGAAACTGAAGTTTAAATGAATTGAGTGACTTGTTTAGGGTCATATAACTAGTGGGTGGTGGAATCAGGCTTGGAACACTGGTCTTAACTCCAACCAAGGCCAGTATTCTTTTCTCTCAAAGAATAAAAAGCTTTAAAAAAGCATAGGCTTATCAGCATTATTGGGGATGCTACTGTTTGGGTCATTTCATCAAGTGTGGCCTAAGGACAGTGTTGAGAGAGCCAAAAATGCTAGAATCTGGTTTCTCTTCTGATTCTTATTGTTAGCAGCCTATTACCTACTTTATTTTTCTTACCTGAAATAGGCCTAATCCTTTCCTTACTTGAGAGGCCTAATTGATATTTTCAGAGTGTTTTCAGAATTCAGTTGAATGTGTTAGATAAACAAGTAGTAACTTTAAATTTCTGTCACTTCCCAAATAAGTGGGGATGTGGCCAGTGGTTTTGCCACCTCTTTTTAATGTCATGAGAAAAATAGCTTGTTTTGTTTTGTTTTCTTTTAATCAAACTGTTCTATTCTTCTGGGTCAGGTAAAAATCATGGATGAGAACTAGAAGAGAAGCCTCAGACCCCAGTTGTCTCTTCTCATACCTGACCATCTTTACTGCCTGCAGATTAAGTTCCTGCCAGCCAAATTTATCAAGTTCTTTTTTGCTCTCTGTGTGTATATCTGTGTATTTGGCAGGGTGAGGGAAGCATATAAGTGATCTGATCATTAGTTTTACTGTGATTACTCATGATAATAAGAACACTATATGTTAAACAATTCATTATTTGTTTATAAAATATTTGTGGAACAGAGAAAAGAATCTTGAATTTTTCTTTTTTCATACTTAAATACAATTTTATTTTATTCATAAATAAGGGAACTGATTTCTATGGGAAAACATTCACATTATTATTAATATTATTAAGTACAATATTACCAAGTGCAATTTTTTTTTTTTTTTTTGCTGTACGAGACTGTGGGATCTTAGTTCCCAGACCAGGGACGGAACCTGGGCCCACAGCAGTGAAAGCGCCGAGTCTTAATCACTGGATTCCCAGGGAATTCCCACCAAGTGTAATCTTTAAAACATACTTTCAAATGAGATAAAATTAACTCAGAATACAGATAACTGACATTTTTATAGTCCTTTATAATCTTCAGACTATAACTTCATTCAGAAATAATTTCATTTTAGTTCCATACAGGTAGATGGTGGTAAACTCATTTTATAAAAGAGAAGCCAGTTCAGAAAAGTTTAAGTGTGGGACCCAGTGTCTCACAGCTGATAAATGGTACAGTTGATATGCTACCCCTTAGAGTCTCTACTTAAGCACAAGGTCTTTTCAGAAACCTCCAAATCATGTAAACATGTAATGTTTTCCTCTCAAGTGCCCTGTTGCCTATCTTTAAACCCCTTCAGAATCTCTAGAAGACTGAGGGGTGAGCAAAGGAGACGACAGAATATTTCCTGGCATACAGGGGGCAGATCTTCTGTACAGATGAATAGGAGATAAGGCTGTCTTGACCTAAATTCTTTGTGCAGGTCCACCACTCCAGCCTGTCATTGCTGCCTCTGTCTCCTGCAGAGTCCCCCGTCCCATCTGACTCCGGAAGGTAGTATCATTTATTGGCCTTCCTAGATAACTGAGCTGGATTATCCCATAAACAGGAAGCTTCTGTTTGTTTCTTAACACTTTTATGAGGGAAGAGCAAGCTCCCTGAGCAAGACAGATTTCTCAGTCAGTGAGGGAGGATTTTTCCTTTCTGAAGCCTTCCTGAACCTCTTCTCTCTCTCTCTTTTTTTTTAAAAAATATAATTAATTTATTTATTTTTTAAAGGTGGAGATGGGGAGCTTTTTTTAAAAATGTTTATTTATTTAGGCTGCTCCGGGTCTTAGTTGCAGCACATGGGATCTTCGTTGCAGCATGCAGGCTTCTTAGTTGCGACATGTGGACTTCTTAGTTGCAGCATGCAGACTCTTAGTTGTGGCATGCAAACTCTTAGTTACGGCATGCATGCGGGATCTAGTTCCCCAACCAGGGATCAAACCCGGGCCCCCTGCATTGGGAGCACAGAGTCTTACCCACTGGACCACCAGGGGAGTCCCCTGGACCTCTTTTCTTAATTTAGCTCTGTACCTTCATTTTCATAACTCTTTATTCCCCCTACAACGCTTCTCGCCATTTACATCATCCTACAGCCCAATATGTCTTTCTCATGTTTGCCAGAGTACTCATTCTAAAGTGGAACATTTTATATCATTCCCCTGCTTAAAACTGCTCATACCTGACCTACAAGATGACTTCTTATGTTTTTAAGAACTTATTCTTTATATGATCTATCCTTATGATTTAAGACCCTTTATGGTCTCCAACCATCTTTTGATCTTATTTTCTATTTTTCACCAACATCAGTATTTCCCAAGGTATAGGCATTACTAATGAAAAGAAAAATGTTTTATGATTGAATAAGCTTGGGAAATGTTGGATTGAACAAAATAAAGCAACTCTATTTCTGAGCTCCTTAGACCCTTTAAAAAATACTAATATACACTGTAAATCTTGTTAATGCTAATATGCAAATCTTCAGTCTGGTGTAATTTCAATAAACTGAGATCACCAGGAAACATGTTTTGTTTTGTTTTGTTTCGATGACATCTTTAAAGCATACCTGAAACTTTCCCTATTTGCAGTTTTCTAAACTCCTTGAATAGTTATTCTGTCCTGCCTTCTGTTACTGTCCTTATTTAACACTAAATCTTGTGCTCTGAGTAAATTGAGAGCTCCTCTAGACTAGGATATCTATATTCCAACTTTTTCTACAACTCTGAACAAAATCTTTCAATTAGGTCCCAGAAGAATGGGATGAATAGTTAAATTTTTGACACGGGAGATAAAGAATACAAACACGACAGTTTTGAGAGGAGAAACAGAAAAGAGGAGGGTGTGCAAGAAGAGGACAGACAAGTAATCATTAAACAGACACTTTTCAGAATCATATGGTGTTGAAACTTAGGTGAGTACTGGGTATTACACAAAGGACTTAGACATGGGCCTCTTGACAGGGAGTTTGGCCTGGTAGAGGAGACAGATAGATAAGTAGGAAGATAATTATAAATGCAATGTAATATATACTAAAGAAAATACAAGTGTTCTTATAAGATGGATGGAAGGTTTTGCATGATGGTGTCAATAAAGACTTCGTGGAGGAGGTGATATTTGATCAGGGCTTGAAGAATATGAGTAGAAATTTATACCAGACAAACAAAGATGAGGGTAGAGAAAAAGGTGTCTTAAACCAGAATGTTATGAGCAAATGCATGGAGGTATAAAAATTCAAGACTAAGTCTGGAGTCTTGTTTGGTTAGCCTCTAGATGTACAATATGGGGAACATGATCTGGGAAGTGACTTGAGATCCATCTGAAAAGGTAGATTGGATTCAGATTTATAGGTCTATCTATGCCATGCAAAGAAGTGTAAGTTTGAAGGACTTTTTTCTTTTTTGTTGAAGGATTTTAAGCAAAAGAGTAACATCATGATAGATAAACTTCTGGAACCGGAATTTGGATTGGAGTAGGGAATAAAGAGACTGCAGTCTCTTGCAGTTGTCTGGTCAAGAGATGACATGGGTTTGAACTAGCGCAGTAAAAAGGAAGATAGTAAGAGTATGGCTCATTGTGACAACTTGGCCCATGTTTTCCACCCTTATATACACTCAGGGTCTGTTTGTAAGTGATTATATGGCCTGGAACAGTGAAGTACAGACATAATATAGGAACACATTTCTTTAACTCCCAGGGTTTGTTGGAGCATAATCAAATTCATACTATTGGGAATTTTTCCCCCAGGGCTGGAGTAAGGTAATGCTGTGGTCTAGCTTGTCACACATTATAATGTTTCTCAAGATAGGAAATTAACAAAATTAATAAAAGTTGTATGAACTTAAGGGGGGGAGGAAAGGATGCTTCTGTGTTCTTAGCATCATGCAATTTCCTACACCTTCCATTTAGCTTCTAATTAGCAGACCTGAATGCTCTGTTCAGCTAAGAAGGCAGAGTAGGAGAGAGGCTCCAGTGTAGGACATGGAAGAGAGGGAACAAGATAGTCAAGGCAGTTTTGGTCTCAAGGATGAAGGGGTTTTTTTGACTGCCTGGGGTAGAAGATTGCCCTATTCAGAATTTAGGAGTTTGCTCCACAAAGGGGCTTAAACAGAATTTTAGGATTAAGTTATACTGCTTGACATAAAGAAAGCCAATAGATACATGGATAAGTTTAAAAGATTGCTTTAGGGAAAAGTAATGGCCCAGGAGAAGAGCTAAATGACCTGGGGAAAGTAAAAAACCCAAACAGGAGAGGGTCTCTATCATTCATTCCACACAGGTATTTTAAGCATGAATCAGTGTGCTAGACCCTGGAGATTAAAAGATGGTTGATACTTTTCCTTGTCTAGTCTGGTTGGGGAAGCATACATATAAACAGATAATTACAGTATAATGTGTTAAGTATTGTAAAGTAATTATGCACAGACACAAAGTGGGCAACCAACTGCCTGGAGAGGTTAAGTGGATTTTATAGAGAGGATGACATTTGAGCTGGTTCTTAAATGGATAAGTATTTGCCAGGACAAGAAGTAAGGAGAGGACGTTTCGAGGCTGAAAGGAATAGAATATGCAAAGGCCAAGAAGTAGGACAAAACGCGCTGTTTATCTATAGCATAACTTTTGGGGCAAGATCTCAAATGCAGTTTGTTTTTTTAAAAACTTTATTTATTTATTTATTTATTTATTTATGGCTGTGTTGGGTCTTCGTTGCTGCACACAGGCTCTCTCCAGCTGCAGCGAGTGGGGGATACTCTTTGTTGCAGTGCGTGGGCTTCTCATTGCGGTGGCTTCTCTTGTTGTGGAGCACAGGCTCTAGGCGTGCGGGCTTCAGTAGTTGTGGCGCGCAGGCTCAGTAGTTGTGGCTCGCAGGCTCAGTAGTTGTGGCGCACGGGCTCAGTTGCTCCACGGCATGAGGGATCTTCCCAGACCAGGGCTCGAACCTGTGTCTCCTGCACTGGCAGGCAGATTCTTAACCACTGCACCACCAGGGAAGTTCTCAACTGCAGTTTTAAAACATGTTTAGTTTAGTTTTTTTTTTAATAGAAATTTATTATTTATTTATTTATTTATTTAATTCATTTATTTTTGGCTGCATTGGGTCTTCGTTGCTGCGCATGGGCTTTCTCTAGTTGCGGCGAGCGGCGGCTACTCTTTGTTGCGGTGCACAGGCTTCTCATAGCGGTAGCTTCTCTTACTGTGGAGCACGGGCTCTAGGCGCGTGGGCTTCAGTAGTTGCGGCACTCGGGCTCAGTAGTTGTGGCTCACGGGCTCTAGAGCACAGGCTCAGTAGTTGTGGCACACGGGCTTAGTTGCTCTGCGGCATGTGGGATCTTCCCGGACCAGGGCTCAAACCCGTGTCCCCTGCATTGGCAGGCGGATTCTTAACCACTGCGCCACCAGGGAAGTCCCAAAACATGTTTAGTTTTAAAACATGTTTAGTTTTAAAACATGTTTAGTTTTAAAACATGTTTAGTTTTAAAACTCGAAGGCTGCAAGCACCTATACTTCCATTTTAGGGATAGAATCTAAGGTTTGGAGATTTTAATTAGCTCAGTGTCATGCAGTATGAGTCAGGGGCAAGGAGCCCAGACCAGGCACCCAAAAACAGGAATGCCAAGTCTCGTGCCCTGAGTAATTCTGTGTCATGGTAATAGGTTGCTGGGGGTTCTTGAGTATTTGGGGTTATTTTACTTCCTTGGAACCAAATTCCACACCCAAAATTGACATTGTCAATACTATCAAATGTTCTTTGAAAAAAAAGAAAAATCTGTTGATAAATATTTACTTCCACCATGTGAGGTAGGAATGGATCATGAAATGCTCAAGGCTTCCTGACTGGCAGTCTATCTAATATGTATTGTCAGAAGTTGACTTAATAATTTTCTGAGATCATCCACTACCTTTCTCATTTAACACAAAGTAGCAAGCAAGTCACTTTCTTCAGGAGAAACGTTGTTTATCTTTAGTAGTTATATTACAACTAGGTGGGATAAATTTGCTCAGAACTCCTACAGGATATGAATCATTTGCATTCATACATTGACCTCTTCTCACTTTGCTCTTTCTGAGAAGAGTTTTAATACAGCCTGTATTATGTAACATAGATGATACCTTGTCATCGGTAATTTCAGTGTCATTCTCAAATCAGCTTGCAGAATCTATGATGAACCTGAGAACTTAAGTTGCTATCGTGAACATCTAATGTACAATCAAATAAGCAAACAAACCATAGAATAAATCTAAGAAAATGTTATTAGTCTTTTGTTTAAGCTGTTTGAGGTCTTTGACTATTGGAGTAGAACATGGAATAGGTGACAAAGCCCCGATGGCAACACCTAAGCCTGAAATCATTGACCTAAAAATTGTTTGAACTTTCACAGCTGCTGTCTTCCATTCTTCATTTGTTTGTTTAAATTACTTTTTTTAAAAAAATTATTTTAAACAAGTGTCTACTTGTTTGTGCATTTAGTTGACATTTTTAGAATTAGTCAGAAAGGCTAATAGTTTGTAAATATATTGGATTGTTTGTAGGAAAGTATTCTTGGTAAATAAACATGAATTATAAGAAGCAGTTGATACTGGTGCTGATAGATTCTGAATTGTCCATCTTTACTAAGAATATGTGTCAGAAGGGATTGCGGGGAGATATGGCCATATTCTATGTTAATTCATAAGATAGATGAGTGGTATTCTTGGATTCTGGAACCTGTCAAGAAAGAAGAGATTTCAAGGTATACATTCAAATTGGGGAAAAAATTTTTTTGGAAAGATAAAATGAGCTTTCAATAGAAGTTGATCACGAACCCATCTATGTTCATTGTCTCTTAGTCTGTCGTCAGACCAGCTTCACTATGAAACTTAAAAATGAAAATGTATTGAAATCATAAAACTCCTAAAAGAAAACATACGCAGAACACTCTTTGACATAAATCATAGCAATATTTTTTTGATCTGTCTCCTAAAGCAGAGGAAATAAAAGCAAAACTAAATGGGACCTAATTAAACGTAAATGCTTTTGCACAGCAAAGGAAACCATTGACAAAGCAAAAAGACAAACTACTGAATGAGGGAAAATATTTGCTAATGATATGACTGATAAGGGGTTAATATCCAGAATATATAAGCAGGGAGAGGGTGTGGAGAAAAGGGAACCCTCTTGCACTGTTGGTGGGAATGTAAATTGATACAGCCACTATGGAGAACAGTATGGAGCTTCCTTAAAAAACTAAAAATAGGGCTTCCCTGGTGGCACAGTGGTTAAGAGTCCGCCTGCCAATGCAGGGGACGTGGGTTCGAGCCCTGGTCCGGGAAGATCCCACATGCCGCGGAGCAACTAAGCCCACGCGCCACAACTAGTGAGCCTGCGCTCTAGAGGCTGCGAGCCACAACTGCTGAGCCCACATGCCACAACTACTGAAGCCCGCGTGCTTCTCTGCAACAAGAGAAGCCACCGCAGTAAGCCCGCGCACTGCAACGAAGAGTAGTACCCACTCGCCGCAACTAGAGAAAGCTCGCACGCAGCAATGACGACCCAATGCAGCCAAAAAAAAAAAAAAAAACAACTAAAAATAGAGCTACGATATGACCTAGTAATCCCACTACTGGGCATATACCCTGAGAAAACCATAATTCAAAAAGAGACATGTACCACAATGTTCACTGCAGCACTATTTACAATAGCCAGGACATGGAAGCAACCTAAGTGTCCATTGACAGATGAGTGGATAAAGAAGATGTGGCACATATATACAATGGAATATTACTCGGCCATAAAAAGAAACGAAACTGTCATTTGTAGTGAGGTGGATGGACCTAGAGTCTGTCATACAGAGTGAAGTAAGTCAGAAAGAGAAAAACAAATACCGTATGCTAACACATATATGTGGAATCTAAAAAAAAAAAAAGGTTATGAAGAACCTAGGGGAAGGACAGGAATAAAGATGCAGACGTAGAGAATGAACTTGAGAACACAGGGAGGGAGAAGGGTAAGCTGGGACGAAGTGAGAGAGTGGCATGGACTTATATATACTACCAAATGTAAAATAGATAGCTAATGGGAAGCAGCCACATAGCACAGGGAGATCAGCTGGGTGCTCTGTGACCACCTAGAGGAGTGGGATAGGGAGGGTGGGAGGGAGACGCAAGAGGGAAGAGATATGGGGATATATGTATACATATAACTGATTTACTTTGTTATACAGCAGAAACTAACAACATTGTAAAGCAATTATACTCCAATAAAGATGTTAAAAATTTTTTTAAATAAAAAATAAAACAAAAACAAAATATATAAGCAGCTCATACAAATCAACATCAAAAAAATTTTAAAAATGATCCAATTGAAAAATGGGCAGAAGACCTGAATAGACATTTCTCCAAAGAAGACATACAGATGGCCAACAGGCACATGAAAAGATGCTCAACATCATTAATCATCAGAGAAATGCAAATTAAAACCAAAGTGAGACATCACCTCACACCTATCAGAATGGCTATCATCAAAAAGTCCACAAATAACAAATGTTGGCAAGGATGTGGAGAAAAGGGAGCCCTCATACACCATTGGTGGCAATATAAATTGGTATAGCCATTATGAAAAACAGTATGGAGGTTTCTCAAAAAATTAAAAATAGAACTACCCTATGACCCAGCAATTCCATTCCTGGGTATTTATCTGAAAAAAGAAAAAAAAGACCAACACAAATTGGAAAAGATACATGCACCCCAATGGCAGCATTATTTACAATTGCCAAGATATGGAAACAACCTTAAATGTCCATCAACAGATGAATGGATTAAAAAGACATGGTATATATACACAATGGAATACTACTCAGCCATAAAAAAAATGATATTTTGGGGCTTCCCTGGTGGCGCAGTGGTTGAGAATCTGCCTGCCAATGCAGGGGACATGGGTTCGAGCCCTGATCTGGGAAGATCCCACATGCCGCGGAGCAACTAGGCCCATGAGCCACAATTACTGAGCCTGCGCGTCTGGAGCCTGTGCTCCGCAACAAGAGAGGCCGCCATAATGAGAGGCCCGCGCACCGCGATGAAGAGTGGCCCCCGCTCTCCACAACTAGAGAAAGCCCTCGCACAGAAACGAAGACCCAACACAGCCATAAATAAATAAATAAACCCAAAGTTAAAAAAAAAAAAAAAAAATGATATTTTGCCATTTGCAACAACATGGATGAACCTGGAGGGTATTATGCTCAGTGAGATAAGTCAGACAGAGAAAAAAAAATACTGGATGATATCACTTATAGGTGGAATCTAAAAAATAAAACAAACTAGTGAATATAATAAAAAAGAAACAGACACACAGAAATAGAGTACAAATTAGTGGTTACCAGTGGGGAGAGGGAAGGAGTAAGGGACAGGATAGGGGTAGGGGATTAAGAGGTACAAACTACTATGTATAAAACAAATAAGTTACAAGGATATATAGTACAACAGAGGGAATATAGCCAATATTTTATAACTATAAATGGAATATAACCGTTAAAAATTGTGAATCACTGTGTTGTACACCTGAAACTTGTATAATGTTGTACATCAACTAAACTGCAATTTTAAAAAAGTATACTTGCTTTAGTTTTTGCTATTGTACTTTATTTTATAAATGTTCTATCCTTTAAACAAATTCTAATTTCTCTAAATATATCAAATCATCAAAAGGAAATAGTTTTGTACCCTTATTTATGAAACTTGCTGGGACAAATTGCTCCTAAAGCAGCTTAAACTATGACTGAATACATGCTAGAAATTCAGGCTGGACTCCCCTGGAAGTCCAGTGGTTAAGACTCCACACTTCCACTGCAGGAGGCACAGGTTCGAACCCTGATCGGGGAACTAAGATCCTGCATGCCATGCACTGCGGCCAAAAAAAAAAAAAAAAATTCAGGCTAAGTATGATATTTTCCCCTACTTTTTCAGGAGGTAAATATGTGTTTTTAGAATCTCAAGAAACAATTTACTTTCTCACACAGAATATTTTACAGTTTGTTAGGTGTGCTCGTGCATGTGTTATTTGTTATATGTGTGTTCTTTCCTCTGCATCGTATGAAGTGGTGGGGATACCACACAGTGTTACCCCACTGGGACTGAGGCATGTCTTAACTTACTTATATCTCTTCCTGTTTCCTTACCCAGGTATGCTGTTATTGCCTATGGCTGTGCCAGCTGCCCAAAGCTGACCTGTGAGAGGGAAGGCTGCCAGACTGAGTTCTGTTACCACTGCAAGCAAATATGGCATCCAAATCAGACGTGCGATATGGCCCGTCAGCAGAGGGCGCAGACATTGCGAGTTCGGACCAAGCACACTTCAGGTCTCAGTTATGGGCAAGAATCTGGACCAGGTATGAGTTGGCATTGTCTCATTTGTCTCTTTATTGATATTTCATAATGTGAGCCCAAAGCTGGGAGAGATTACCTTACTCAAGGATTAGAGAACAGAGACTGTTTGTGTTTTGTTTGTTTGTTTTTATAAATTTATTTTTATTTATATTATTTATTTTTGGCTGCATTGTATCTTCGTTGCTGCACTCGGGCTTTCTCTAGTTGCGGCGAGCGGGGGCTACTCTTTGTTGCAGTGCACGGCCTTCTCATTTTGGTGGCTTCTCTTGTTGTGGAGCACAGGCTCTAGGCACGTGGGCTTCAGTAGTTATGGCACACGGGCTCAGTAGTTGTGGCGCACGGGCTTAGTTGCTCTGCGGCATGTGGGATCTTCCCGGACCAGGGCTCGAACCTGTATCCCCTGCACTGGCAGGCAGATTCTTAACCACTGCGACACCAGGGAAATCCCAAGTGCAGAAACTATTTGGTAATACTTTCAACACTGTATTTGGTATGTAGCGTCTCTCTCTGACCATTTATAGGTTGTCCAACCCAGGTGAAATTGGAATAAAGCAAAACTGAATTCTGTAGTTTCTACCTTCTTAGTAATATGTCTCAGATTGGAGAGCAGTTGGGTCCTTTAGCTAGGGGCTTTTTCAGAACTTTCACTGTGAGCAGAAAGACGTTTAGTATTAGAACTGTACTGTTTTCCTACCAGCTTTAAGTACATCACTGGTTTTGGAAATAGGGTACAGATTTAAGGAAAGGAAATAATATTAGTATGGATTAATGATTAACCTTAAAAGGAGGAATATCACACATTCAGTTCCAACCTTGACATGTCAGAGTGAACCTCTTTTAAAATGTCAGTGGGTTTATTGCCTTTTATAAGTGTGCTTTATTTCACTGATGTCATTTGAGAGAAGCTAGTAGGAAAGATTTTACCATTCACTTTTTCCTGGCACAGTATAATCTCCTAAATTTTCTTTGTAATAAGATAGTTCCTAGCTTGCTGTGAAAATTACCAGGTGTATGCTACATAGCATACTCAATTGTTTGTAGGATTTGAATTTTAAAGTATCATGAGAAGGAACTGTGGATTATGTTAACAGCAAATCACAGTGATACTTGTACCTGAGAAATGAGTTTCCTGAACTAAAATTTTTCAAGACTTAAAGCCAAATGCAGGCTGCAGACTGTTCTTCCTGTAGGACTGTGCTTTTAATTCTGCCAGCCTATTGGCTGCTGAAATTCCATTTTTCTTGGAACCATCTTTCTCTCTAGGGAAGTCTCCTTGCTCAGAGTGTGGCTCTAGTGCTGTGTAAGATGCCAGATTGGGGGATAGGCAGCTCAGTATGAGACAGGATCCATTTTATGAAATTTCCTGAGGTCTAGACATAGCCAGCCTTCCAGTGAAGTGGGTTGCACAATTTGGAATCCTCAGTCAAGAATTCTTGACTGCCTCTTCATTTCTTGTGCATACTCCTAGGAATAATAAAATCAAACGAGGTTTAACTAGGGATATTTTTCTACCTATTCTTCCTCCCCCACTTAGCAGATGACATCAAGCCATGCCCACGATGCAGTGCTTACATTATCAAGATGAATGATGGAAGCTGTAATCATATGACCTGTGCAGTGTGTGGCTGTGAATTCTGTTGGCTTTGTATGAAGGAGATCTCAGACTTGCATTACCTCAGGTGAGATGAGAAAGTGTCTATTGTTTTTATAGTCTTGTTCTCTTACTGATTTAGGGAAAAGGATGTCAAAGAAACATCATTGTCTGTCCTCTCATTACAGCATAAGGAAGCTGTAAAAAGTTCCTCTGAAACACCCTTCCAGTCATGTTTTTCTCCAGCTCAGCAACTTCCAGTGACTGTTTTCCATTACCTTCCAGATAGAGTTCAGTTTCCCTAGCATGGCTTTTAAGGTTTTCTGCAGTCTGGCCCCAATATACCTTTTTCCATTTTGCTTTCATAAATGCTATGTCCCAGATTATCTGTGTCTCTTCTGTGTTATCTTACCTCCATACTTCTTCATGTTCTTTCCTTCACCTAGAATGCTTTCTAATCACTTCACCCCCCAGCAACCCCCTTTTATCTCAACTGTTCAGTTCTTATTCAGCCTTCAAGGGCCACTTTAAATGCCATTCCATCTCTGATGCCTTCCCCCAGTTTTTTCTGCCTCATTCTTCTTTACTGACATTCTTTAAATGTTCTATAAACATCATCATGACTTTTACTTCATTTACGTGTCTAATTTTGTTAAACTATATTAAGAGTCTTCAGGCCAGTATTACCTTTTTACAGTTCCTTGGATGTAGTAGTCATTAAAATATTGTCCTGAAGGAGTTAATATTTACAAACTTAACATTCATTGTGTAGATGAAACATCTTCATTTCCAATTTAGCAAACATTTGATTACTTACAGTATACCAATTATTGGGGACACAGGGGTGCGTAAGACATGATCCCTACTTTCAAAATTACTTACTCTATCTAGTAGAGAAGACAGTACAAAGGCAGTGGACAAAAGTGGTTGGACTCAGAAGGGCTGAGTGTAGAAGTAGCCAAACTCAGAGTATGAAACTGTCATAAAGGGTATGATGAAGTCTTTTTATATCCTATCCCAGGAAGATGGTTTGCAGTATCTACATATGCCAAGAAAACTATGCAAATCAGAGAGAGTTCATTAACTGCAGGACACAGTATGTCTGGATGAGATGTCAAGTGCATAGACTATGCAGGATCCCATGTAGTATCACTCAAAGAAGTAGGTTCAGTTTGGTGGGTTAGAGAGGACAGAGTGCAGCAGAAAAGAATGGAAAAGAGGTTTCAAGTCTGGAGGCCTGCCTTTACGAAAAAAGAAAAAAAAGTAAAGAGCCAGAACTCTAATAGTCTGGCCTTGTCCTTTGCTCCCCCTTATGTAATAAATTCATTTCTTGTAACCTCTTGTAACTGTTAATCACTCCTATAGAAAAGGAGGCTCTTGCTCTTATCAAGCTCTCTGATGACAATAGCTGCATTTGTAATATTGACATTAACTTCAGCATGTTTCCTCTGTAGCCCCTCTGGCTGTACATTCTGGGGCAAGAAACCATGGAGCCGTAAGAAGAAAATTCTTTGGCAGCTGGGCACATTGATTGGCGCTCCAGTGGGGATATCCCTCATTGCTGGCATTGCCATTCCTGCCATGGTCATTGGCATTCCTGTTTATGTTGGCAGGAAGGTAAGATATGTTGAGCTCTGTGCATGTTCCATCTTCAGGTTTGTTGGTAAAGGTTTGAAGGAAATGGAGAGGAGCTTATGTTTCAGAGCTGCTTGAAAACCAGCTGGTTCTTAAATAAAAATAATTTCTTAAATGGATTTTCATAAATCCCCAAGAGATCTGAAAGTTCTTATTAACATCCCGGGCCCGGTTTGTCTCAGTGACTTAAAGGTAAAATGCTTACTTCACTCCCCTGAGTTACTTTGTCTCTTCTTATATTAACTTTTTCTGTATTAGTTTATATCATCCTGGTCTGAGTTAGATTAAAATGTGAGAAAGATGTCTCTTTGACATGGGGGAATATGTTTTAATATAGATAACTTATAAGGGAATATTCACTTATCCTTTTTCTCCCTAGCAAAAAGATTGATGTCCTAACCTGCTGACCTGGATTTTCTTTCTTATTCTTAGATTCATAGCAGGTATGAGGGAAGGAAAACCTCCAAACATAAGAGGAATTTGGCTATCACAGGAGGAGTGACTTTGTCGGTCATTGCGTCCCCAGTTATTGCTGCAGTTAGTGTTGGTAAGAAGCTAGCCAGGACCATGACTCCTCCCCTTACACGACCCACTCCCATCAGCTTTCTGGCCTTGCAGTTTAGCCAGCTGGCCAGATGTTTCACCCTGGATGCTCCTGCATTTTATGTCAGACCCACCTTGGGAGTTTATTAGGCACTATTATTATTATCAGCCACACTAAAGTATCAGAGTTTGGAATCTTTCATTCGTAAGTTAGTGCCTAGAACGCCATCTGGCACATAAAAAAGATTGAATTAAAAAATATTACTTTAAGGCCTAGTTTTTCACCTTTCCTCTTCCTTCTCCACTTGCCACGGAACCCACAAAACAAAATTACTTTTGATTTGCTTAATGCCTCACAGTATTTTGGGAGGCATGAAGGTCTGTTTTAGAATAATAATAATATAATATTTTCTGAGACTCTCCATGTGCCAGGAGCAGGTCTGAGTGTTTTGCCTGTATTAATTTATTTAATCCTCACAGTAGCCCAGTTGTAACAGAAAGGTGCAGTAATTTGCCCAAGGTCGCTTAGCTGGGACATGAATTAAGGCAGTCTGACTTCAGAGTCTGGGCTTTTAACAACTAAGCCATTCTGCCTTCCACAGCAGCAAGATTTTGGAATTAACACTCTGGGGGGATCCTAAACCCTAGGAGTCACTTATTTAATGTTTGATTATTGATTGATTCTTGGATTAGCACTTCAGCAGTGAATGGAAGGGGGGAAATGAAAGCAACATATATTTACTGTGCTGAGCACTGTACATACATTGATCATTGGCAACTCTAGGAAGATATGTCCAAGGTTATAACAGCTGGTGAATTGGAGACAGGATTCTAATCCAGGCCTTTCTGATTCCAAGTCCAGTCATCATTCTGTCTTTCCTTGGCCCTTTATAAAGTGGTTTGTCTATGTTCAGCCCTGGGAAGGAGAATTCAGGGCAGCTGCAACCTGATGGCCTGCTGACATGTTTCCTTATCTTCCCCAGGTATTGGTGTCCCTATTATGCTGGCTTATGTTTATGGGGTTGTGCCCATTTCTCTCTGTCGTGGAGGTGGCTGTGGAGTTAGTACGGCCAATGGAAAGGGAGTGAAAATTGAGTTTGATGAAGATGATGGCCCAATCACAGGTAAAAGGAGAATTTTAATTTCCCTTTGAATTTATGGAACACAAGATAAAAGTCAGTAAAATTCAGCACATTTTACAGGGAGATTGACATTGGATTATGTTGGCTAATGAGCTTTATAGGAGGTAAAGTATTTTTAGCTTTTCATTTCTTTGTTCCAGAGTTATTAGGTTAATTCCCCTGGTACTTGCCTCTGTGTGGCAGGTACAAACTAGTAGGACTCCAAGTTACTCTAAGTATGCTGGTAATAGTAAATTACATAATTATAATTATAATAAAGTCTTATATCTGCATGGTACTTTATAATTTTCAGAAGACTTACACAGTTATTATTTTCACTTGGCTTTTACAACAGCTCTGAAGAGAGAGGGCCAGGGCTGTTATTATCCCCAATTAATGGAACCTATTTAAGCCTTTGTCTCAACATCTGTTAAATGGGTTTAAGAGCTTCTGCAGAGCTGGAACTATAGCAAGTCTTCTGACTTATACTTTGATGTTGTTTCCACTTTACCATATTAACTAACCTGGGACACAGAGATCCCCAAAGGTCTTTCAAACTTCCTACTAGAGTCAGCACACAACCTAAGTGTACTTTGAAATTTTCATGTTTAATTAGATGACATCTATAGTGTAAGGGAAAGAATAGGAGACTTAGAATCAGATTGTAGTTTTGTGTGACTAGCCACAGACAAGGCATTTAGTTCTAAGCTTTCGTTTCCTCACCTAAAATTGGGGCTATTAGTTCCTAGTTATTGGGAAGATTACGTGTGAGCATATGTTAAAACACCGGATATGTGGTGGCTGCCTGTAGTAGCTATTCATTAAGTGAATAAATGAGTATTTTTCTACATGAATATTCTCTACTCTGAAGAGTCATTGCAGGAAAATGCCAGACTCTGTTTTGATGCTGTGCTATCATCAATTGAGATGTTTGGTTCCATCCCCAGTGGCAGATGCCTGGCGAGCCCTCAAGAATCCCAGCATTGGGGAAAGTAGCATTGAAGGTCTAACTAGCGTATTGAGCACCAGTGGAAGCCCTACAGATGGACTCAGTGTTGTGCAAGGTCCATACAGCGAAACAGCCAGCTTTGCAGCCCTCTCAGGGGGCACACTGAGTGGTGGCATTCTTTCCAGTGGCAAGGGAAAATACAGCAGGTAAGCAATTTCTGACAGAACCAGCTGGAATTATAAGAGGTAACATATCATATTGAGCCATTTCTCTGTGCCAGGCATGTCTCATATAGCATCTCATTTTGATTTAATCATCAATGGTGTTTTTTTGTTTTGTTTTAACTTTTACAATTAGAAAATAGGCTAGAAAGGTTAAGCGACTTAAAAGTTCTGTGTTTCTTCCCACTGCACCATAGTGGCTCCATATAAAGAATAATTTTTTTTTTTTCAACACAATAATCCTGTGTTCCTGGCCAATCTCTCTCTCTGGTTTTTTTTTTGTTTTTTTTTTTAATATTTATTTATTTATTTTGGCTGTGCCAGGTCTTAGCTGCAGCACATGGGATCTTTAGTTGCAGCATGTGAACTCTTAGTTGCAGCATGCATGTGGGATCTAGTTCCCTGACCAGGGATCGAACCTGGGCCCCCTGCATTGGGAGCACGGAGTCTTAGCCACTAGACAACTAGGGAAGTCCCAATAAAGGATAATCTTGACTTCAGATCCTCCCTCTACTACATTAGGCTGCCTCCATCAGGAAGGGGAAGCATGCATTTTTGTAGAATTCCCAAGACTGTGTCCTCCATTAGACTTATCACTGGCTTTTAGTTGAACAGCGTTTATACTGTATCTTGTTGGCTTATTGGTGCTGTGATCCTTAAAACCTTCCTATTCTGATTCCCATTGGATAGATAAGGTAAATCAATTCTATAAACTTGTGTTGAGAATATGCAAAGCTTTATGACTAAAAAGGTTATGACTTGGTTGGTCGTTTTACCAGTTAGGAAAAACAGAACATATTCAGAGGAGCATAGCAGATGTTACATGAGAAGCAGTTATTTGAACGCACTGGAGAAGAGAGCCCTAGGGCGGGGTAAAGGTGGTACAAAACAAAGTAGGGAGGTAGGGGAGATGCTTGCCTTCAGATATCTGAAGGGCCTTGAACTGGAAAAAAGGATTAAGAGTTCTGCCTCATGCCAAGAGATAGATTAAGACGATTTGGCAGAAGCTAGAGGGAAACTAATTTTGTTTCATTATAGAGACTATAGGAAAAATCTATATAAAGTCCAAAGAAGGGATGGATTACATTAGTAGATAACTGACCTGCCTATCCCTGGAAGTGTTTAAAGTGAGACCAGAGGGCCATTTAGCTATTAGAAGGAGTCAAGCAACAGATGGCAGATGGACTGGATCCCACACCTGAGTGCTTGTCAGTTACTTGGGAGCCTTTTAAAAATAGATGTCAGCACCCTATCCCAGAATTAATAAATTAAAATCTCCCAGATTCTCTCCTAATCTCCTAGGGATCTGTGTTTTGAAAAGGTTCCCCAGGTGATTTTAGCATAGCCATTGCACAGACTAGCATCTGCAAACCACCTAAGGTGATAGATGGCCTTTGTGAAAGGCCTCTTCCAATTCTAACTGTGATTCTATGGCAGAGCTGAAACTAGGACCCAGGTCTCTGACTCAATGTACTTTCCATTGCACTGCCTCATTTTCCTGAGCCATGGCACATTTTTGAAGGGCATCTAAGACTGGAGCAGCAGAGCAAAGACTCAGGCAGCAGGATGGAGGTTGACTGAATGTGCAGCTGCAGGCTGCTGCTGACCTGTCTGCGTGTCATGACTCTGGTTGTCTCGTGTTAGGGGATCCCGCCTGCACACGCTGGAGAACTCACTGCTGTGCTTTCTTAAATCCAACACCCCTGTAAATAAGCAGACATAATTGGAGACTGACTTGCTGAAACTGCAGCTTAGCCAGTCCAGCTGTTCCAGTTCTGTGAAAGCCTTTTATAGGAAGTGAATGAGTCAGATGGGTTTGACTGTGAAACCCATTATGAGGAAATACTTAAGTGTGCAACCAAATGATATTGGAGTCAAGAAAGGAAAAGCTATGGGTCCTCTGAGACACCATTGGGAAAGTTTGCTGCTCTTGTCGGAGGTTGACTCTTATTATGTCCTTTAAGCTCATAGGCTGGGGGTAATTTGATTGCTAAATGTTTAAGTTCCTAGTATGTGCAAGACATGGAGGGTAAAGTGTGAATGAGGTGTGGTCTCTCCTTTTTTGGAGTTCACAGATGAGTGGGAAAGAGGTACATAAATTGATTTAATAAATAGGTAGGTGCTGTGGGAGCACTTAGCAGGAAGTGACTGGTTTGATAGAAGAATGAAGGGAGATGATACTTCCTTTGTTGTTAAGGACTGAGTATGAGTTTGTCACATAGAGAAAGGAATCTTTCAGAGAGAGGAACTAGCATAGGCAAAGCCATAGAGGTATAAAATGTGTATAGGTGAGTAAGGAAAGAAAAAAATTCAGTGTGATTATGATTTAGGACCTATGGTGAGAGATGGAACTGGAGAGAGAGCTTGGAGGCATATCAGTAGACCTTAAATGCCTGTTGGCAAGAGGGAGCCAAGAGAGGGCTGTTAGAGTGATCAGGTTTTTGTCCACGTTGGCACTGATCTGGAAGTTGTTTGACTTGGACTTAGGGCTACTGGAAAGAGCCCAATTGCAGTTACCCACTCGGGAGCTGTTGAGGGCCTGAAGTTAAACAGTAGCAGTGGGGATGGAAAGGAGGGGACGATTTCAATAGATAAATTTAAGAGAGAAGATGTGTGGGCATCTGTTTGAGCTCTTTGACATTTGGAGAAGATCAGATCAACTCAATTTGCAAGAGAATAATGGAAGAGGCATGTGCCAGGAAGCAGACTGTCTCAGAATACCCAGGTCTCGCATTAACTTAAACGTCCCCTCTTTACACAGGTTAGAAGTCCAAGCCGATGTCCAAAAGGAAATTTTCCCCAAAGACACAGCCAGTCTTGGTGCAATTAGTGACAACGCAAGCACTCGTGCTATGGCCGGTTCCATAATCAGTTCCTACAACCCACAGGACAGGTATGTGAACGGTCAGAAGCCTAGGAGAGGTTGCATTTTTTTGGTTG
Source organism: Balaenoptera musculus (assembly GCF_009873245.2). Lineage (NCBI taxonomy): Eukaryota > Metazoa > Chordata > Mammalia > Artiodactyla > Balaenopteridae > Balaenoptera > Balaenoptera musculus. The sequence goes on along the minus strand of NC_045785.1, from coordinate 26,041,972 downwards.
GGTTTTGGCCTTAGAAGCTCAATGCCTCATGTTAGGGCTCTGTGTACCATCTAGTGTGATACATAGTGTGTATACCCTGTGAATTCATCAAGCAAGTTCTTGGTATGGGAGTATTTGGCATCTCTTGATTGATTTTTCTTGTTAGCACTTGATTTTTAGAGGTTGTTTCTTTCTTCCTTTTCTTTTTCCTTTTTTTTTCCTTTTCTTTTCTTGGCTATTGCAACAGTGTAATTATTCACATGGAACTGAAGAGCTAGATTGGTGTCCACTGATGTATGTATGTGGCTCTATGGTTTCTGCTCTCATGTTGCTCTTTGCTTGATGTGGCTCCTGTAGCCTATTTCTCTTTATATTTGAGAAGCTAGTGTATCTGGTATGGTGTGACTGCAGCACTCCCTACTGGAGAGATTCTGGTTTCTTCTAATTGTGGCAGAGAAGTAAAAAGCTGTGACTCTTCTTTCACTTTCATATTTTGAGTAAGATAGTGTGAGGCTCTGAACCTTAGTTGAATTTTGGAAGCTCATTTTTAGTTGTTTAAAGAAATTGGCAGAATAACTATTAAGGACCTACTGTATAGCACAGGGAACTCTTCTCAGTACTCTGTAATGACCTATATGGGAAAAGAATCTAAAAAAGAGTGGATATATGTATACATATGTATAACTGATTCATTTTGCTGTACAGCAGAAACTGATACAACATTGTAAATCAACTATACTCCAATGAAAATTAAAAAATAAAGAAATACAGAAATTGGCAGAGATGTTTGTGTTTGTGTGCGTATTTTAAATCAACGAAAAGCTCTAATTGTTCTTCTCCATCTTATTTGAGTGTTAGGTTAAATTTTATTTTCTCTAAAAGTGAGCTCTATTCTACTATTTACCTATATTTTCGGACTTTCTAATCCTGAACCCACAAACTGCTTTTACCAACAGGTATAGCATGACCCATGCATGATTCAGCAAAGTGGATTTTGTCTCCACAGAGAATGCAACAATATGGAAATCCAAGTGGACATTGAAGCCAAACCAAGCCACTATCAGCTGGTGAGTGGAAGCAGCACGGAGGACTCACTCCATGTTCACGCACAGATGGTGGAGAATGAAGAAGAAGGTGGTGGTGGCGGTGGCAGCAATGAAGAGGATCCCCCCTGCAAACACCAAAGCTGTGAACAGAAAGACTGCCAGGCCAGCAGACCTTGGGACGTCAGCCTGGCCCAGCCCGAGAGCATCCGCAGTGACCTGGAGAGCTCTGATACGCAGTCCGACGATGTGCCAGACATCACCTCGGATGAGTGTGGCTCCCCTCACTCCCAAGCTGCAGCCTGCCCCTCAACACCCAGAGCCCCAGGTGCACCAAGCCCAAGTGCCCATATGAACCTCTCTGCCCCAGCTGAGGGGACGACTGTCTTGAAGCCGGAAGATGCAGAAGCCAGAGTATGAAGTGGAATAAATGCTCCTGTTCTGAGAAGCACACTTGTAACTGCATCTTTTGGAATCTTTTTGTGGGGGCAGGGATTTATGTATTTTATTTCAAAGATTCTCTGGTCACAGGTTTTCCCCAGGGAAATTCTGAGAAATTTGCAATTTCTTACCAGAGGAAACGTGGAAACTTTGCCCTTAGTTCCATCCCCCGTCCCCTTTGCCCCCCCACCCTTTTTTAGTTTTAATTTATTGGTTAAACTGATGGTGGCAATCTGTGAGGTGTGTCAAAGAGTGTACAGATGTATGTGTGTATATTGTATGTATGCTAACATATTACTGAAGGACACATTTTAATAAAGATTTCTGTCGTAATTCAACTCCTCTCATTTTCCTTGGCTTGGATAGTTCTCCGGAGCCAAGTGTTTGAAACAGACCACTACATCTTTAACAGTCTCTAAATCTAAGCTTTCCTAATCCCAGGGAAGAAGGATGGTATTCTAACCAGACTGCAGTGGAGTCATCTGTAAACCAATGACTCCTAGTATGACAGGAAGCAAAGCCAAGCTTAATTTGGACTGTGTAGTCAGACTGAAGAATTAGCTGAGTCAGCCAGATAGAGAAGCTGGAGATTAAAATGAGCCTTGTTTGCCCTCTAGAGGCAGCTGTGCAGTTTTCCTATTAAAGCTTTATTTACCCCTTTCTGCATTATAGTCACTATTAGAAACGTGCTTCAGAGGAGGGAAGGGGTATCAGTTCCAGTGGCTCTTCAGAAATCCCAGTGAATGTTGCATGGTTATAAATTGGGGAACAGAGTATTCTTACTGGATAAAGAAATGTACCTATTCTGCATGATCACCAAGCAATATCCTAGGTGTTTATTATGCTCCCGGGTACACATTCCCTGTTCCAAAAAACTCTCTAGTTTTGCCAATCTAGTTTAAGTAAGAGGGACTAAGGAATCTGACTAGGATTTGTAATGAAAGGAGAGAGGAGGCATGCCATCAAAATCACAACATATTTAATTTTATCTGATCTTATAATTTTGTCAGAATTGAGCTAAGTTAGTGCTATTTGGGGTTTTGGCTGTGTCTAGAATAATGGCCTTAGAAATCAAAGCTCATACATAGTATAGCAGAAGAATTAAAAGATTCATGAAACCTGATCTGAGATTCCAAATCTGGCAGTAATTTACTCTGTGACTGTGTGAGTCAGTTACTCTCTCATGCCGCTAATATCCTCAACTCTCAGACAGTATTTAAGGAGCTTCCAATGCCAAACTTCTCTGTCACTTTAGGCCTGGGCCCAGAGGAAGAATTGAAAACATCCTTTCCCTGAGGACCAGATGGCTTTCTGTTTCCTTTCACAGATGCACCTGCTCTTTGTCTTCCTGGCCTGTGCTTTACTACGATGAGGATGATGAGTCTGGACAACAGCCATCTTGGAGGATTCTTATATCTTGGGCACTGCAACCAGACTTAGCACATTGCCCTGCACCTGGGACAGGAGGTGCTGTTAGTGGACTTTGAAGAATGACCTTTGAAGTGGTCTCGAGAAGAATGACCAAGAGGGTGTCTTTGTGTGAAAAAGGGAACTTGTTGGGAAAAGGGGCAGACTGTATGGAAATCTCTGAAATGCAAATTATCAACTCAAGACTTGTATTTCTCTTGAAGCAGCATGAAGAGAGCAATTAACTTGGATAAAATCAAGGAAGTCTTTTGGAGGGGCAGGAGTTTGCAGCCAAACCTGTATTTTTATCTAGGCTCCAGTTCTTACTGCTGCGAGAGTTGGACTACTTACTCTGAGTGTGTTTACACTTAGCCAAAGTGGGGATCATAATCCTAATTATGGAGTTGTAAGGATTAAGTGAAATGACGTACTGAAAATGCTTTTGTTAAAGGCCCATATTTTTTTTTCTCCTGCAGGAATAAGAAGAAATAAGGGAGATTATGGGTGCCATCTAAAAAAAGCCCAGAGCTCTAGACCAGAGGCTATGAAAAACTAAGCTGCTTCTAATCCTTTGCAACACTGTTGTATCTCCTAGACATTAGATGAAAAGGCCCGTCAGCACCACCTGGAGGAGAACATGAGTAATGCGTGGGAAAAGTTGATTCTCAGTTTAGAAAATGGGGAAAGTTTAATTTCTTACTTGTACAGCGTTCATTCATTCTGAAATACCTACTACGTTTCAGGTATAGGACGCAGCAATAAGGAAAACACAAAATTCCTGTTCCTGTGAAAGTCACACTCTAGTGGGAAAAGACGGTCAGATGTATAATCTGGATGAGGATAAGTGCGATGAAGAAAAGCAGGGAAAGTGGAAAAGAGAGCTGCTTTAGGTGGGTACTATGGGCCTCTCTGATAAAGGTAACATTTTATTAGAGTCTTGATGGAGTGAGAGAGAGCCATGTGGATTTCTAGGGCAAGAACATACCAGACATGAAAAATAAAGTACAAAGGCCCTTTGGTGGAGCATCCTTAGTCTGTTTAAACACACACACACAGCATAGAGGCCTAAATGGCCGGAACAGAGTGGATCAAGGAGGAGAGTAGTAGATCAGGTTGAAGAGGTGGCTGAGGACAAGATTGTGTAGATTATCAAAACAACTCTGCAGACAATGACATTTTAGGTTACTCTGAGACCAGGAAGAGAGGTAATCTTCAAAGCCAGACAGATGGGGTGTTGTGGTCAACTTTAAAAGTGGCTAAAACTGGGAGAGGGCATGTCTGGTCACCAGTCCTACTTAGATAGGCCAATGGAAAGAAATTTGTGGAAGTGCTAAATGGATACTTATTCATTCTGACCTCTTTCTAATGTACTGTCTTATACTCTAGAGGCTGGAAAGTTAAAACTACATGTCTCACACTTCCTTGCAACCAAGGTTCTGAATGTAATTTATTTTGCCAGATGCACAAACAAGGATATGGAAGGAGGAAGTGATTCAGGGGTCATCTTCAGCAACTTTGTTGTTCCTGCAAAAGTATAGAGCCCTTAGGTTTCCCTCCAGTGGTATTCCAATATCCATCAATAGTTGTGTGGATGTTGAAGGGACTCCTGATCCATAAATAACCGTTCGTGATACATGTTCTAGTAGTCAGCCTCTGCTGGCCTCCTGCTTCCTCATCTTCCTGATGGTGGCAGAGATGGTGGCTCCCATAGTGGACCGATCTGGGAGTCTTTCCTGGAGGTCCAGCCTAGAGCCCATTTGCCCAGCTTTCCAACTCCTTTGTAAGCACCTAATTTACATGTACTGAATTCTTTTCTACTTAAAATAGGTGGAAGGGTTTTGTTTCCTGCAGCTACTGAACCCTAACTGATATGGTATTTGGTTCCAAATTTGGTTATAGACAATAGGCCCTCAAAGATGGGATTTTTTTTTTTTTTTTAAATTTATCTTTGACTTCGTTGGGTCTTCACTGCTGCGCGCGGGCTTTCTCTAGTTGCGGCGAGCAGGGGCTACTCTTCATTGCAGTGCGCGGGGTTCTCATTGTGGTGGCTTCTCTTGTTGCAGGCTCTAGACGCACAGGCTTCAGTAGGTGTACCACGCAGGCTCAGTAGTTGTGGCTCGCAGGCTCTAGAGCGCAGGCTCAGTAGTTGTGGCGCACGGGCTTAGTTGCTCCGCGGCATGTGGGATCTTCCCGGACCAGGGCTCGAACCTGTGTCCCCTGCATTGGCAGGCGGGTTCTTAACCACTGCGCCACAGGGAAGCCCAAAGATGGGATTCTTGATTAGTTATGACTAAGTTGGATTTGAAGGAAATGAGAATCTAGTTGCCATTGAAAATGGTAAGGTAGTAGGCAAAGATGACTTACATCTGTGGTCACATTAAATGAATTGTCTTTTGGATAAAAGACTTTGATAGACCAAGTGGCTGCCACAACAGACCATCGTGTAAGAAATGAAGACTTAAATGGTGGTGGCTTATGCTAGAGAGATTAAAGAAAGAAAATGAAAGGCTCAAGAGTTTAAAATTTTCAGCTCAAAGCTGTCTCTTGTAGCCACAAGGCTGATGTACATGAAAATCAAGGAGAGATTCTGGGTTAAATTCTTAGCTTACCAGGTCTCTTATATGAAAATTAGGACGTTGTTTAGGAAAGAGTAAGATGTGAAATGGGGACATGTGAGTAGATTTGGGTAAATCCTAGTGTTCTGAACCCACAGACTACAGTTAGCTTCTCTTACCAGCAGAAGCAGCCCTCCTCCCTCCTTCCCCCATTGATAGGGCTGGTCCTGTCTTCCCCCGTTGATAGGGCAACTTACCTGCGGTAGTTGCCTTGAAAGGGAAGGCTTTTGTGTCCCTTCTCATGTACTTCTCATGTCCCACCCACTACCCCTTATTGCTACCAAATCTGTGACTAGAGTCAGATCCCAGTATGCTTCAGAAAGGCAACCACAAAATCTGACCTGAGAGAAAGAAAGGTTACAGAATTGTGAGATTTTGCTAATTTGAATCAGCAGCAACCTGGGGCATGTATGTGGACTGGATTCTAAAGGTATTAGACCAGGAAGAAAAGAACATAATTTTATTTTCATTTGGGTTGAACTTATTAATATGGGCATTCTAGAGATTCTGGAATCAGTATACTGACTTTAGCAGCTAAGAGTAGCTCTTAGCTGGTTGGTTGGATGAAACCTGGACTTAACAGTGGTCTACACTCAAATTGAAATGCTAGAAATTCCTTAGTATAGCGTTAGAAGATGAATCCAGAAACATATGAAGATAGAAGTGTTGGTGTAGATTTATCATATGTGTGACCTACTCGTCTCCTAATTTTGCCCTCTAAAATTGCTCAGAGGACATTCCTTTCACAAAGGAATTGGAAAGTACATAGATAAAGGGAACACCATACCTTGAAAGTGCTGTAATGTATGTCCTCTATAGTCGGAAGTGAAGCTAAGAGGTGCTGCCATTGAAATGGAATCCCTGATATCAGTAGGTATGACGGAGATCCTGGAGTGGCAGGGGCCAAGGGGCAGTACCAAGGCAACAGAGCAGGAATACTTGGTTTGTATACACAAAGCAGAACTCCAGGTCTGGCAAAGAGAGGCCTGTTTTAAGTCACCAAAATGGAGAGTTATGGACACTCACTAAATTCTCAGACCCAAAGCCCTTGAATAAAGGAATGCTGAGTACCCTGGAGAAAGCACCCAGCAATATTACCATAACTAAATTGTAAATTTTCTAATCTTCCCCAAAGGAATCTTAAGTCAATTAACTATGTTCCTGTGCTTAGGGAAATGGAAATACCCAGGCCTTTAGGGAATACTTGGAAACTGACCCTAAGCCAGTACTAATCTCAAGGGACCTAAAAGGTCTTTGTGGACCACTAGTTAAAAATAGAAGCCTTTGGGGTGTTATGGGTTGAAAATTCATATGTTGGAGTCCTAATCCCCAATACCTCAGAATGTTACCTTATTTGGAAATTGGGTTGTTGCAGATGTAATTAAGATGAGGTTATACCAGAGTAGGGTGGGCCCCTAATCCAATATGATTGGTGCCATATAAAAAGGGGAAATTTGGGGCTTCCCTTGTGGCGCAGTGGTTGAGAATCTGCCTGCCAATGCAGGGGACATGGGTTCGAGCCCTGGTCTGGGAAGATCCCACATGCCGCGGAGCAACTGGGCCTGTGAGCCACAACTACTGAGCCTGCGCGTCTGGAGCCTGTGCTCCGCAACAAGAGAGGCCGCGATAGTGAGAGGCCCGCGCACCGCGATGAAGAGTGGCCCCCACTTGCCGCAACTGGAGAAAGCCTTCACACAGAAACGAAGACCCAACACAGACAAAAAAAAAAAAAAAAAAAAAAAAAAAAATAAAAAAAAAAAAAAAAAAAGGGGAAATTTGGACAAAGAGTCACTCATACAGGGAGAATGCCATGTGAAGATGAAGGCAGAGATCGGGATGATGCAACAGAAGCCAATGAATGCCAAAGATTGCCAGCAAACCATCAGAAGCTAGGGGAGAGGCATGGAACAGATTCTCCCTTACAGCCCTCAACAGGAACCAACGCTGTCAACACGTTGATCTTGGACTTCTAGTCTCCAGAACTGTGAGACAATAAATTTGTAATGCTTAAGCCAGCCAATTTGTGGTACTTTGTTATGGCATACCTAGCAAACTAATACACAGGGATCATGTAACTTAAAAGGAATCTTGGCCTGTATCTATCTCACATATTCATCCTGTGGTTATTTCCCAGTTCCTGTAAGCACAGTTGTAATAGATGTATTTGGCACCTGGCAGAATCTTCACATTGACCGGTAGAGTGAAAGCTATTGTGGTAAGAAGAGCAGAGGAAAGCCCCTTGCACAGTCCTCCACCAGAATCATAAGCCAGAAGAAATAGTGCATCCTGAGGGCATGATAAATATTACTGCCACCATCCAAGACTGAGAAATTCCACAATGGTGATCCCTATCATATCTACATTTAAATTATTTGCCCGGTAGAAGACTTGACATGTAGCTGTTATTTCAAATATAATCACTTTGAAGCAAGTCAACACCTGCCCCAGCACCTGCAGCCATGCAACTACTGACCTGGAATATGCTTTTTTTCTCTAACCCAAATAGCAGAAAACATGAAAAGTAGATTACTTTTACCTGTCGAGGTCAACAGTACCACTTACTGTCCTACCTCTGGGCGGTATCACCTCTCCAGCTCTGCTGAAATCTAATGTGCAGGCACTTCAGTCATTTCCTATTTCCCAGAACATCACTCTATATGTGATGGCATGTTTTTGGACATAATAAGCAAGAAGTAGCAGGTATCTAAATGCCTTGGTAAAACACAGGTGTTCTGGAGGATAGGGGATAGTCCCTGCGGAAGCTTAAAGGAACTTTCAGCTCCATGAAATTTTTCGGGATCCAGAGCAGGAGTCTGGAGGATGGCAGTTTATCTAAAGTGATCGATGAGCTGTACACCCCCCACCACTAAGAAAAATCCTGAGCATTTGGTGGATTTCTTGATTTTGAAGGTAGCATACCCCATTTGATTATGCTGCACTGACCCGTTTTCCAAGTAACCCACAAGGGCTACTAGCTTTGATGGGCCCAGAGAAAGAGAATGGTCACCAGTTGGTACAGGCTGCAATGTAAGCAGTTGGAATTTTATGACCTAGCAGATCCAGTGGTGTGCAAAGTCCCTTGGCAAATGAGGCTACTGTACACACACTGTGGCAAACATCCATAAGAGAAAAACAGCACAGGGCCATCAGATTTCGGAGTCAAGCCAGGCTATTTTTGGCATTGGCAATTCTTTTGAGAAGCTGATATTGGCTTACAGCTGAGCCCTGCTCCATGTTCTGGAGGGACCAGCTGGGCACTTAATATCAGATCAGATCCCTCCCACCACAGAGAAGACAGGGATTTGTCCTGACTGGAAAAGACACTCAAGATATGAATTGTTTCCATGTATGCCAAGCCTAAAATATTCATGAAGAATAAACTTTAAATGAGAAAAATAACAATTATCAAGCCAAAGACATCCATCCCCCCATTATTCTAAATTTGACTATATGTTCACTTTGAGAAGCATAGTGGTTAAGAGGGCAGACAACAGAACCAGAATGCCTGAGTAGGAATTCTAACTCCACCATTTATTTAAGTAGCTATGACCTTGGGCAAATTATTTAACCTTTCTGTCTCCGTTTCTTCATTTGGGACTATGAGGATTAAATGAATACATATGACAGTGCCTGGCCTGTAGTAAGAGCTATATGGATTAGCTAGTATCATCCTTTTCATTTATTATTATCATGCTCATCATCATCATCATTGTTACTATCCATGAACTTACTGAAGGTCTATTCATCTTGTAGTATTCCACACAACACTGCCTCTCATCAAGTGAGGCAATGGGCTAAGACCCATGGGATCATCCAAAGCAGCTGGCCTCACACAACAGTCAAATGGCACTACTGGAAGACAGGATCTCATGCAGTGGAAGTTCTGTCCTAAAGGATGAGGTATACGTTCTGAAACAGTGACCTATATATAACCCATTCACAAAAGTTTTGCTTCTTGCCCCTGTGACTTTGGTCTTTGTTAGTTTAGAAGTCTCAATACCCAAAGGAGAAGTACTTCCACCAGGGCACATAACAATGAGTCCATTGAACTGGAAGTTTTTGGCCACTTGGGGCTCCTCATCCACTGAACCAATAGCCTAAAAGGGGGCAATTGTGTTAGATGGAGAGATTGATCCTGATTATCAAGGGAGATAGGTTTGTTGTTACTCAATGGGGGCAGGAATGAGTGTGCCTGGAACTTAAAGGGTGCTCTGGGCTACTTCTAGTACTGCTGTATGCAGGAGTCAAGGTTAAAAGGCTATTCCAGGGAAGGCTTAATTCCTTTAGGAATGAAGATTTGGGTCACCACACCAGATAAAGAGCCTCATCCGGCTGAGATACTGGCTGTGAAAATGAACTTCATAAGTAGTAGAGAAAGATATTTATGAATATAAGTAATTCCTGAAAGGTGGAGAGATGAGAACTATATTAGCATTTCATATTTTTCCCTTGCTCTGGTATGTATATATTTATAGATATCATCCCATTTCTTCCCCTCCCACATTTTCCCTAGTATCATAAGGTGTGTTGGTAAGTTGATCAGTTAATCATTAGGTTGCAGGTTGTTGAGACAGGATCGTAACTGAACTGGAATAAATATCACCCAGAGCTGGATACATGACTAATGAGATTTTGAATCTCTCCTTTTAGGGAGGGTGAAATTGTGTAGATGTGGTGAATTGCTTGTCAGCATCCATTCCAATCTCTTTCTCATAGTGCCAAGGCCAGAGTTAAATGCTACACTTCCCAGAATCCCTTGCAGTTAACATTCTGCATGCAAATTAGGGTCTATAAATTGCATCCATTTATATAAGAGTTGGGAGAAGAAAGTAAGGCAAAGGCCATCTCCCAGCTGTGTGGTTGTTGCTTCGTGTTTGTGGCAACCTTGAGTTACTTCAGCAGCATTCCAATGTCCAAGCACTAGTTTCATGAGGTTGAAAAGCAGTGGTGGCAGCAGCAGAGGTAGATTTCTGATCCCTGGTCCTTAGATTGCAGCCACATGGTGCGTGTGTGTTTTAACCATCTTCTTTCTTTATGGAGATATAACTCACATAACATGAAATTCACCATTTTACTTTTTTTTTTTGGCCGCACCGTGCGGCATGCAGGATCTTACTTCCCTGACCAGGGATCGAACCTGTACCCCCATGCAGTGGAAGCGCGGAGTCTTAACCACTGGACTGCTAGGGAAGTCCTGAAATTCACCATTTTAAAGTGTGCAACTCAGTAGATTTTAGATATATTCACAAAGTTGTGCAACTATCACTACTGTCTAATTCCAGATGATTGCCATCACCCCCCCGAAAGAAACCTATTATCAGTCAGTCCCATTTCCCCCCTCCCTCCAGCCCTGACAACCACTAATCTACTTTCTCTATGGAATTTGCCTATTCTGGACATTTTGTATAATCATACAAAATGACTTTTGTATATGACCTCTTTCACTCGGCGTAAGGTTCTCAAGGTTCATCCACGTTGTAGCATGTATCAGTACTTCATTCCTTTTTTCTTGGATGAATAATATTCCATTGAATATTGTAAGGATTTTGTATGGATATACTACATTTTGTTTATCCATTTGTCAGTTGATAGATATTTAGATTGTTTCCACTTTTTGGCTATTGTGAATAATGCTGCTATGAATATTGATATACAGATATCTTCAAGTCCCTGGTTTCAGTTCTTTTGGGTATATACTCCAGGAGTGGGGTTGCTGGATCATATGGAAATTTTATGTTTAATTTTTTGAGGAACTACCATCCTCCTTCCATAGAGGCTATACCATTTTACCTACCAGCAATACACAAGGGTACCAATTTCTCCACATCCTTGTCAACACTTGCTATTGTGTCTTTTTCATTATAGTTATCCTACTGTGCATAAAGTGGTTCCTCATTGTGGCTTTGATTTACATTTCTCTAATGACTAATGATGTTGAGCATCTTTTCATGTACTCTTTGGCTATTTGTATATCTTCTTTGAAGAAATATCTAGTCAAATCCTTTGCTCATTTTTAAATTGGGTTGTCTTTTTTATGGTTGAGTTATAAAGACTTCTTATATATTCTGGTTATAAGTCCCTTTACAGATATATGATTTGCAAATACTTTCTCGCATTCCGTGGGTTGTCTTTTTACTTGGTGTGTTCTTTAATGCAAGAATTCTAGTAGCAGCCTCCTAACTCATCACCTTCATGATTGTGCCAGTTAGCAGCTATTCTGGGGTCTTGTTCTGGAAGTCATTCCTGGAGCCCACTCCTCCAGCCCTCCCAACTATTTTGTTTAAACCTCTGATTCCCTGTATCAAATCCTTTTCTGCTTAAAATAGAGTGGTTTCTGTTTCCTGCAACTGATCCCTGACTAGTAAACAGCACAACTTGAAAACTTCGAGCAAGGATGTGACATGTCATTTTGCTAGAGCTGATGTGCAGCCAAACTATAATAATAATAAATTCCTGGAAAGTCAAATTTGGACACACCTTTGCCAATCCCTTCATTTGTCAAATGAAGGAAGGAAATGGAGACACAGTGAGGAAGACACAAAAACCATGAAGCTGAGGACCTGCACCTCCCTCTCCCATCTCCCAAGGCCAGCAGACCTGAGCTGATCTTGCTTCATGAAATCAGCGGGATCTAGGTCACGTAAATCCAATGAGGCCAGCCCTGCCAACCTTACTGCAGCTGATTGGACACAGGATTTGGGCCCAAGCCAAATGCTGCTGTGAACAACATGGATGTGATGGAGGCCACACACCCGTGTGAGGCCGTCTGGTATGAGAGACGTAAGTGCTAGGAGCACATCCAGAGCACGTTGCCAGATCATTGTTCCTGTTCTCCAGGGACCTGCTTGGGGCCCCTGAGATGGCTTCCCCTGATACCTCACATCCTCTGAGTCCGTACCATGGCCCCCATTCCTGAAAGTCATCTGAACACCTGAAGAAGCTAGGAACGTACCCAGCCATGGCCACTGATTTTCTGGAGATCGAAGCCTGTTCGAAAAAGAAGCAGGCCGCAAACCCAGATCTGGAATTCATGCTCTTCCCACTCCAATATGGCTGTACCTCATGCAGACATGAGGGAGAGGGCTTCATGAGTGGAGGGTGACAAAGAGAGAAGACTGCTGGTTCTTTGTGGCTGAATTATCAGGCCTGAGTTGTCATCACAAGGATCCAGCAAGGGCGGGATAACCACCCCTCCTCTTACTTTTGTGCGTCTGCCTTTGTGAGTGGCTTGGGATATAGTTCCAGCTCTGGATACTGCTTTGTCATTCCTTAGGCACCAGCCTTTGAGGAAATCCACTCATTGCTCACCATATGTGGACAGCTGCTCTGTTCAGGCTCTGTGTCAGGGCACAGAAACCGACACCCGGAGACAGACCCAGGCCCTGGAGATGGAAAATCACCAATGAAAAAACGCTTCTTGAAATCATAGATATGAATGAAAGGGAAATTGGCCTTCTCTTTTCATAAACCTTTAACCAGTGAGTGCAGGAACGGAGCAGCCAGGAAAGGGAAGAGGAGAACCGGGAATGAAGGAAATGATGGGGTGAGGATTTCAGGAAGGAAAACAGGGTTAGCTGACATGTGAAACAGGTCAAGCTGGCCAAGGGCTGGATTTGTCACAGGGGAAGTAACTGGTAACTTTGGAGACAGCAGTTTCAAAAGATGGCAACAATAGAAAACTGATTTCGTTTAGTTGAGGTGTGAGTGAAAAGTAAGGAGGTACTGCTAAGAAGAGGAGTTTGTCTTTTTTTTAAGTACAAGAGATTCAAGCATGTTTGGAGGCTCAGGAGAAAATAGGGTAGAAATGGAGAGAGTGACAATATAAGAGAAAGGAAGCTATTAGATGGTGCTTTGTCTTTAGGAAGATAGAGGGATGGGATCAAGGGCACAGGCAGAGGGGCTGGCTGTGGACATGAGAAGGACCCCCTCTGCTCTCAGCTTGGAGGGAGGTGGAGACCACCATGAGATCTAGTCTCCTTCCCCAAAAGGGATAAGCTTCACCATGAGAAGATATAAAATGCCTGCCACAGAACAGATGGTCGATAAATATCAAGCCTTTCCTCCCTTCCCTGGCGGTGCAGTTTCAGTCCCCTGAGGCCACATGTGACGTCACTCTGGGATGTTTCAAGGCTAAAGAACACAGCTCCAGCTGGAGAAATTAAACGCAATCCCAAGCTTTTCTGGAATTCTAGGGGAGTAGAGGCTGCTTTCTCCTGAGGTTCCAAAGCTGGGAAGTTGTAAGCATGGCTCTTCCTCTACATGGACAGAGACTGCCTGATACTGAAACCAGCACAGACGAAGGCAGAGCTGAGAAATGGAGAGAAGACAAGAGACAGAGCACCTTTGAACATACCAGATGACATTGGGGTTTTTTTTGTTATTGTTCTTGTTGTAGTTTGGCCACGCCACGTGGCTGGCGGGATCTCAGTTACCCGACCAGGGATTGAACCAGGGCCACAGCAGTGAAAGCATCGAATCCTAACCACTAGACCACCAGGGAACTCCCTATGTGACATTAATGCCAGGATCTAACCACGCCTAAGGCCCCCAAACTTTCCCAGAACGTCATCCAACAAATTCCTTCCCGCTACCCAAAGCCCATTTCTGTTAGGATTCTGTCACCTGCAACTGAAGTTCTGACTACTATGAGAAGTGGGGTGTTGCCAGTGATGCCCCTAACATGTGGAAATGGCCGAGTTGAGGTGGGGTACAGAACAGTGAGGATTTTCCAACTGTTGGGAGAATCCTGGGATTTTCCATTCCCAGGAGGCTAGGAGGTCAGCATTCCCTGAGATGCAGCTTCAAGGCCAGGGTCTCCTGAAGCTCAGACCATGTACCTGACGTAGGTGGGATGCTTAGGGGACTTGATAAAAATTCGTCAGGGGGTTGTGTGCGTTGGCTATTTTCCCAAGCCTTGAGTTCAGAGTCAAAGGGATAAATTTTGCAGAAAGAATAATGAAGAATAAAAGCTAACATTTCTGAGGCACTCATCATGTGCCAGGCTCTCAGGGCTTTACACATATTAACTCATTTAATCTTCACAATAACACAAAGAAATAGGTACCATTGTTATTCCCCATTTTACATTTGAGGAACTGAGGCGCGAAGAATTTGCCCAAGATCACAAAGCTAGACAGGGATAGAGCTTGAATCCAGGCAACATGACCTCTGAGCTTATGTACCTACAGCTTTGCTAAGAGAGATAGCCTGTAGCCAGCAATCCAAGCTGATGCAGAGTCTGACGGTCACATGCTTTGCAAGATTGAAAAAGCTCATCTATTCACGTCAAAGCTAAAGTGAGTGGGAATAAAGGCAGGGAGGTAGGAAGCACAACCCCTCCCAAACCCTTCCTACCTGTTCCCACTAAGAGGACAGTGACCCTATGTAAAGAGCCTTCCACTGGGATGCAGCCTAGTGGTCAGGGACAGCCAGCTGTGCCTTCCCCCATGCCTGGTGTTCACAATTGCCTCAAGGCAGAGGTGAAGCTGGAGGCCCTGAGCTGAGGACTGGGAGGTCCTGTTGCTAAGACCCTGCATACCAAGATCAAGGTCTAGATTTAGGGACCATAATTCATCATTCTTCTGACTTGGTTATTAACTCATGGAGTTATCCAAATGTGAATAGCCAGAAAACTTACACAGCTTTTAAGGGAGTGGTTCTGTGAGAGAAACCCAATCCTGGCATGTGGAATCCTGTAGTTGATCAACCCCGGGGGCAACGTCTTGGCCCCAAACAATACCAATCGGAAATCCTCAAAATTCTTCTAAGATGTGGCCACAGTTACAATGGTTAGATGAGATTCCCCCAACCTGGCAGAGCAGCCAGACTGGCCTCATTTTATCAAAGCAGGGAATCCTTGCTGTTCTCACTCTGCAGGATACAATACACACCACGGACCACTGGGTGTTTTTTCCCCTCCTCTCCTGTTCCAAATGGGATTGCTTATTTATAATTACCTTGTGTTCCCTTCATCAATGCACCAAGGTATTAGGGGCTGATTAACTTTATTGTTTATCTATAGCAGTGTTTCCCAAACTTTTTGGTCTCAGGATCCCTGTACACTCTGAAAAATTGAAGACCTGAAAGAGATTTTGTTTATGTGGATTACATTATTGATATTTGCAATATTATAAACTAAAATTAAGAATTAAAAATAATTATTTATTAAAAAATAATAAACCCATCAATGTTAAAGTAAATAATACCCTTTTCAATGAAAAATAATTACATTTTGCAAATCGAAAAAATGAGTGAAAAGAATGACATTGTTTGACATTTTTGCAAATCTCTTTAATGTCTGACTTAATAAAAGGCAGCTAGAATTCCCATATCTGCTTCTTTATTCAATATGTTGAGATATGTTGTTTTGGTTGAAGTACATAAAGAAAATTCAGCCCCACACAGGTATATAACTGGGAAAAGGAGGCGTATGTTAAAAGGATTTTCAGATAATTGTGGATATTCCTCTTTGATACTCTACCTAAACTTGACAAGTCATAGTTTTGTAAAATTTAGTTTCAATGTGGAATCTGAAACCATATCTGTCAACTTTCCATTACATTAAAATACATTGGTCTGTCTTGCACTTTGAATTCATCCTTAACCTGTGCATGATTTTGTACCGTCATGTGTTGGTCACTTGGAAAGTATTGATTGGTTCACTGAGTTATACAGATCTTCCAAATGTTGACACATTTCATTATACAATATAAAAATCATATATGTTAACGTCACCACTAAAAGTCTTTAATATTGGGAAGCTGCTAAGCTCACGGCAGTGGAAACCAATTTTCCAAACATCTAATTTTCACTCAAAAGCTCAAATTTTATCTTTGGCAGCAAATATTGTCAATTTTTTCCCCTTGAATTGACAGGCTCACTTCCTTCATTTTAGAGAAAATGCCTGCAAAAAAACCTACATTTCCATAACCACACTATGTCTTTCAATCCTTCTTTCAAGTAGAAATGGTGCTCATGAAAAAAAGCAGCTAGTTCATCTTGTAACTCAAACAATTGCACAGGTGCTTTTCCTGGAGACAACCATGGTACTTACGCAGACAGCAGAATTCTTCCCATTTTGTCAAAATATTTAAAAGAAGTAGGTAGAGAGTTAATAAAGTTAATAATATTTACTGTTTCATCAAGTCATTCTTAAATGAATCTGGTATATTTATTTTTTTTGCTGTGCGTGCATAGCAGTGACAGATACAATGACTACGAGGGTATCCTGGAGTCCCTACCTTTCATAGTGCTAAGGGGACGGCTGTTTGACCCACCATTGCTTTTCCACCATCAAAACTGGAAAATAACATCTTAGAATTATGATAAAAATAGTTTTGACTTCACAGACTCCCCGATAAGGTCTTGGGGATCCTCAGAGGTTTGCAGACCACACTTGGAGAACCACTACCAATGCTTTATTCATCAGTTAACAAATATGTATCATTCATCTACCATGTCCCTAAATAACACCATTCCAGGCCCTGAGTTTTGAGTAGTGAGCTTTATATGAGTTACTTAATGCCTCTGCTCTCATATGGCCTACATTCTTGTAGACAGAGCAGAAAATTAATATATAAATGAACAAGGTTATTTCACCTAGAGAAAAGTACCTTGGAAAAATAAAACTCTGTACTCCTTGAACATTATATAGTAATGAATGCCAATTATTTCTCAATAAAACTTAGGGGGAAAAAGAAAAGAAAACTGGATAATTTAATAGAAGGAGGCTTTGGGGTAATTTACGTTCACGGTTCAATATGGTGTCCAC
Source organism: Balaenoptera musculus (assembly GCF_009873245.2). Lineage (NCBI taxonomy): Eukaryota > Metazoa > Chordata > Mammalia > Artiodactyla > Balaenopteridae > Balaenoptera > Balaenoptera musculus. The sequence goes on along the minus strand of NC_045785.1, from coordinate 26,024,717 downwards.
TAAACCCTGTGTCTATTTAACTTTAAATTTTAATTATGTAAATTAAATAACTTAGTTTCTCAGTCATACTAGCCACATTTTAAGTGTTCGGTAACCACATGTGGCTAGTGGCCACCCTATTGGACCATGCAGGTATAGAGCATTTCCATGATTACAGAAAGTTCTACTAGACAGCACTGATTTAGACAGACAGAGAAAAGATTTGAAGATTTGAGGACAGAGTATTGAAGGCAGAGGGACCAGCAAGAGCAAAGATCTACTTTAGTGCCTTGAAAGAAAAGGAAGAAGAGCAGGTGGCTGAAGTGCAGTGATTGAGAGGAGAGTGGTAGGATGTGGTATCAGAGAGATGAGTGGGGGGACCTCGGCATGTTGGACATTGTAAGCTGTGGTGAAGCCCTACATAGGCCACTAAAGGGAGGTGTTTATTTTGTTTTGTTTTTAATTTATTTTTGGCCATGCTGCATGACTTGCAGGATCTTAGTTCCCTGCCTAGGGATTGAACCCGGGCCCTTGGCAGTGAGAGCACCACCAGGGAATTCCCAGGGAGGTGTTGATATGACCTGATTTATGTTTTTGAAGGATCACTCTCTTTGCAGTGTAGAAAATAGATTTTAGGCGTAGATGTAGAGGGGCCAGTTAGGAGGCTACTAGATGCAGGAGTGACTGTGGAGATGGAAAGAGGCTGTTTGATTTAAGATATATTTTGGAGATAGGATGACAGGACTTGTCGATGGAGAGAATATGGAGAATGAGAAAAAGGGAGGAATCGGAAATGCGTTTTATGTTGTTGGCTTGAGCAACTAGGTAGATGATGGTGCCATTTATTGAGATGGGGAAGACTGGAGGAAGAATGAATCCAGGGGAGTGGAACTAAGGGCTCTTCTTGGGTATATTCAGTTTAGATGGCCATTAGATGACAAGGAGGCATTTGGGTACACAAGTTGGCACTTAGCGAGTGGTCAGAGATGGAGATATATATTGTTGTTACTGACATTATCATTGACATGTTGATAGTATAAAAGCCAAGAGACTGGATGAGATCACTCAGAAAGAGGGTGCAGATGGAGAAAAGACCTTTGCCCAAATTCTTAGGCATGCCATCATGAAGGGTCAAGAGAGTGGAGGCTCTTAAGAAGCTGAAAAATTGAGAAGGTAATAGAGAAAGTAATCTAGAAAGATAGGAGATAGGTGTCAGGGAGTAGGGTGCTGAAACGTAAGGTCTTAGAGGTAGTATAGTTACTGAAGATGGCAAGGTCAAGGGTTTGACCTTAGAATGGGTAGTTGAAAACTACCATGTGGGGTCTTAGCAACAGGACCTCCCAGACCTCAGCTCAGGGCCTCCAGCTTCACCTCTGCCTTGAGGCAATTGTGAACACCAGGCATGGGGGGAAGGCACAGCTGGCTGTCTCTGACCACTAGGCTGCATCCCAGTGGAAGGCTCTTTACATAGGGTCACTGTCCTCTTAGTGGGAACAGGTAGGAAGGGTTTGGGAGGGGTTGTGCTTCCTACCTCCCTGCCTTTATTCCCACTCACTTTAGCTTTGACATGAATAGATGAGCTTTTTCAATCTTGCAAAGCATGTGACCGTCAGACTCTGCATCAGCTTGGATTGCTGGCTACAGGCTATCTCTCTTAGCAAAGCTGTAGGTACATAAGCTCAGAGGTCATGTTGCCTGGATTCAAGCTCTATCCCTGTCTAGCTTTGTGATCTTGGGCAAATTCTTTCGCGCCTCAGTTCCTCAAATGTAAAATGGGGAATAACAATGGTACCCATTTCTTTGTGTTATTGTGAAGATTAAATGAGTTAATATGTGTAAAGTACTGAGAGCCTGGCACATGACAGTGCCTCAGAAAGACCCACTGCGTTGGGTCTTCACTGCTGTGCGTGGGCTTTCTCTAGTTGCGGCCAGTGGGGGCTACTCTTCGTTGCAGAGCGTGGGCTTCTCATTGTAGCGGCTTCTCCTTGCGGACCACAGGCTCTAGGCGTGCGGGCTTCAGTAGTTGCGGTGCACAGGCTCAGTAGTTGTGGCTCGCAGGCTCAGTAGTTGTGGTGCCCGGGCTTAGTTGCTCCATGGCATGTGGGATCTTCCCAGACCAGGGATCGAACCCGTGTCCCCTGCACTGGCAGGCGGATTCTTAACCACTGTACCACCAGGGAAGTCCCTGTTTCTTTTTCAAGATTGTTTTGGCTTATTCTGGGTCTTTTGCATTTCCATATGAATTTTGCGATCAGCTTGTCAATTTCTGCCAAAAAAAAAAAAGGCAGCTTGAATTTTGGGGAGAATTGCCATCCTACCAATATTAAGGCTTACAATCCATGAACGCAGGATGTCTTTCCATTTATTTATGTCTTCTTAAATTTCTTTTATGTTACTGATTTTAAGCAGAAGAGTGACGTGATCTGATTTATACTTTAGGAAGATTACTCAGTAGTATGAAAAAACAATTGGGGGAAAGAGATGCTGCATGAACAAGGACAATAGTAGCAGAGACAAAGAGGAAGCACTAGTTACAGAAATATCTATGATGTAAATCGGCAGGACTTGACGACTGACTTTATGTAGAAAGAGAGGAAAGTGTAAAGAATGAATGCCAGGTTTTTGGCTTGGGTACCTCGTGATGCCACCCACTGAGATAGAAAATACACAAGAAGCAGTAGGGGGTAAAAGTTGGTACATGTTGAGCTTGAGGTGACTGGACACCCAGGTGGAGAGGTAAGATCATTGGATATTTAAATCTGATCCTCAGGGGAGCTGTCTAGTCTGGGAGAATCATCATATAAAAGGGGAGCCATGAGACTACATGAATTAACCAATGGGACCCATAAAGGAAGCAGCAAGGATACAAAGGAATACCAATATTTAAAGGTTGAGCTGATGACAAAAAGTCTACAATGGAGACTGAGAAGGAACAGCCAGAGGTAGGTGGAAAACCGGGAAGGAGATGTGTTACAGGAGTACGGAGAGAGTGGCTGATAATAATAAGTTAGGAACTGAAATGCTTCATTGGATTCAGTGTAGTCAGAAGTCACTGGTGACCTATAAGAGGGCTCTTCCAGCAGAGGGCTGGACCACACTGCTGTGGAGTGTGGAGGAGGTGGTAGTTGAGAAGATGGAAACAGCATGTAAAGATAATTCATTTCAGAAGTTTGGAGGGGAAGGGAAAGGAAGTACAAAAGCAGTAAGTAGAAATGTAAAGGGAGCCAAGGGAAGGTGTGTTTTTTTAGGATAGAAGAGACTTGGGTATGTTTATAGGCGACGGGAAAGACTTGGCAGAAAGGAAGAGGATGAGGGATGAAGTGTGGTCCATGTGGAGCTGGAGGAGTGACTGGGAGAAGGAGCAAGGTGAGTGGATTTAGAACAGTGCTTTCCAAATTTTAACATGCATACTAATCACATATCTCAAATCTCCCTTCTTCTTTCCATCTTCATAGCCACCATCCTGGTCCAAGTCCCCTACATTTCTCATTTCTCACCTGGACAAGTGAGCTGGCCTTCAGATGCTCAACCTTGTGATGCAGGCTTGGTGGTAAAGAAGCCAGGAGGGGGTAACTGAACAGAAGAAAGGAGAATGGGCTGGTGGCCTCTGGGAAGTCAGAGGATGAGGCCATGGGAGTCAAAAGACCAGCATGGTGCAAGAGAAGTCTTTGTGGGGTGCTCAAGGCTGGGATTTCAGAGGGGACCGTTCAAGGCATGAACCTGGAGAGGATGGCTGGGGTCATGATGAAGGTCACTGAGGAGGTCAAGGAAGAGTATTGGAGGGTCCTTCACGTGGATGAGCAGGGCAATTTGGAATGACTGCCTCACCGAAATCTGGAAACCCAAGTCCTTGATAGATGGAAGGGGATGGCAGAGAGGGCAACAGATCAAGGTGATGAGAAGGGGTGGCAGAGTAAAGCCGGGAGTCAAGAGTCTCAGAGAAGGAGAAAATTACATACGCACATAGGAAAAAACCCTCCAAAATGTGAATGCTGATTATCCGTGGGGATAGGGAGGATTATGAGTAGTTCTGATTTCTTCTCTATACTTTGCTGTTTTTTTCCTCTGTTTTCTACAATAAGCTTTTTTTTTAAAAAAAAAGAAAAGAAATGTAAAAGATAGAAAATATACAAAGAATAACAAACTCCCCATTCACACCATGTAGAATTTGTCATTGTAAATATGCCTAAGTCCCCTTCAACCCCCTCCTCCTCTCAGCATGATCACTTGGCTTTTTGTTTTATGTATGTGTATGGAAAGACACAAAATTGAATATGGTAGGGTCCGTGTGTGATTGTTCTACTTAGAGGGAGGAAGTATTCTAATAATCAGGGAGGAAAAAGCCTTTCTCAGGTGAAGAGGACTTGCACAGGGACTGGAAGCCTGAACCCCCTTCCCAGCTGAGCAGCCTGGCGGGGAGGCCATGCCCTCGGAAGACCCAGAGTCCAATTGAAGTGTACTGAACCACACCTGGCTGTTAAGTGTTCCAGGAAGAGAGAGAATTTCTATTTGTATTTCTCTGGCTAGGTTTCAACCAAGTCTCATATCAAGTCTTTTTATCGCTCAGAAATCTGGGAAGGCAATCACTATCTCCATTTGACAAATGGGGAAACTGAGATCTGGGGAAGGGCTGTGAGCTGCCAGGGTGTCACAGTGAGTTGGTGGAGCACAAGGGGCTAGTGCTGTAGCCTGGGGTTCTTTCCAGAACCCCAGAACCCTAGCCAGTGTGCAAAAGGGTGAGGCGCAGGCAAGGGACACTGGACAACTCAGACGAATGGACTTTGGCCACTTGGCAATAAGCAAAGAGAAATGGCAATAACTTCAGGGCGCTAAGGCTGGGCCATGGCTGGGAAACTGTGTCAGAAGAGAAACAGGTGGGCCGTTCCCTCCTCAGAGGCCCCAGAGAGTAGGCCCACTCCCTGGACACTATGGCTCCCCTGTCCCCCACCACACTCAGGAGCAGCCTTCACAGTTAAACAGATCTGGATTCAAGTCTCAGCTCTACCAATGATACATGCTGTGTACTCTTTGAAAAGCCTCTTTACCTTTCTGGGCCTCAATTTTCTCATCTGTAAAATGGGGTAATAATCTTTAACTCTCAGTATTGTTCTAAAGATAGAAAGAGAGAACCCTCATTTATTCATCTGAAAGCAAAGACATTTAAAAGGTCTGGGTCCCCAGCCTAATTCCAGACTGCCCCAGTTGGGGTCAGTGTCAAGGGGACAGCCTGACACTGATAGAGAAGCCATATGCACGCACATGCATGAGATTTGACATTGGCTTTGCAGTGACCACACGTGCTCTCCAGGGCAGCCCTTGGGAGGTGGACTTGGTCATCAGTAAGTTGTGTGCCCCACACACAAGGCACACGCATTCAGTGGACAGCTGGTGTTAGATGCATCAAGCCAGCCCCTACCCTCAAGGCCACTGACCAGTGGGGTAGGGGGTGCAGACTGTGAATTGATGCTGCCCAGATACCACGGAAGTGCCTCCCAGAGGCCTGCCTGAGGGCCAAGAGCCCAGGCTGGCAGCCACAGCACGGCCACATTAGAGAAAGGGCACTGAGACCCCTACTCCACCTCTTCCGCTGGACACTCTTGTGTGAGTCCATTTCTACATGTTGAGGATGAAACAAAGGGTCATTCTGGCACATTGAAGGGGCACAGTAACCAATAGCCAGGAATAGTAACGCTCTTGTTAGGTGCTCCTGCGAAGTCTGCACTTTGCAAAGATACTTTAGAGGGTTTTCAAAGCGTTTTCTTACCTCATTTTTGTATCTCACCATGACTTTAGGGGACAGGAATTATTATCCCTGATTTTCTGAGAAGGGAACAGAGACCCCCCCCATCTCCACCCCAACAAGTAAAGCACCTTGCTCAGCATGCGGCCGAAGACCCCCAGGCCACGGCAGGGAGGAAACCTGAGGTCACGGCGCAGGTCAAGGACAGAGCCTGGCTCCCTAGGTAGTGCTCTTTCACCACCCACTGTTGCACTTCCCCATCCTCTAGAAAGAAGTGGATTCCCAGCCCTCACCTCGGGGCTTTCCTGTCCAGCTGCCCACCAGGTCGTGACAACCACGCATCAGGCCCCCATCTCACTCCCTAGCCCGGACGATCGCAGCTCCTCTAGGCCTCAGTTTCTATCTGTAAAATGGGCATCACTGGAGCGGGGTGGGCTGCGGGGGGTTGCTGGCCGGGTGCCGGCCGGCATCGAGGCGGGTGGGTGGGGCCAGCGCTGTGACTCAGCCGGGAGGGCCAGGAAGGGCTGCCCAGCCGGTCGGACGGGCCCGGGATGCAAACGAGCCGCCGGGGCCCTCCCGGGGCCGGGCCGCCCAGGGGGTGACGGGAAGGGAGGCCGGCCGGGCGCCGGGTGCTCCGGGCTCGAGGCGGGAAGTGGGCGCGGCGCGGGCTCTGCTGGGCGCTCGGCGGCTGCGGACCAGTATGGGAGTGGGGCCGCCCGGCCGCCCGCAGCGTCTGGAGCCCCGCTGAAGCCGCCGCGGAGACCCAGCTCGGGAGCCGAGATGTGTCTGCGCCTGGGTGAGCCGCGGGGGGACGGCCCGGGAGGCCCGAACCCGCCCCAGATCCTCTGGCAGGGGCGGAGCACTGTCGTGGGCGCCCGGAACCCCGGGGTCCAGGCCGCCTTCTGTGCAGGTCACTTTCTGCTCTGGGCCTCAGTTTCCTCAGCACTGAGCTGGCGAGAGGAGGGCTTCTGGTATCTTCCGATGTGGGGTAGCACCACGGCCTCTCGCTCGCCCCCACTGCCCCCCCACCCTCCTTTCTTGCGGAGGAGGGACCCCCAGGTGGGAGGAGAGCAGCCAACCCCCACTGCCCCCAGAAGGGAGAGCACAGGGAGGGGATTCAGAGCCCGGGAGTTCTGAACCAGAGGCTGCCTGCCCTTGGCTTCCTCAGCCTCCCAAAGGGCTCCAGCTCCCATACCCTCCACTCCCCCAAACCGGGCCAGGTGAGAAGGGCCATTGGCAAACACGATCCAGACAGAGGAGTGGGACTAATGTGTCCCCTCCCCTCACTCCCTGGACGCAATGATGCTGCTCTTGGGCATCAGACAGACCTGGGGAGTCCCTACTCTCTAGCCAAGAGAACTTGTGAGCCTCGGTTTCCTCATCTGTAAAGTGGCGAGGGAGCACCACCTCCTAGAACCATCCTGAGCCAGGGACTGCCCTGAGACTCTGTCCAGTGCTCCAGGCACAGCCCCACGCTGGCACTGTACCTCCAGTTTGACCAAGTCTTGGTCCTGGGATGCTGTTGTTCATGAGCCCAGCCCTGAGCCGGGTGTGGTGTCTGGGTGGCCAGGTAGGTGGGTGGATGGGGTGAAGTGGGTTAGGCCCCTGGGACAAAGCTGCCATGCCCTTTCCTGTTTGGCCAGCAGTTAATCTTCATGATGCCATCCAGTCCCACGGTGCCTGTCCAGCCCATCGTCTGCCCTCTGTTTCTCCTCGATCTGGTACAGCTCCAGAGGGTCCTGAAGGCTCCAAGGATCTCAGAGACCGGCTAGACCAACCCCTTCCCATTTTACATATGGGGAAGCTGGGGCCCAAGAAGGAGAGAGGCTGGTGCAAAGTCGCACAGAGGGTCTGTGACTGAGTAGCCCCAGCCCTCTCTGCTCCCGGGGGCTTCCTCTGAGCGCAGCGCCCCCAGGGACATCCACTCTAGGGATTCCTTCCTTTCTCTCTCTCTTTCTCTCTGGCTGCAAAACTCTCATATATGAAGTATGACCCAATCCTTGCTGCCACAGATGGGGACACTGAGGTCTAGGAAGGGACTCACAGGTCCCACAACGAGCAGCTAAAGGAAGAAGGGGAGGCTGTTTAGTTCTAGGGGCCAGGCCAGCCTTCCAGTCTCACAGAGCTGGCTAGAGTGAGGGGGCTGGTGAGCCTAAGGGGCCAGCATGGTGCAGAGCCAGGACCCAAAGGGGACATTCCAAAGAGCAGATCTGGAACAGCCGGAAGGAGGGCTCCTGATCCTGGGAGTGTGCAGATAGGGGCCGAGTAGCCCCTTGGACACTCAGAGAGGATTTGCGTATGAGTCCCTGGCTCACGTCCCTGCCTAGTGCCCCTGCACCAAGAGCTCGCTTTCCCAGCACCCCCCGGGTATGCCCCACTTTCCCATCCATCTCCTCATGGGACCCTCCTTCCCCACTGGGAAACAAGGGTTATTCTTCCCATTTTACAGATGGGGAAATGAAGACTCGGAAGTTTGAGTATTTTGCTGGAGTCAGTTCAGCAATTGTGAGTTGAGTATCTACTGTGTGCCAGGCCCTTTACACCAAACTGAATCCTGAATAGAACCTGATCCCTGCCCGGTGAACTAGGGGCTCCTTGGGGCCTGGGCAGTGACCATCAAGCTCTCTGTGGTACCTCAGGGCCTGGCATGGAGCAGGCACTCAGTGAACATTGATGTAACAAATGTATGGATGAAAAGTATCAGTGGATGCAAAGCTTAGTGGAAGGATCATGGGTCTAGAGCTAGAGACCTGGGTTCAAATCTGGACTGTGCCACGCATGACCTTGAACACTAACAAGGACTACTACCCTTTATTAAGTACCAGCTGTATGCTTTTCCAACCTTAGAGATCCAAGGACTCTCATGAAAGCACTGTGAACCCCTTTTCCTGATGAGGAAACTGAGGCGCAGAGAAGACAAGTTACTGGCCTTGAGTCATCCAGAAATAGATTTAGAACCCAATGTCCATCACTCCTGCAGGGGCCTCAGTTTTCTCCTCTGCCCAGCAGGATGAGCCCTACCCATGGCCCTGACATGGCTGTCCCTCACAGGTAGCCTGAGTGTGGGTGACTTCCGGAAGATGCTGATGAAGACGGGGCTGGTGCTGGTGGTGCTGGGCCACGTGAGCTTCATCGCAGCCGCCCTCCTCCACGGCACGGTGTTGCGCTATGTGGCAGCCCCCCATGATGCTGTGGCTCTGCAGTACTGTGTGGTCAACATCCTCTCTGTCACTTCCGCCATCGTGGTATGGCCAGGCTGGGAGGGTGACTGGCAGGAGGGGGCTGGAGGGGGCTGGAAGGGTCTTCGATGAGTCCCCACCCACAGCCTGGGGTGGGCAGGCAGACAGCCCCAAGTACTAACCCCTGTTCCACCACTTACCAACGGCACCAGTCACCCAACCTCTCTTTGCCTCAACTTCCTCAGCTATAAAATGGGGATGGTAACAGTGTCCATCTGAGAGGGTCCTGATGAGTATTGAATGAGATCATCCACATAAAGTGCTGAGCACAGTGCCTAGCACATGGTTAACACTCACTACTGTGAGCTTGGATTATTATTACAATAGGGAAATAGTCAAGGCACTGTTGGCCAGAAGGAAGGAGCATCAGCTCAGCTTGGGAGGGTTCACAGAGGTGGAGGCCCCTGAGGTGGGTATTGATGGATGAATAGGAGTTCAAAGATAGGCTGCAATTACCATAACCTGGGTATGAAGCCTGCTGGGGCCAGCAGGTAGGAGAGGAAGCTGGGATGGCTTTCAAGTACGGAGAATGGCAAATGCAAAGGTGTGGAGGTGGGAATGGATAAGGTCTGCTCTGGAGACACAAAAAACTAATCTGGCAGGAGCTTAGCATTAGGCCTGGACTGTAAGTGCTCAATAAATGGTAGACATGGTTATGACTGGATGTCAGTACCTGTTTGATGAATACATGAATGAAGGGGCCTGGTATTCTCAAGTTCGTAAAGCCCTTTCCCAACTGTCAGCAGAGGTGGCTACAGCCTTTGGGGAACATCTGCACATCAGTGTCTGAGTTCCACCCCTGCCACCTCCTGGCTGAGGGATTTCTTTCTCTGTCTAAGCCTGTTCCCTCCCCTGCAAAATGAAGCTCAGACAGCCTGCTGGCCCTAAAGCAAGGATCACAGGCCCCGGCAAGTAGGAGAGCCTCAGTCAGTGGGACAGAGCTAGGCTGTACAGATATGTGCAGTGTCCCTTGGGGTTACTATTATTGTTGTTTATTCGTCTCACCAACCTTGTGAGGAAGGCAGGCAAGGCAGTGAGCTCGGGGTTAGGAGGGCCACCACAGATGGGCTCTGGGCTGGACCACTTCAGCTGTGCTCTTATTTCCTCAGTTAATCCCCACAGCTCCCTGCAACACGGGGCCATTATTTTCCCCACTTTACAGAGGGGGAAACTGACTCAGGGATTCACCCAACCTCTTGCTGATACAAAGAAGCCAACCTGGATGTAAAACAATCTGTGGCTTACACCAAAGCCAGTGTCCTTTCCCTGAGCTCATTCCTGCTGAGCAGGCTTAGCCCAGAGTTTGAGGCACTTACTAGTGGCTGCACAGTGAATTACAGACATTGCTGGGCCCCCTCTCATCTCACCTGCCTCCCGCGGGTCCAGCCCTTGCCTGATAAAGTGAGGGAACTGAAGGAGGGAGCCCAGCTGAGTGGAACCCAGAAGATCCAGAGGGCAGCTGGTGGGCTTAACAGTGAGGTGGGCCCGCGTCTTGGGGCTAGGGGTGGTTAGGGAGGCCTGCAGGAGGGAGAACCCAAGCAGGTAAAGAGGAGCAGGAAGGGCGTTCCTGAGAAAGCGCTGTGTAGGTGGCACCAAGAGTAGGCTCTGTGTGGGTGTCCATATCCAGGGCGATGAGGAAAGAGCCTGGCCTAGGGTGGAGTTGAGATACTGATGGGACAGGGGCCAGGTCACTGAGAGCCTGGGATAGTTAAAAATACTCCTAGGGATTTTGAATTCTACTCCATAAAGTATCCTGGTTTATTTTAAAATAACAATTTTGTTTTTAGTTCCTTGCCAGTTGAGTTACTGAGTTTCTTCCAAAATCTTTTCCACTCCAGGGAAACATGTCATATATATCCTGTGACATGGCTCCGTGGCCCTGGGATACACAGGTCCCTGCTTGAGAAATGCAGCTGTAGGCAGTGGGGAGTCATGGAAGGTTGTAGGCAGGGAGTGACTGTGTTTTAGAAACGTCACTTCAGGGCTGGACCATGAAGAGGCAGTGTCCCCAGGCAGATGGAGGTAATGAAACCAAAGCTAAGCAGGGGGTGCGGGTGTGGAGGGCTAGAGTTGGTGTTGGTGGAATCTTTGCTGGAGAGTGGCCCTGACCCCCTGCCCACTCTCCTCCAGCAGGGGGTCAGAGCTGACTTGAGCCTCCTCCGCAGGTCATCACCTCAGGCATTGCAGTCATCGTGTTATCACGCTACCTCCCCAGCATCCCTCTGGTATGTGGTACCTCCTGGGATGGGGCTGTACGGGTAGGGGCAGCAGCCACCAAGGGCCTGGCCTGCTTGGAGGGGGTGAGGCTGGCCCCATGGGGGCCAGAGCTGCCCATGGGGCCGAGCCTGATGTCCACTGACCAGTGGCCTCCTCCATCCAGCGCTGGACAGTGTTTAGCTCGAGCGTGGCCTGTGCCCTTCTCTCTCTGACCTGTGCTCTCGGCCTCTTGGCCTCGATTGCTGTGACCTTTGCCACCCAGGGCCGGGCACTGCTGGCTGCCTGTACTTTTGGGGGCCCCGAACTACTGGCACTGGCGCCCGACTGTCCCTTCGACCCCACTCGCATTTACGTAAGTGCTTGGGCCTGGGATGGGGTGGGAGGGCAGCGAGGTGCTCATCAGAGGTGGGAAGGGTTCTTGGAGTCCTGCCCTCCACTCCTCAACCCCAGGTAGCCATCACTGCCCCCTGTCCCCCTACAGAGCTCCAGCCTGTGTCTCTGGGGCATCTCGTTACTGTTCTGCGTGGCAGAGAGTGTGTTTGCTGTCCGCAGTGCCCAGATCACCCACCAGTTGCTGGAACTGAGGCCCTGGTTGGGGAAAAGCAGCCATCACATGGTAAGGCCTGCCATCCCCCCCCAAGCCCTGACTTCATACTTCCTGGGAGCCCCTGCTGGGGAGCTCAGTCTGATCTGTCCCCACCCCTCTGTAAAGGGCCCCCACCTTGAAAACTGGGGCAATAGTTTTCTCCCCAGGACCAAAAGGAGAGACTTGGAGGCTCAGAGAACTCAGATCTCCCAGCTAAGTCATACAGCTGACACTTGGCTCTCCTAAGGCCCAGGATGAGTCTTGGGGAGGGGGAGAGGTATCTGGGCTGGAATTGGGGGCACTCCAAGGGTATGGCCTGACTCCTGCATAGTGGAGAGTAATGATGTCCTTTCATCCAAAAATCCTCCCGCCCCCCCCACTCCTCCCACTTTCTGGATGTCCTAGAGGAGGAGACCCAGACCCAGTGGGCCTGGCAGCCTCTGACGTCTCCACAGATGCGGGAGAGCCCAGAGCCTATGGAGGACCATGACCTGCCGAGCTGCACTAGCTCTGGGCTGATGACCCTTTGACAGCTGTTGCCTCACCCAAGCCCTGTGGCCACTGCGGCCCTCCAGCCAAGTCTGCACTGGGATCAGGCCAGGATTCCTGCAGCCAGCCAGGAGGGCTCACTGCCACTCCAGGACCTGGGTGGGGGGGGTCTTTCACCCCTCTCCTCCAGCCACCCAGCCCACTGCACTGAAACGAGACTTTATTCTGAAGATATTAAAAAGAACAGAGATGCTCCACGTGGATGCATGCAGCGGGGGAGGGGACTCGGCCGGGGGCCTGTGCTGCTCTCCCACACAGGACACTGTGGGTGGCGCTCTAGGTGTGTCTGCCCATCTGTCTGTGGGCCTGTGTGTGTATCTGAGAGAGACAAGACACACAGAGGGGTCAGTGGGTCTGTGTTCATCAAAATGCTGAAACGCAGGCAGGGGTTCATGGGACTCACAGCTGGGGGGCTGGAAGCAGGAGGTTTTCCTTTTGCATCATGGCCTCCGGGCCAACAAGGGCAGGAGCAGGCAAGGTTGAGGCCCTCCTGCAGGGAAGGATGGCTCAAGGAAGGTTTCTCCTCAAGCCCCCAAACCTCTGGAATCCTTCTCTCCGCTCAAAATAAAAAGACAGGCATGATTCCCAACTCCACCAAGGCTGAGATCTACAAGGGTTGGGGTGGAGGCAGGGAAGCTTGCCCCGTGGTTGGCGGAGGGAAGTCTGGCCTCGTGGCTGGGTGTGTGCGGGGGTGGGGGAGGGGGAATGGCTGAAGTTCTGATAGCTAGGTAAGGGAGGGCTGACTCTGAGGGGCAGACCAAGCCACAGCCTGTGTCTCTATCATTGCCAAAGGGAGATATTGCCTCCCGGATGGGGGGTGCTAACCACTTGCGGGCTTGGGCCTTGGGGGGGCTGCAGGGTTCCTTTCTCCATAGGCCCCTCAGAGTGCAGACCCTGGGGGTGGCAATCTGACCCCCAGCCTGGACAGACACAAGGGCGAGGAAGCTGAGAGCCGGGAGAGGGCCAGTGAAGGCAGGGAGGGGAAACCTGGCTCCTCGCTCAGAACTGGGAGGCGCTGCTGGGGTCGCACTGCAGCAGACGCACGATGGACGGGTCGCTTTTGGCCCCGCGGATGAACTCCTCCAAGGACAGCTTGCCTGCGGGGTGAGGGGAACAGTGACGGAGGAGAAGGCAGCAGCAAAGCGAGGGGCTGCAGAGCCGAGCCGCGGGAGAGGAAGGGGGAGTGGCTCCCGCCCCGCCCCGCCCCTGCCTCCTCACCGTCGTTGTTTGTGTCCATTTGGCGGAAGATCTTCTCAGTCCTCTTTTCCGGGGTCGACTCGTCCTCCGGCATCTTCATCACGGACGAAACCATCTTGTAAATGGCCTGGGGTGCGGGTGGGGAGGGAGTGAGGGGGAGCCTGCCTGATCCCTCCACCCCCAACTTTCCAAAAACGCCCCCAGGTGCGCTGACGATTGCCGCTCCCGCCAAGGTGAGGAGGAGAGCGGGTGACGGAGGAATGGGGGAACTGGGAAGTTCTGGAAGGAGTGACTGAGAAGGTTTCCAGAAGAGGGGGCTATTGGAGAGAGCCCTGAACAAGTTCCCTTGGAGCGCTCGGTGGGAAAGGAATTGCTGGCAGAGGGATCTGCATGTACAAAGGCCCCAAAGCGGGCAGCCCTGAGTGGACGCCGAGAATTTGGGGATGGCTGAATGCAGGGGGTCAGGAGAGATGTTGGAGGACATCGGGGCCCAGATGGAGAAGAGCCTGGAACGCCCGGCCAAGGAGCTTGTGCCGGACGCCCCAGGTTCCCAGTTAAGTCCCAGGTTGAAAGAGTTGCTTCTCAGAAACTTCGGGGCTCCGGGCGGCCCGCCCTCGATGGCCGACAGGGGGCGCTGGGCGAAGGGGATGACACTGGGCTGCGATGCCACTGTGGCCGGCAGGGGGCGTAGAGCCGCCCTGAGAGCTGGAGGGCGGGAGGCAGCTGGGTCCACAGGGCGCGGGGGATATTATGCAAATAAACGCACGTGAGTACCTGCCCGGGGCGGGGACAGCCTCGGCTGTGCTGGGCCGAGGACGGCTGCCGCCAGATGCAGGAGCTTCGGAGGCGACACGAAGGAGGGTTTTTGCGCTAAGCCTACACAGAGCACAAAGAACTTGGCCTGTGGGCTGGGTCCCGGCGCCCCGGAGCTCAAGGACCAGACCCGTCGCCTCAATCTGCCAGCTTTTTGCTACTGACACCTCCTCCAAGAAGCCTTCCTTCTCCCATCCCATAAACTTCCCTAGCCTCAGATCCGGCTTTGGCCTCCGCAGTGGTCTCTTCCGGCCTCTCTAGGGTCTGTCCCCAACGCTGCCTCTGAGACCTCTTTACAAACACAGATCTCCACCACCACGTCCCCAGCCCAGGGGCCGCCCCCTCGTTCCCAACATACACAGGCCTCCCTCCGGGCCTGCCGTGCACCCAGCTCCTTCTGGATGCTGCCCCACGCTCCTTCTGCTGCCTCCCACTCCTCCTTGGTGCTCAGCTTACATGGAGCATTCTTAGGGAGGCCTTCTCTGATCCAGGCTGGGTCAGGGCCCATACGCTGCCCCAGAGCCTCCTTTGGGGACAACTCTCAGAAGTAATTATGCCTTTGTAGGATTGCTCCTCAGCCCCAGCATACAGATAAGGACCATGGACATCTAGCTAGTGCCCAGATCCACAGAATTTAGCACAGTGCCTGGCATCTGACAGGGACTCCACTGTTTAAAAGCCACTGGCACCTCCCACTGCCCTCTGTTATCAGGTCCAAACATTTGGCCCTTGGCATTCAAGGCATTTCACACTCTGGTCCCTGCTGACCTCTCCACCATCAGGCCTCCCCTAGTAGGTGATTCTGTCATAACCAAATACCCCTGCGCCTTTCAGGTCTCCCAGAGTTTACAGCCTCTGCCTGGAACAATAATACTAACTACCATTTACAGACACTCACTATGTGCAAGGTCCTTTACATACATTATTCTCACCCTTGCAATAGCCCTGAAAAGCAGGTATTGAGATCCCCATTTTCCAGATAATAAATTGAGGCTCAGAAAGGAAATTGATGGCAGACACCAGATTAGAAATTGCTCCCTCTTAGCCACTGGATAGATGCTTGTGGAGTGCTAATGACCCCTCAAAGCAGGGTATATGAAGTAAGGTGGCCTGGTTCCCCTAATCACTTGTTCTGTAGCCTTGGACAAGTACTTAACCTCAGTTTCCTCATCTGTAAAATGGGGTAATCATATCTCCCTCATTTGGACTGTCTAGAGTATTAAATGAGATACTGTGTATAGCTGGCTAGAGTAAGTGGTCAGTAAACATAATCATAGTATAACCATTACTCAACCACCACAGCCTCAGGTCTTCCCTGCCCTTCAGTCCCCTGGACTCCCAGATGTCACCTTTACACCCCTGTCACCGAGCTGGTCAGTGTGGCCTGCACACTTGTCTCTCCCAGCAGAGTAGGAGCTCCACGAGGCTGAGGTGAGGTCTCTTCCCTTCCAGTGTGCCCACCACCTGGCACAGGGCTCCGTCCTGAGAAGGACTGAGCAAGTGACTTAGAGAGTGACTGCTCCCCTGTGACAGCCCTTCTCCTGGGCCTCCTAATTAATTGTCTGGAATTACTGCTCACTCATTGTTTCAATGGAGCCGACTTGTAATTAATCGGTCACTAGGGTTTGCAGAGTTCTGTCTGCACCAGTCGTCTGGAGCCGCTGGGTTGCTGTAAAGGAACCCAGGGCCTAGATAGCAGAGGCCAGCCAGGAAGGGGTCCCAAGGATGCCCAAAGAATGGTACTGGCTTGACCAATGCCCTGGGTTTGGAGCTTCCAGCAAGGCTGACATTTACCAGTATACACCAGGCAACCACACTAAGTGGTAAAACATGAATATCCATACAGATTAGTTGGTATCCTGCTGCTGCCCAATCCCTGAGTGATCTTCCACCACCCTGTCTACCCCAACCCTTCCACCAGGACCCCCAGAACCCCCCACTATCCATCAACTAGAGAGTTAAGGCCTGGCCCATGGGAGTCATTGATAATCATTAAGTCTTTTCCCTAGTGATAGACATAGGGAGAGCACCACATCCTAAGGCAGCCCATTCTACTCTAGCTGGAGAGAGCAGACCCAGAAGCCAAAGTCAAGAGTCCACCAGTGGCTGGATGAGTTGGGAGGGGGAGCAGACAGCAGAGCTGAGGGACCAGAAGGGAAAGAATTCAGAGAGGAAGAAGGAAAGGGAGCAAGAGCCTGTACAAAGTGGCACATTCCAAGGATGTTGAAAAGGCCATTCTGGCTGGAGCAGAGAATGTGCAGAGGAGAAAATAATAACTGACAATCGCTAATGTTTACTGAGTGCCAGTTATATGCCAGGCCATCTACTAGAGTCTTTATCCTGCTTTATACCCACAATAGCCTTGGAAGAAGGGGTTAACACCCTCACTTTATAGGTGAAGAAACAAAGGCTTAGGAAAAAAGTGAACAAGGAACTGGTAGGTAAAATAGGACCAGATCCCTGATGGACCTCAATGCTGCTGAGGGGATGGGCACTCTGGAAGGTTTTTGAGATAAAGCTAACGTACTATACTTAAATTTGTTCTAAGAAAGGACATTCCTATCAGGTCCTTAAGTCTCCCTGTGAGATCAGTCTCACCATCCCCATTTTACAGATGGGCAACCTAAGAGTTGAAGCCAACTCCAGAACTGAAAGTCAGACCCCTTTTAAGAGACAGCTCTGAGTGTTGACCAAGTTGAACCTGACTCCACTTAGATGCTGTGTGACCTTGGGCAAGCCACTTCACCTCTCTGAGCCTTATGGGGTTGTTGTAAGGATGCACTGAGCTCATGGGTATAAGCATCTCACAGTACTAGGCTCTTAGTGGGCTCTCAATCAATTAGTTGGAAGGTGGCTGGGTATCCAGATGGAATGTGGGCGACAGAGCCAGGTGGCCCATTCACAGGCTGTGTGATCTCAGGCAAGTGTCTTTACCTCTCTGAGCATCCGTTTCCTCATGAGTAAATGAGGATCAGTGAAACATAACTGGCCTGTACTCTGCAGAAATGTCAAGTCTTGAAAGACAAAGAAAGGCTGAGGAACTGTTACAGATTAAAGTGGCCTAAAGAGATAGGATGACTAAATGCAATGTGTGATCCTAGACCAGAGCAAAAAATGCTATAAAGAACATTATTGAGACAGTTGGCAGAATTCAATATGGTCTGTAAGTTAGATAATAGCATTGTTTCTATGTTAAATGTCCTGACTTTGATAATCATATTATGGGTTATGTAAGAGAATGTCCTTGTTCTTAGGAAATCTATCCTGATGTATTCAGGGGTAGAGGGTCATGTTCAAAACAAGAAAACATTACACACACACACACACACACACACACACACACACACACACGATGATAAAGCAAATGTGGTAAAATGTTCATTGGTGAAGATGGGTAAAGGGTATGTGGAAGTTTTCTCAACTTTCAATTGGAAATTACTTCCTATTAAAGACTTCTTTAAATGGGTCATAAGAATAGCACCTGCCACTGCCTACCCACAAGGGCTGTTGAGAGGATAAAGAGGGCTGGCAGGTGCAAGCTGCTGGGCCCTGTGCCTGCCATTCTGCGGGGCCCAGGGGCCCACCTGCACGATCTCCAGCATCTCCTCACGGCTGATATAGCCGTTGCCGTCCAGGTCGTACATGCTGAAGGCCCACATGAGCTTCTGCTCCAGGCGGCCCCGTGAGGTCACACTCAGCGCGATGATGAACTCCCGGAAGTCGATGGTGCCATCGCTGTTGGTGTCAAAGGTGCGGAAGACATGCTCCGCGAACTTGGAGGCGTCACCGTAGGGGAAGAAGTTGGCGTAGATCTTCTTGAACTCATCCACGTTGAGGATGCCTGTGGGGCAGTCCTTGAGGAAGCCCTTGTACCACTCCTGCAGCTCCAGCTCTGAGAACTCTGTATTCTCCCGCAGGTCCTGCAGCATCTCGGGCCGCAGCTTGCTGTTCTGCTTGCCCATGGCCACCAAGCCAAATCCCACCTGGGTCCCCGAGGGGGTCAAGGGACAAAGAGGAGTGGTCAGGCCCTCCTGGCCCCTTGACAACACTCCAGAAGTGCCCCCAGACACCAGCCACCCCAGCCTCTCTTTTGACCCAGTGAGAGAGAGGAGCTGGCCCAAGATCACACAGCTTACATATACCCAGGCACCCTGCCACTGTGTCGGCTCCACACCATTTCCCCAGACCTTCTACTTTCCCAGGGAACAGACCTGGAGACAGAGGAAGAGAAGGGGGCTCACCTTTACTGAGGCCCTTCTCAGTGCCAGCCACTGAGCCTTCCCAGGGTATACCATTTCACCCTCACAAAATGAAGTCTGGGAATTAGCCCATTTTACAGATGAAAAGGTAGGCTCAAGGAAGTAAGGTGACCTGCTTCAGGTCACATAGCCATGAAGTGACAGGGCTAACTCCCAGAGTTGCCAAGGGAGGTGCAGAAAGGCCCTCTGGTCTTCCTGTCTCCTACCCACTGCCCCCTTACTGCCTCACATACACCTGCTCACACAAAATACACCTGCAACCCAAACACTGACCTGTTCTCCCTCCCACCATGTGTGCTTGACAAGAGGCAGAATAAGGTAGGTGTTAGCCTGGGCTCCAGAGCCAGATCACATGGGTTTGAATCCCAGCTCTGCTTCTTACCAGCTATGTGACCTTGGGCAAGTTCCTTAAACTCTCTCTGCCTCATCTGTAAAGTGGGGGTAATAGTACCTACCTCATTATTGTTGTGAGGATTAAATTAGTTAATACATATGAAGCACTTAGAAAGATGCCTGCACATGTAAGTGCTACCTAAGTGTTAAATAAATTTAAAAGATTTACATGTGTCCAGATGCCAACAGTAAACAAATGAATACATACTGACACATATTAAGCTACACAGCTCACCAAATCCACACATGGATCCCATGCCACTCACATACCAGCACACACCCACCCAGGGTCACCATGCCTCCACACACAACAACATTCCCTCTGTTCCACAACTCACATGTACTGACACAGCACCACGCACGCACAACTCCCATACCCTGTGCATCGAGACACACCAGCCCACAACCGCACATGTCTCACACATGCCATCACAAGCCAGCTCCCATGCCTACACCTCTCACATGGCCAGCTGCACGTGGGACCCTCAGACACCCTTGCCATCTTTCTTTCTTTACGGGGTGCTGTCAGGTGCCAGGAGAGGGAGCTGCAGCCCTTCTCAGGCTTATGACAGCCCCCTCTTCCAGGGAGACCCCTAGCCAGTCAACCCTCCCCCAACACTTACCTTTCATCTAGTTCAGAAAGGTCCCCTCATGCAGGAGGTTAGACTGTGGAGGACTGAGGGGAAGGTATTGGAAAGGAGACAGCCAGGCGGTTCTGGACAGGGATGTAGGGATGTGTGTAGGTGAATCTCCCCCCCAGCTGTGAGACAGAGTGAGGGGGTTATTCCTTGTGTGTGCATGTGCACATGTGGGTGAGCGTGTGTAAGTGCATGTGCTCATGTATGCGTGTGTGTCCCTGGCTTCTGCCTTGCATTTGTCTCCCCGTGTATTTCAATTTATATCTGTGCATGTGCATATATGTGCGTGTGACTAGGTATGCACCCATTACAGTGTGAGGGGCATGTACCTGTGTGGCCATTTGGGGGACCTGTGTGTGTCCTCAGCAGTGTGTCACATGCATGTTTCTGTAAGTTGGTTCCCCTCCTTTCTAAATCAGCCTTTTTTGCCCCAGGCTGAGGACCCACTGAACAAGTGTGTGGGAGGGCACTGAGGAAATGCCTGGGGCCGGGGTGGCCGAATGTGTCCCTTAGTCCCCTCCTCAAGGTCCAAGGAACTGGGTCATCTGGGCGGAGGCAGAGAGACGCGCTGGGCAGGAGAGATCTTCCAGTGCCCCCTCCTCCCTGCCACCCTCTGAGTCCCCCCCCCCCCTCAGTTGGAAGACTTGGAAACGATGGTGGTAGAAGATTCTGCTGTCTCCGCAAAGACCCCGTCCCCAAAATGGAAAGGACCTAAGCTCGGTCTGAGAAACCCGCCTCGGAGACCCTCTCCAGTCCTCTCCCCAGCTCTCGCCCTGGCCCCCGCCTCAATCCTTTCAGCACTCGGGAAGCGCCAGGCGCGTGGCCCTTCCTGGAGGGGGCGTCCGGAGGCGACCAGAACGCGACTCCCCAGGCTGGCCACTCGGCGGTCAGGACCCTGGATAGCGCCACGCGTTTCCCGGCGGGAGCCCCACTCCCTGAGTCCCCGGAGGGAAAATTCCTGGGAGGCACGGGAGCGGCGGTGTTGCGGAGCCCTGGACGTGGCCCCCTACCTCCGGGATGCCCCTTCCTCGCACCCCCTGGCCCCGGCCGAGCAGCCCCCACTCACCCAGCGACGCGGAGACACCGACTGCGCAGGGAAGGCGGCGCTGCTGCAGCGCGCGGCGGCAGAGGCGGCCGGAGGGGCGGGCGGGGGGCGGGGGGCGGGACTGCGAGGGAGACGCCCTGCAGCGTTAGCCCGGTGCCCCTCCCCTGGGGCGGGGGTCCCCGTTCCTCCCTCTGCCCTCGAGCCCTGATAGTGCGTGGAGCAAAGGATTAGGCTCCGCCCCCGCCCCTGCCCGGGAGAGGGAAGGGGACGCCCTCACCTCTCCGGCCCCCCCTCCCGAGGGAGCACCCCGCCGGGGGAGGAAGGCAAAGGTCCCCATCTCCTCAGCCTCTCGACTCAGGTAGCCCGAATACGGTGGACAGTGGGGTTAGTCAGTGCCCAGACACCTCTTTCCTAAGCCGGGGACAACCCCCGACAGCTCCGCCCGCCTGCCTCCCCCATCCCTACCTGGGCTTGGAGCCGCAAGTCACTCCGAGGGCGGAAATCGGATCCTGGGCGGCTCGATAGGTACCCTCCCTGCACCTGCGCCTCAACTCCGGAACTAACTGAGCTCTTCAGAGAGGGGGCAGCGCCCACTCCTCCAGTCCCTGAGGTCTTGGGGGGCAGGCACGCCCCCTACCCCGCCTCTGCCTTAGAGAGCCCCACCCCCTTTTCCCGCCCGCCACACCGGGTCTCGTGCCCAGGACCCCTCTCAGAATGAATTCCACCTCTTAACGTGGATCTAAATTGCTCCTCCCATTCCCCCCCACTCCAATCAAGAAGCCCTCTCCCTCCCTCCCCAGCCTCCCCAGTGCCTGTACTGGATTGCGATAAGTGAGGGCTGGGGAGCATCTCCAGCCTGGGGGGTTCAGAGGTGTGTAAGCCCCCTGCCTGCAAACAGGACAGCCCCTTTCCAGAGTCACTGAACTCTATCAAAGCTTCTCCTGCCAGGATGGGGGCTGCATCCTCCTTCCCACAGCCTCAGCAACAATCCAGACCTCCTGGGCTTGAATTTTGCTCTTTCTGTATTTCCGGGGGGGGGGTTTGATCCTAATTGTCCCCACTTCACAGATGAGAAAACTGAGGTTCAGAGGGGTTAAATGATTTTTCCAATGTCTTGACAGCAAGCGAGTGGGCTTGGACTTGAACCCATGTGTCCTCATCCATTCATTGCACAAATGTTTATCAAGCATTTGTTCTGTGCCCAGCACTGTTCTAGGCAGTGGGGTTACAGGAGTGGACAGTAAGGCATGAATATAATATACAAGTCAGTTCTGTAGTGTATTAGATAAGTGTTTTGGGAAAAGTTGAGATCAGTGTGTGGAGGTTGGGATAGTGGCAGTGCTTAGGACCATGCCAAGGACTTTAGATTTTATTCCAGGTGAGATGGGAAGCTCTTGGGGCTTTGAGCAGACTGGAAGCTTACTCAGATATTCTGTCCTCAACTGACTTTGAGGAGTGGGGTCCAGGATGGGATCAGGGGGCCCTCTCAGGGTGACAGATGACCAGGGTGGCAGAGATGGGTCTGGTTTCTGGACCTACTTTGAAGGTGAGCTGACAGCACTTGTCATCTGACTGGACGGCTCCTCCCACTTCCTTGGCAGCAGCTAGGACCCTCCTGACTCCCTAGGGCTCAGACCTCCAGGTTCTCAGACCAAGCCTGTCAGGTGGTCCAAATCTAGCCTTAGTCTCTCCTGCTAGAGGACAAGCGGGGAGTCTCAACTGGAGGAACTGAGGAGCCAGGCCGTTGTGGGTGAGGGCAGCTGGACCCTCCAGAACATTAGTTCCTCTCTGTACCTTGGCTCTGGTGTTGGGACCCCCGGGGAGGCACCAGACGTGTGTGGGTGGTTCCCAGCTGCCTCCTGCGAGAGGACCTGGGAGTGGGGAGAGACTTGCCACTCAGGCCCCTTGAGTGACAAGCTCCCTCCCCTCTCCCCCCATGTCTGGAGGACCGGCTCAGCTTGGGGCTGGGAGAGGGACCTGCCCCTGGCTCCTCCTCACCCTCCTCCTCTTTCCTCTATCCCCTGCCAGCAGCCTGAGAATCTTCCCAGCCAGGTCTGGATCCTCCTTTCCATCCTTGTGGGGTCTCAGTTTCCCCTCACTGGGGACTGCTCAGCCACTCTGCTTCCTCCCGCTTTCCCCCCTCTCCCCCCAGCTTCACCTCCTTCCGGCTGACTCCTGGGTTCAGCCTCTCGGGAGCCTACTTCCCCCACCCCACTGTTTTTCTTCTCTGTGTGAGTGACTCTGCTGCCCTGCCCTCAGGACCCCCAGTCTGCATTTCTGTCTCCCCAATAGATGGGGCTTCTGAAGACAAGGCCATGTCTTGTCCTCACCCTCGGTACCCCACATCCCTTTGACTTTCCATACCTCAAATGAGTAGGGTGGATGGCGGGGACAGGGCAGAGTTTGGGCTCTGGGAGCTCTGCTGATTACTTCCCATCAGCCACCTCTCCTCTCCTGGGGGCCTAAGAAGTACTGGGAGCCCCCCCGAGCCAAAGGGGAAGGCTTGGAGCTCCCCACACTGTACCCCAAGGCCATTGGCCCACGAGGTATAGCCCAGAAAAGGGGGGCAGAGGGCAGTTGTCAGAAGGCCTGGGTCCCTCACTTTGAACGACCTGGAGCAAGTCTCTTCCCCTTTGTGAGGAGAAAGGTTAGACAGGTGACCTGCGTGCTCTGACATCCCTATCAAAAACCCTAACCAGAGTACAGACAAAACAGGCCTCACTTACTGCCTCACTGGCCCCTGGGGGAGTGTGGCGACATGAGTTTTACACAGATGAGATCCCAGTGGCCCTGGAACCCTGCAGATTTGAAGGATTCTCTGAAGGCCTGTTGCAGGGGTGGAGGTGAGGGGTACCCTTGCTGGTGATACTCAGCGCCCCCCCCCAACCCAGACTGAGGTGTCTAGGAGGGAGGGAAATGCAGAAACGAGTTATTGAGAGAATCAAGCAAGGGATGAGTGGAGCGGGGACTGCATATCTCTTGAGCACCTACTGTATGCAGAGTGCTTTGCCTGTGTCACCTCCTTTGATCCAAACTAATCCTGAGGAGGCAGTAATGTGACTGCCATTTTACAGATGTGAAGACTGAGGCCCAGAGAAGTGAAGTCACCTGTCCGAGGTACTACAGCAAGAAAGTGACAAAGCCAGAATTTGAACCCAGTTCCATGTGACTCAGGAGCCCAGGTCCCTCTCTGGAACCTCTCAGTGAGGTAGGTGAACCTAGCCCCTCCCCATCCCCCTCAGAGGCACAGCTCCCAGCCTCCCTCTTAGGTCCCAAATGGTTTGGAAAATCCTGATGGGAGCAGATGGTGGGGACAGATGGAGGGAAAAGCATCTCAGGGCTGAATTACACAAACAAACATTGATAAAGTGATTAAAACCTCAAGCCACCCCTTTCCAAAGGGCCCTGCCCACCCCAGCCTGGAGCACAATGGACCCAGAGGTGGGGACCTGGGGATCTCTGAATGCCCAGCATCTTAGCCCAACTGATCCCAGCTTCTGCTCACCTCCCTCACTGCCGGGGACCACCCCCGGACCAGAGCCCAGGGCGGCAGAGCTGCCAGGAGCACAGCCGGGAGGGGGAGGGGGCGGGCCTGGCTGTTCCTGAGGGAGCTGGGCTGAGAGGAACAGAAAGGCGGGAGGGTGGGGAGGGTGGGAAACTCCTGGGAGCTGAGAACGAAGACCTGAAGTCAGTGGTGGGCATGGGCGTGTTACGGTGGGGCTGGCGTCCCTCAAGCAAGCCTCACTTTACAGATGGGGCTCAGCTCCCACTGAGCCGGGCCGAACCCTGTCCCACCACCCACCCCCATGGTGGAGGGGGGCAAGGCCCTTCACCTACAGAAGGTCTGGTCGGTTTCTCCATCTGTAAAATGGAAACTATAATATTAACACCTCCCTGGAAGGGGCTTGTGAGGATTAAGTGAGATGGAGCTTGTAAAGTTCAGGGCACTGGGCCTGCACACAGGCAGCACTCCAGGCTGCTAATAGGGCCTCCCTGCTGTAGCAGGACTGGGAAGGCCGGGGCTGGTTGGACAGTGTCCCTCTCCAGAGCAGCAGTCAGGGCTTGAAGATCCCGCCGCAAGAGCCCCTGAGGCTGCCGGGCTCTGCAGCAGAGGGATCCTCCTGGGTAAAAGCAGCTGAAGAGCACCAACTCCCTCCCGAGTAAAGGCAGCTGATGACTCTGCCCAGCCCAGAATCCAGGACCCCCAGGGAGAGAGAAAGGGGCTGCATCTTTGCCGGTCCCTCTCTATGAAGGAACAGACTTCGGAGGGCAATAGACCCAGGCTCAGATCTTGATGTGGCCCCTTCCCAGACTTGGGAAAGTTCGCAAAAACAACCCCTCTGACCCTCTGGCTCCTTCTCTGCAAAACCTGCAATTCCAGCTGCTTTCTGGACTTGTTCCCGCAAACCCACAGACACCTCAGACTCAAGCCAGTCAGTATCCAATTCATCACCTTCCACCACAGCTTGCCCTGTGCCTGGGTCCCCCTCCATCACCAAACAGGCCCGAGATCCACCATCCAGGACCCCTCCCTTCTCCTCACCCCCACACCTGCTTCCTTTCCAAGTCAGCGTGTCTACTAGGGACATCTGTCAGCCCTGACCTCCTCTCTCCTTGCCGCCTCCCCTTCCCCACACCCTCATCGGGTTGGCCCTGTATGATGGCTCTGGCCCTTTTACAGCTCCTGCCTTCAGTTTCTCTAAGCCTAATCCCCTTCCTCCCTGCTTAATAACCTTCCATGGCTCCCCACTGCCTACCAAATTAAGTGGACATTCCAGGCTCTCCATGACAGACCCCAACCCTAGCTTCCCATCTCAGCTCTTCCCGTCCACCTTCCTTCAACAACTCCCCACCAGCCAGCAATCCTCTACCAGACTGTTGGGATCTCCTACACCAAGAGAAGAGATCTAGAATCAAGGCTGGGGAAAGGGGGCTCCCCGCTCCCTGACCCCCATAACGCTGCATATGGGTTTTAACCTAGTTGGGGGTGGGGTGAAGTGAAGCAGTCAGCTGGGATCACGTACCAGCCAATGCTTGTCCGCACAATAATCCCTCTGCTGGTTAAAGCAACTCCTAGCTGGAAGGGCCTCCGGCTCAGCCAGGGAGAAACAGTCGCTTGTGGTCACCCTGCCAGGGCACCCTTTTGTCCCCTCCCCAAGTCATAAGTGACCCCTTCTGTGACAGCTTTCCTGACAGATAAGCATTCAGATCTTTCTCACACATTTCCATTGCTGGTTCGCTTCTCCTGGTCCACCTCTGACGGTCTGAAATTTGTTGCTGGGTTCACAGCAAATAGAATGGTCACTCTTGGAAGTGGAATAAAGGGCAAGAGGCTGAGTGTTCACTTGTGACTTCATAAGCAGTTCTGCCTGGATGTATTACAACCTGCATGCAGGACATTTGAGACGTGAGTCAAAATCTAAAGAGTCAAGATTTCTTTTTTTAATTAATTAATTAATTTTTAAAAAAGTTTTGGCTGCACCGCATGGCATGTGAAATCTCAGTTCCCCAGCCAGGGAATGAACCCAAGACCCCTGCTTTGGAAGTGCGGAATCCTAACCACTGGACCACCAGGGAAGTCCCAAGAGTCAAGATTTTTAAAAGATGGTTCTTCCTCCACTGGGGTCTGCCTCCCAGAAGTCTTCCAGCAGCCCAGCTCTGCCCTAGGGGGTTGCCCAGGCTGAAGGCTGCACCCAGCACCCGTGGCCAGTGTGACTCTTCTCCCAGCAGACCTGACCCCACCACTGGCCAGCTGTGTCCTCCTAGAGCCCCGGTTCTACTACTGGGAAAAGCCTCCCTCCCTGAGTTGCTGTGAGCAGCCCATGAGACACTGGGAGGGTCGTGCACATGAAGGAGGCTACTCTGTGACACTCCAGGGCTCTGGGGTGTACACTCACACAGCCTTGAGGGCAGGGGCCCCCAGCGAGGGGAAAGGTAACATTCCAGCTCAAGGATTCTGCTGGCACCTGCGATTATCCCCATTTTATAGAAGAGGAAACAAGCACAAAGAGATCGAGTTCCCTGCCTGAGCCTGTGCATGGGGTTAGAGCCAGATTCAAGATGGGACCTGGCTCTGTTTCCTGAGCTCTTTCCAGTGGGCTGGGATGCCTTGGAGAAGTGAGAACTTCCTAGAGGGTTCAGAGGGACGCAGAGTCCCAGAACCCAACCCCCAGAGGCTGAGGTTGCCAAATCCCAAGGCCCTCATGCTCTGGATCTGTCTTTCTTGCCGGGAAGACTGGGTCACCTCTCGTTTCTGGCACCTTAGGCTCTTCCCGAAGCTGGGGATTGCCTCTTTGTTCCCATAGTAACAGCGAACAGGGGGGCCTCCCGAATCAGTGCAGGGATACTGCACAGGTACTGGCAGGTATGAATGTGCCCTGGGAATCCCTGGGATGGACAGCCTAAGGTACATGCACACATACCCACGCACACCCTTGCACATGCATGCACACCCAGTGCATGTGTGTGCACACCCACTCCCCCTTGCACGTGAAGGCACATGTACAACGTGCCCATTAGCCGAGAAATGGGTCAGGACATCACCCTGCCTGACATGATCCACTCTCACAGCCACCCTGGCCCACTCAGGCGCTGGGAGGGTCTTGGGGAAATGAATGACTTCCACTTTATAATAATACATTTATAGATACTTACTATGTGCCCAGTACTGCATTTTCCTTTCCACATATAACATCTCCTATACTCCCCACACCACTCTGAGAGAGGTGCCTGGTGAGGAAACAGGCTCAGAGAGGTAGAGTGATTTGCCTGAGGTCACACAGTAGCCAAGATTTGAGCCGAGGACTGTTTGGCTCCTGCCCTCCCCAATAGACCCCTTGGTGCCAGACCCAAGAGCATTCACCCTGGGATCCACAAACACAGATGGGAGTGCCTGGCAGCAGGTGGAACAAGAGCTGAGGCCTCCCAGCTAGGATGCCAGGGTTCCTGGACTTGTGGCTCTAGGCACTGGGTTCCCTCTCTGGCCTCCAGCCATTCTTGAGACTGAGGAGTGAAGGGAAGCCCAGAGGACCGCGAAGGCTTTCCTTCCACTGATTTCTCCCAGTCAGCAGAAAAGGAGCTTTGAACAGCCAGAGAAAGACCCACTGGGAATCTCCTGCTGGTAAAGCCACCTGGGTTCACTTGTGAGCTCCCTGCCCTTCCTCCAGAGACAGGAATCCAGCTGCCAGGGTCCTGGCTTCTCGACCTCTCGGGCCTCTCAGGCAGAACTTGGGGAAATGAGGGGGCCTGAGGCTGGAGGCTGGGCCAACTGAATCATCCTGAATAGGAAGCTGGGAGGTGGGCTGTCTTGCAGGAGGCAGCTTTCAGCAAAAAGATGATGTGACAGTGAAAATGGGCTGCTGGGGAGGGAGTGAGCTCCCTGTCACTGGAGGCATCCCAAGTTGGTAGGCACTGGATGCTGCCCGGTTAGGAAATTCAAGATAACCAGTGACTGAGTGCTGCGTTGTTCTCCTCATCACTGCCGTCATAGCACCACTGATTGGATACCCTTTGTGTCAGGCACTTTAAGATACAACTGCCACCACTGCTAATAAAAATAGCAGCTCCCGTGTACTCAGCCCTTTTGTGCTTGATCATCATTGACTCCTCACAGAACCCTGTGAGGCAGGCACTATCCTTAGGCCCGTTTATGGATGAGGAAACTGAGGCTCAGAGAGGCACGGCAGCAAGATTCAGGCTCTGCCTGGCTGCTGAGTCTGTGGTCTGCTCACCTGGGATCTGGCCTCCTGGCACCCAGGCACAGGGAGCAAAGCGAGAGGCAGAGCAGCCTCCCCAGCTAGGGCTCTGGGTCCCCACCCCCCGCCCCCCTCCCCAGCCTTTCCTGTTCTGGGCAGCACTATGGCCCAGGTGGGCGCCCTCTGCTGGCCATGACCTTGTTCTGCAGAGCCATGTTTTCAGGCTGAGGGAGACCCTGGGATGTGGAAGGTGGGTGGGCTCTTGAACCTAGACCCTCACTTTAGATGGTGGTACCTGAGGTCACCCAGCCAGTCAGGGTCTGAGCTAAGGTTTGAACCTAAGCACTGTCTGATTCTCAGCCTTCCGTCCTTCCACCCCTCCCTGGTGGGGAAGGAGTTTTACTCCAGCAGCCTTCGCATCCTGCCAACCCCTCCCCGCATCTGGACCCCCTAAAACAGAGCCTCTAGCCCCACTGCTCCTGAGAGATCTTAGTGACTGTGGTTTGTAGCTGAGAATCTGTCTCCAAAGGCAAATCTGGGGTCCATGATTTGAGGCAATTTGAGGCATGGAGATGCTACTGACTAGCTGTGTGACATTGGGCAAGATTCTCAACCTCTCTGAGCACTGTCAGATGGGAGTCAGTTCCTTTGTAGACTCTGAAGAACTGAAGAAATTGGAGGAGGTCTCTTTTACCCATTTAAAAGGCCTTTACTCAGACCTCTCCTCTACCTCTTCCCTCCTCCCCCCCCTTCCCCCCTCCTCCTCCCTCCCCCCACTTCTTTCTCTCTTCCTCCTCTTCTCCACTCCCCACTATCTCTTCCACCACTCTGTGGTGTGGCTATTGTCTTTCTTTTCAAGAGGAGGCATTTGAGGCTCAGAGAGCCCAGCGACACCCAACCAGGTGTTTTGGCTTAGAATCCAGACTTTGGCGAGCTGACCCCTCCCCTATTCCCTCGTCACTTCCTCTCTCCTCACTCATTGCATCTCATCCATCAGCTCCTCCTACAAAAATTTCCCCAAATCCTCCATCAACTTCTCTCCTTGTCCCTTGCCACTACCCAGGCCAAGACCCATCTTTTCTGGCCTGGTGACTGCAGCAGCCTCCTTGCTTCCTCACAGGTCACTCAGCCTGGTTTTCTGCAGTCTGGCTTACACACTGGAGTAGGTGAAGTGACCCTTTTAAAATGTAAATCAGATCATATCACATCTCTTTTTGAAAGTTTCCACTGCAAGTGGAATAAATCTAAGCTCTATTCCACTCCTCCAGGCCCTGTGCTATTGATCCTAGCCACCTTTATTTCCTCCTTCTTCCCCATGAAGTCCCAGTCTCACTGGCTTCTTTAAGTTTCCTGACCATGCCAAGCCTGCTCCTGCCCCAGGGCCTTTGCACTTGCAGCTCCTGTGGCTGGAGCACCCTTCCTGTGATGTGTGTTGTGCCTGCCCCCCTTTCCTTCTTAGTTCAGACATCGCCCCCTCAGACCACACTACCTAACATTTTCCCACTCAGCCATTCTCAACCATATTCCCCCATTTTTGCCATAGCCATGTGAGTCTTTGAAGATATTTTACTGTCATTAGCTTCCTTGTTTCTTGCCGGTCTCTCCCACTGGAACATGAGATCCATAGGGGCAGGGACCTTGTCATCCTGTCCACAGCTGTGTCCCCAGGACCTAGCATAGGACCTGGCAGTTAGTAGGTGCTCAATATGTGTTTGTTGAATGCAGAAAGCCCTCCCCAGCCCTGACTTCTTTTGCAAGCTCAGAGCAGTCTTTCAAATCCAATCCTATTTTTCCTGCTCCCATTGTCACAGCCCAGAGCTTGTAGCAACCCCTCCCATCCCTCCCTGCCACCCTACTCTGCCTCCCTTCCTTCCCCTCCACATAGACACTATGCTTTCCCAGGCCTCAGGCCAATGATTCCTTTTTCCCTCTGCCCCTTTTGCCTCATTTGACTAATTCCCACCTGACTGTCAATGCTAATTAACTCAGGTGTCACCTCTTCCCAGAAGCCTTCCCTGCTTTCCTTTTAAGTTAATACTCTCTCCTGGCCCCTGTAGATCCTTGGTCCCTCCTGGTCCATAAGGCAGTCCTCTCTTTGTATATTAAGAATATCTCTCTCCTTAAGGAGCTCCTCAAGAACTTGGACCAATCTGGTTCATCACGATGTCTTTGGCACCCAGCCCCAGGCTGGCCTGGCACAGGCATTCAAGAAACATTGAGCTGGGCTGGCCTCATCATTGCAGTGATGGGGACTTTGGGGGATTAGACCAGACCAGTGTCTCCCAGCTGTATGACCCATGGCAAGCTACTTCCTCTCTTTAAGACGCAGTTTCCTCATCCGTAAAATGAGTATAACATTCCCAACTTCTTAGGGTTGTGAGGATTCAAGAGAAGCTTCTCTAGTGTATGTAATGCTCTGGCACGTGGAAACTGTTGGGTGAGTGGTGGGTCCCTTTTCCAGTATGGACTTGGGCCTGGGCTTAGCAAGTGCCTCTGTGAGCAGCCAGCCCCCTCAAGCCCTTTAGGGGAGGAAAATGTATATCCTCTAGTGAGCCCTAGGCCCAGGACCCCTGAGCAGCCCTCAGAGCTGAAGGGAAGATGATATAGGCAGACCGGATCAAGCCCTGAACTTGAAGCCGCATCACTGAATTTAAGACATGGCTCCATAATTCACTGGCTGTGTGACCCAGTGTGAGTCCTCACACCTCTCTGAGCCTCAGCTTCCTGATCTGTAACAGGAGCTCATAACACTTATCAGCCAAAGACTCAAAATAACATGGACAAAAAGCCAAGTCTGGGTAGGTGCTTGATTACTGGATCCTCAAAGCAATCTCCTTCCCTTCTCCTAATTCTTCCTGTGATTTGGGGTTTGTGTAACTAGGGGACCCCCTAGACAGGGCCATGACCATTCTAGGTGGCAAAGAGGAGCCTTCCCATTCTAACTGCTTACCTGCAGCCTGGGTTAGGGGCTGGGACTCTGGACAGCTCTGGACACTCAGGAGGATCCAAATGCTGGTGACCTCACCAGGTGCCAATGTGTAAGTGACCAGTCAGCCCCCTAGGAGGTGTCTGTGGAGTCCTCCAAATGCAGATCATCTTTGGAGGACAGAGGCCCACCCCTCACACCCCCCCACCCAGAACCCCTTTCATGCATTTAATCATTCTTCCACTGCTGTATTTCCAGAAGGTTGAACAGAGCCTGGTACATAATAGGTCTCAATAAATATATGTTGGAAGAACAAGTTTTTATGTTCAACACACACTTGTTGTCTACTGCTCTTAGCCCTGTGCTAAGAGATGGTGTACAGATGGTGCACACAAAGGAACTGGTCCTGACAGCTCTCTCCCAAGATCACCCAGGGGGCCTCTAAATCCTCCCAGCTCTTCCCACCCCAGACCCAGCTTCCACTGGTTGCCAAGCTCCAGGCATCAGGACTTTTCCCAGAATCGAGGTAATGCCCAAGCACCCCATGTATCATGGGGCCTGGGAAGGCTGCACACCTGCAGCCACAACTCTCCAAATCCTCTCTGTCTTTCATGTCCCGTCTTCCAGCCACGCTTCCCCATCCCTCTCAAAGCCTCAGACACAGCCATCTCCGCCCACCCAGTGCCCTACATCTACCTGGGGTTATACCCAACGTGGCCAGCGGGTGGCGCTGAGACTCCCCTTTCCCCAGCGCTGGACTGGACTCCACACCCCACCAGTACCCTGTCCCTCCCTCATTTTCTCCCCAGCACGGACAGGAGCGGACTCTGTGACCTCTAACTGACCCCTCTCTTTCCTGCTGGCTCCTGCGATGAGGCCTGAGGAGACTCCAGTTGCTCCTGCAGGCCCCGGGTTGTCTTTTCCTGCCTGGTGGGTGAGGGGGGGGGGGGGGGCCCAAGGGGCCAAGCTGCAGCTGGTGGGGCGGGGCTGGGCGGGGTGAGGCTGAAAGCAGCTGCCGGGAGAGAGAAAGAGAAAGGAGAGAGAGAGAGAGAGAGAGAAAGAACAAGAGAGAGAAGGGAAGGAGAGGGAGGGAGAGGTGCTCTGGTTCCCTGGCTCCTATCCCGAACAGGTGGAGGTCCCAGCTGAGGCTCTCCCCAGGATAAGGTATGTGTCTGAGGAAACAGAAGGGGCCAGGGGTGTCAGCCTGCCAAGCAGAGCAGGCCTAGGGGTACTGAGGGGCTAGCGGGTTAGGTTCTGCTGCTGAGCAAGAACCCCTGAGCCCCCTCCCATCTCACCCCTCCCAAGGTGACCAAATAGAGACTTGGGGGGCAGTACAAGGAGTCGAGGGGTGGGCATTAGGAGACGAAGGCTCTATTGCTGCTCTGGACTCCATACGTGAATTTGCACCAAGCTCTTCCCGTCTTTTTTTTTTTTTTCTTCTCTCTTTTTTTCTCTTTTTTTTTTTCTTCCCGTCTTTGAACCTCAGTTTCTTAATCTAAAATGGAGGCAGAGGCCGGGGGCTCTTAAAGATGTTTTGTGGGATAACTTTGCAAGGTGTCCCTTTTTCAAAAAGAATTCGTTCTTCCAGGGGCTTCTGAAGATCAGAAGGCTTTTAAGACCCAAAGGGATGCCCCCCTAGTGGTGGAATTTCAGGCAGTGGGGGGAGGGAGTCATTTAGAAAGATGGGCGGTCCCTCTATGTCAGGGGCCCTGAGGCCCTGGTCTGTGCCTCTCTCCTCAACCTAGTTTCCCTGACTGGGACTCAGGGTGGAGAGTGACACAGGGTGGCGGGTGGGAGCTTCCCCAGGTGTCTGGTGCTCCAGAGGTCCTCTCATTAGGGAGAGGGTGGTGGGCGCAGGGTGAGGGTATTTCCCTGCCACTCCAAGATCAGAAAAAGAGTGGATTAGGCAGCAGGGTGTGTGGCACCATGGTAGGGACAGTGGTAGGCATATGGATGTCCCCAGGGTAATGAGGGAGGGGTCACCCGAGCCCTTTTTGAACTGTGGCTGCTGGCCACGTCTCCAGAGTCCCCTGCCCTTCAGAGTCATTAGCTCATTCACTGCTCACACCCTTCAACCAGTCCAGAAGGGTGGGGGCGGGGGGGGGGGGGCTGGAGCCATTCCTCCCTCACCCTGCTCTTGGGAAGAGATTGTTCCAGATTGTTCTCTGGCTGGGGAGAAGCTGGCACGGGCAAGTTCTAGGATCTCAGGGATCCCAAGGTGGGAGACAGTCCAGTCAAGCACATGATGGGGAGTCAAATCAGCCTGTGTTCAAATCCTGGCTCTGCTGTGGGTCCTTGGGGAAGTCAAGTAACCTCTCCAAGCTGCAGTCTCCTCCTGTGCAAAATGCGGACAACAGAGCGGGCCCTTACAAGGTTGCAGTGAGAAGCAGTCGACATGGTGCAAGTAAAGCCCCCAGCGCGCAGCTGGCACCTAGCAGATGCTGTTGCTCTCATTATGGAGGGAAAAATGGAGGCCCAAGAAGGGAAGGACTGGCCTGGGGTCACAGAGCTAGGCCCTCCAGTGAGTCAGAGCACCCTCTTCTCAGCCCCATGGCAAACGCTGAGCACCTACTGTCTGCACCCCAGCACCTACGGAGCACTCTAGAGTCACCCCCATCCCTACTAGGATTGCTCCCCTCTGCTCACTCCTGCCCCAGCCTGCAAGGCCTCGGGTCTGGGGCTGGGGCAGAGCGAGGGGTGGGGACCCCCAGGCGCGGGAGGGCAGGTCAGCTTTGGGGCGGGTGCGATGGGGGCCCAGAGGGAGCGTTCTCCGTGGCACTTGTCCTCCCTCTCCCTCGGGAAAGGGCAGCGGTGGCGGCCGGGTCAGGGCTGCGTGGCGGGGAGAGAGGCTGCGTGCGAGGCTGGGGCTGAGCACAGTGGGGCACGGAGAACCCCGCTCGGGCTCCGGCACAGGCGAGAGGGTGGCAGAGCGGGTCGGCGAAGCCCCGCGGACCGGGTCATCGGGGGTGGGGGCGGCGAGGGGGCACCCTCCGCCCCTCACCCCGCCCCCGCGCCTCTCCCCGCAGCGGGGGCGCCCCGCCCCTCGGGCGCCCGACGTGGACGAGGGCCGCCGCCGCCGCCGCCGCCGCGCGGGAGGTCGCTTGTCCGCGGAGCCGACATGCAGGCGGCGCGGGGCGGCACGGGGCGGCCGGGCCGGGCGGGCCGCGGGCCGGAGCGCCAGCGCGAGCGGCTGCCGCACGCCGGAGCCGCCGCCATGCACCCCGGGCCGCCCCGCGCCGCGCTCCGCCTGTGGCTGGGCTGCGTCTGCCTCGCGCTGGTGCAGGCGGGTAAGGGGGTCCGGGCGCGGGGCGCGGGCGGGCATCCTCGGGTCCCTTGCCTGCTCCCTGGGGACCCCGTCTCAGGCCCGCTCACTGCTCCCCTCGCCCCACGCCCCAGCCCCAGCCCCTTTCCTGCTTGCTTGACCCCCAGACCCGACCTCCAGCTCTCAAACCCCTTCCCACCACCCCTGCTCTGGGATCCACGGTCTTGGGATTCCCCAGCCCCCTCATCCCCTTGCCCTGACCCCAGGCCTTTCCTCAGGAGCCCTAGTTCCTTTCTCTGGCCCAGGGAGCAGCTGAGGACACCGGTCCCCCCACCTTGGGCCTCCCTCCTTGACCCAAAGCCCTGCAGGCCAACTCTGCAGGTCGAGCGGGATGGGGTCCCGCTGTGTGAGGGGGATGGGGGCTGGCACCCGAGGTCACGGGGACAGGTGGGGTGGACCCCGAGCCTGGAGTCTGGCCTGCCCCCTGGGGCCTGGCCTCCTCCTCACCCTGCCCCTCCTGATGCCCTGTCCTCGTCCCTTCTGGCTGCTGCCACCCTGCTCATCTCTCCTCCTACCCATCTCTCCTTGGCTGCTCAGTGCTGTCTCCCTGCTTCCGTCCTGTGTCTGTCTCTGATACCCCACTTGTCTGTTGTCCCGTTCTGTGTCTGCTGCCCCTGTCTGTGTCCCTCTGTCTCTCTCTGACTCCATGTCTGGCTTTGTCTCCCCAGGCCCCAGACCTATGAGGTGAGGGGTGAGGCTCAGGCTTAGGTCTTCTTCCCCTTTAAGTGCCTGCCTCTTGGGGATACAGAAGCTGTGTGAGTCTGCTGCCCCTCTTCTAGAAAGTTCTTCCTTCCCTGACCCCCACCATCCTCATCACTCTCCTCTCATCTGGTCCCCTTTGTCCTCTCCTCCCATCCAAGAGGCCCTACCCTCTTCTCTTGACTCCACTGAGGGGCCGTGCTCTGAGTGACCCCATCTTCCTCTGCTGCCTTCCCACCTGCCTCTTGGGGCCGGCGGGGTGTGGAGAAGAGGCCTTTCCCCAGGCTTCATCCTGCCTGGGTCTCCACAGTACTGGGGCTTCTTTTCGTGGGCCTCACTCCCATCCCAGGGCTCACCCAGCTAGGCTCTTCTCGACCTCTGGGTCTTTCTCCTTCCCTCAAGGTCACTCACTTGACAGTGCAGTTCTGTAGAAAGAGCACTGGACTGGGGAGCCTTCTGATTGCTTTGCACCAGACTAACCTGGAGCTCCTGCAGCCCGGCCACCTATGTCTCCCCCGTGCCTGTCTCCCCACCTCTCATTCCTCCTCCTTTAGACCTGGCCCTGGCCCGGGCTCATCAATTTTAGCTCGAAACCTAGTGGGGCCAGTTGTGGCCAGCAGGCATTCCCACCCTGTTTACAAGGAGCCTGGGGCCTCTCAGGCCTGGCTCTTCAACCACTAACGAACTGAGACCCAGGTGCCAATCCCACTGGAAGGCCTGGGTTTCTTCCTTCCCATCTCATGGCCATCCCCAGGTTATCTTGTCATACTGACGAGACCGTGGGCCTGGGCCTCACAACAGGGGGTGCTCACGCTCAGGTGCCTCCCCACCCCCAGATAGCCCCTCGGCCCCAGTGAATGTCACCGTGAGGCACCTCAAGGCCAACTCTGCAGTGGTGAGCTGGGACGTCCTAGAGGATGAGGTCGTCATTGGATTTGCCATCTCTCAGCAGGTAACCCTTGAGGGTCCCTGGGAGGGAAGAAACACATCAAGAGAGAAGTGGTGGATGGGGGAGGAAGGGGTGCCGAAAGAGAAAGGAAAAAGGAACGAGGAGCAAGAGAGATGGGCAGAAAGCTGCACACGTGGCTGGGAAGGGAGGCCCCAGAAGGGAATCCTTTGGTTGGAATCTGGGAATTAAGGGCATGATTTTGATCTTAAACAGATCTGAGTTTAGGACCTTGCTCCAGTTCTTGCTAGTTGTATGGCCTTGGGCAACTTCCCTAACTTCTCTGAGCCTGTCTCCTTACCTGTAAAATGAAGATATCGATACCTACCTGCAGAGATGATGGGATGCTTGAGTCAGATTGTGGATGTCCGGGGTTTAGCATGGTAGCCAGGTGAGGCCTTATCACTGCTGGAGAGGTGGGCAGACGTGGGGTCGGGGCCTGGGCACTGAAACCTGGGGCCCGGCTTTTTTTTTTTTTTTTGGGGGGGGGCCTGGCTTTTGCTCCACAGAAGAAGGACGTGCGGATGCTGCGCTTCATCCAGGAGGTGAACACCACCACCCGCTCGTGCGCGCTCTGGGACCTGGAGGAGGACACCGAGTACATCGTGCACGTGCAGGCCATCTCCATTCAGGGCCAGAGTCCGGCGAGCGAGCCCGTGCTCTTTAAGACGCCACGGGAGGCTGAGAAGATGGCCTCGAAGAACAAAGGCAGGCCCGGGCCACCGTTAGCAAGGGACGGGGTGCGGGGAGGGGCGGTCAGGGCTAGCGCGGCGGGCGGCTGGAGGAGAGCGTGAGCCCCCCATCCTCCCCCAGCCCCTGCTGCCTAGCCAAGCAGCCCCTGAGAGAGGGAGGTCCACTCTGGTCCTCCAAGCTACGGGATACAAACTTTCAGCTCTGGATTAAGTCCAGTTGCTGCCACTCAAGTAGCCATCAGCATGTTCTTGAATCTCTTTTTGTTAGATGTGTGGGCACCTGTAGAAATAAGCCCTTAATATTTTGCGCTCGGCCCTAGAAATGTGGCTGGCAGGGGCCCAGGGAGTCCTGGAGCTAGTGTCTCTCTCCACACAGATGAGGTGACCATGAAGGAGATGGGGAGGAACCAACAGCTGCGGACGGGCGAGGTGCTGATCATCGTCGTGGTCCTGTTCATGTGGGCCGGTGAGTCTGGCCCCAAGCGCTTCTTCACTTCACCTTGGGGAAGTGGAGGACCCTCACCAGACCCTTTACTCACAGAAACGAAGGGTGAGGGGCTTGGAGGCCGTGAGAGGACTTAGGAGCCTAAGTTCTGCTCTGGGGGCCAGATCTGATCCCTTCTCTAACTGACCTCTCACCAAAAAAATAGCAGTTCGGTAGCTGCCTTGTAGGATTATATGAGTGATTTCCCTCCCTAATGAGTGGCCAAAGCCCCTGGCCTTCCAGCCCTGGCTGCAGCAGCCTCTCCGTATTCTTCTGGGTTGCTGTGCCTCCAGGTGCTTCAGGCCTGGGCAGCTCAGGCTTGGGACACCCTCTTAACCCACTCATCCTTCTTGACACAGCTCAGAGACCGCCTGCGTGAAACCTCCCCAACCCATCCATTAGAATGTTCCTCCTGCCTCGATGCTCCCACGGCACCCCGTGTGCTCCTCTCTAAATTTAGCCCTTCTTAGCTAAGTTAGTTGGGTTCCTGTCTTTCTCTTTTCCCACTTCTCTGTGAGCTCCCTGGGGATAAAGACCATCACCTTTGTACTCAACTCAACCAGAATTTACTGAACAGCCACTCCATTCCAGAGAGTAGTGCTACAGTCGTGACTAAGAAGAGCCATGTGCTTGTAAGGAACGCAGTCTGGGAGACGCCAGGCCCGTACTTAACAATAATTCAACGTGATGAGTGCTATAATAGCACCATGTATGGGAGCAGAGGACGGGGAATGAATTAATTCTGGGGCCAGGAGTAGAAATCAAGAAAAACACAGAGAGGAGGTAAATGGGGATTGAGCTTTGAAGGATGAGTAGGAGTTCACCAGGCAGCCAAAAAAGGAAGGGTATTCTGGGCATGGTGTGTTCAAGAAGGAAATTAAGCTCAGCCTGACTCAGTGCAGCTGCGACCCAAGAGAGAAGATAGAAAGTGAGGGGTAAAGGATGTTGAGGCTGTCAAGTGGACTGGAGTCCTTGTTGAGGGAATTAAACACCATGTCGAAGTTATATGAGCATCGTGGTTGAGAGGACAGGCTCTGTTGTAGAAGCATATGGAAAAATATGTTCCGTAGACACAAAGAAAAGCAGACACTTGAAAAAAAAAAAAAACAGGAAAAACAAAGGATTGTACAAAAGGGGAGGTTTGCTTATGGTGCATTATTAGACTTGGCACAGACAGTATTCACATCATTGTAACAATATAAAATAGTGAATTAACTCAAAATTGTGATGTAATTCTGCTAGGATGATGAGGAAGGAAGTAGAGGGAGTGGTTAGGCTCTATCTGCCATGGTGGGACGTCAACAGATAATCTCTAAAACAGATCAGGAAATAGCACTATAGAGTTCCCTGTGGCCTAGTGGTTAGGATTCCGGGCTTTCACTGCTGTGGCCGGGTTCAATCCCTGGTCAGGGAACTAAGATCCCGCAGGCCGTGTGGCGCGGACAAAAAAAGAAATAGCACTGTAAATCAAGTATAGAGGGAAAACACCTACGAGAGTTGGAGGTGGTTGCCTTAATACTATTGGACTTTCAAAAAATATTAGTTTGATAGCGATAAACATTTAGGAGAGTGCAGGCCCTGGAGTGCACACCCCCACTCCACCGTGTGACCTTGATTGAGTTATCTAAGCTCTTCATCGCTGTCCTCCCTCGTAACCTGGGGACAGTAATAACCAGTGCTCTCAGAGAGCTATGCGGGCTCAGTGAGATGGAATGTCAGGGCCCAGCACAGGGCCTGGCACATGCTAGACGAATGCTATTGTTGCCCTTTGCCCTAAAGGAAAGGGGAGCCCTCTGAGGTTTAAACGAAGGGAAGGGAGGAGACACGATCAGAAGCATGTTGTAGGAAGATCAGCCCAGCAGCAGTGAAGGGGCTGGTGGGGAAGGGGACAGGTGGACACAGGAGCCAGAGGCCAGAGGCAGCCTCTTGCAGTAGTGCCGGTGAGAGGCCATCTGGAGCCCGGTGCCCACAGGAGCTCGGCCTGGTCTAGTGGGCATGAAGTGGAGGGGCAAGGACTGGGGCTCTGGCCTCTGACTGCTCTCCCTTGTCCCCTGCAGGCGTCATCGCCCTCTTCTGCCGCCAGTATGACATTATCAAGGACAATGAACCCAATAACAACAAGGAAAAAACCAAGAGTGCATCAGAAACCAGCACACCAGAGCACCAAAGCGGGGGCCTTCTCCGCAGCAAGGTGAGGGCAAGACATGGGCCCGGGCGGGGGCCCCGTGGCTGGCACCCTGGCAGTCCCCGGGCTGCAGAAGGGGTCAGCTTGGGGCCTGGCATGGCTGCAGCTGGACAGAGCCAAGCTTGGCCGCTGCCCGTGTGACACAGGGGACACTGCAAATTGATTTTGGATCCTCTCCTTTTGCAGGGTGCCAGGAGCCAGTAGGGGTTTAAAAAGAGGGCAGTGAGTGGGGAGGGCAGAGCTCTTGGTAGGTGCGGGACAGCAAGAGTAGGGGTTCTGGGCTCATTCATGCTCCTGCTGTGCTGTGTGACCTTGGGCAGGTGCTTCACCTCTTTGTACCTTCATTTCCTCTTCTGTAAAACAGATATGAAAACCTTTTCAGTGCTTGCTTTGAGCAGCTCAGAAGAGAGACATAGAGAATGGAAGAGAATCTCATGGTTCTGATGAGGATTATCCAACAAACCAACATCTGGCTCTCTCTACATTTCCTCCTTCCTCCATCTCCTTACACCCTCTGGCTTACTGTCCTCTCTCTTGGCTTCTCTCTGGCGCTCTCCTGAAGCCTCTTATTAATCCACCATCTCCAGAAGCACCTCAGCAATGTCAGTGGCTGAGGCTACACTCAGAGGCAGATCTGCAGGATGTGAGAGAACCAGCCAGTGGGATGCTCGGCTAGGGCCCGGGACCCAGTCCTGGCCATTCAGCTGCGTGAAGCCGAAGGCTGGGTTTGAGAGGCAGAGAGATAAGCCATCCGGGCAGGGCTCCTCCTTTCCTTCCACCTGAGACAAGAGCCTGGCTTTTAGGCTGCAGCCCTGCTGCTCCCTTCCTTCTGGTGTCTTCTCCCTGTTTCCATCCTTGCAAGAAGTCTGTTCAATTTAGCCCTGGCTGCTTCTCTCATTTTTTTTTCCTCCCAGTTTCCAAACAAGCCCTCAGTGAACATCATCGAAGCATGACTGCCTGTCTGCAGGGAGAAGGATTTCATTTTTCTTCTCTGCTGGACCCCAGGTCCATGGGCACAGGGAGAAAGAGGACTGCCATGGGGGGGGAGGCACAGCTAGCTGCACAGTTCTCCCTCTGCCCCACCCCCCATCCTAGTCTGGTGAAGAAGGCTGAACTGCAAACCCAAATTCTGCAAAAAATAAGCCACAAAACTAAAAGGCCTGGCCCCGTTCT
This sequence comes from Balaenoptera musculus, assembly GCF_009873245.2. Lineage (NCBI taxonomy): Eukaryota > Metazoa > Chordata > Mammalia > Artiodactyla > Balaenopteridae > Balaenoptera > Balaenoptera musculus. The sequence continues at coordinate 25,983,941 of NC_045785.1, read as the reverse complement.
GGAAAAGGCAAAGCTGCATGAGACACAGCCTTCTTTCTGCCTCCTCGCCTCTCCTGGACTGGCTTCCTCTTTGAGAAAATGCACAAAGCTCCTGGGAGATGACAAGCACCTAGACTGACAGAAGCTGTGTCTTTCAGGGAAGCTGTGGGGCTGCCTGCCGGGCAGGGGCCTGGCTGCCATCAAGCCTTTGCTGGATCCAGCTATCAGGGACTTGTTTGTGGCGCGATGCACAACTTTGCGAGTGTGTAAGATGTTATCTGTTCTGTCTCTTTTGGAAAACACAACCGAAGGGCTTCACTCCAGAGGGCAGAGGGATTCCCCGAGCTGGTTGCCTGTGTCCTCTATCTTCTTTGGCCCTTATTTTGATTGTAAGATCATCAGTCTGGGGTCTGAAGGAGACAAAGTGGGAAAGAGACCTGGAAGGTACTGGCCCCATTTCTTTAAGAAAAGTCTCTTGGAGTTGCAACAGTGCTGGCTTGCACAACTGAAAAGGTACATCCACATGGGACACCCTGGGGGCTGCTAAATCACCGCCTCTGGGGTGGATGCTGCTGGAAGGCGGGCCCAAGCCATTCACCATGGACAGTCAGAGCAGTCCTGACCTCTGGGGTCTCCATATCTTGCCATCTCATCCAGGGGTCGTGAAAGCTACCCAGGGTCCTCATGTCCTTCCCTAGAGCCTGAGTGGTGTGAGGTGACAGGTCTCTCCCTCCACTGCCTCTTTCTGGTTTAAAAAACAAATGGTGCTTGCTAAGGAAGGCAGACCCTTCCCTAGGACTGACAAGTCGCGGCTGCTGAATGCCTGCGTGGGAAGAGACGGACCTCTGCGTCTTCCATTCGTGGCTGAGGACGAGAGTGGGGGCGACTGCGCTTGGCACAAGCCTGGCAAGCAGTCGGCGCCCAGTGAGTACCTGCTGAACTGAATGAGAAGCGCGGTGACCCCCAAGCCAGAGAGCTGAAAGCCATTCCCCAGTGACCGCCCCTTCTTTGCGGTCTACAAGAGCTCTCGGGGCTGGGGCAGCTGCCACTCTGCTTTGCCCGAGTGTGGAGCACAGAGAGGGAGGAGAGACAGGGTGAAAGGCAGATGTCAGCAACACTAAGGGCTTCCTCATGGGAGGGCATGAGGCTCCACTCATTGTCTTGTGACTTCCATCCCTGCTGAATGGGGCTGCAAGGCCAAGGCTCCTTAGGAGAGAGGTCCTTACCTCTGATCCAGTTAGAGCAATAACCACTTTTTAAATGTAAAATAAAAAGACAAATGAAAAGGCACATCCTTGTCTTCTGGTAAATGCCCAAGTGTTGCCCTCTTTTTCTGGCAGTTGGCAGCAAATCAGGACGTGTGGAGGAGGGAGTCAGTTCTCTCCATTTTGGCCTGCAGCTTCTTAGGGACAAGCCTGCCAGCCAAGCTGGAGTTGGAAGGGAAATCTCGAACAGATGGGGGTGCACGTGTAGGAGGAGAAAATAGTTGCTCTATCATCCCATTACTGAGGCCCGCCCCCCCCAAACTGAGCTTGGGCTGCCTCACCGCATAGGTATGCAGGCTGGAGCTCAGTTTTTAAAACAAAGGGTTTTCCCCTCTGGATGGGGTTGGTGCTTTTCCTGGCCAAAGGGAATGCAGTCCTGCTTCTCCCAGCGTGAGGAGGAAGTAACAAGGGACTGCAGAAGCTGCTTGCTGCAGCTCAGGATTCACAGCATGCTGTTCGGGGATGTTAAAGGAACATCATTCTGATCCCGCAGCAGGCTGAAAGGTAGAGGAATGATGCCATTAGCCAATGAGAAAACCAGTAAATGGGGCACCTTGACATTTCTGTCCAGAGCCCGGAGGAGCTTAGGAAATGTCAGGTGAGTGGGGCTTAGGGTAGGCTGTTCTGGAAGGTTCTGAGAGCAGAGGGGAGCAGGTCTTACAGGCTGGGTGGGAGAGTGGGTAATCGATTAGCACACAGAACTGCCAGCCAGACCTCAGAGCGGTACTTCCCAGGCCCTCTGTGCCTGTCTAGTGCCAGATGATGGAGAAACTCCAAGTCAGCATCAGGTATAGACAGCTGTCAGTGGGGTCCAGGGAGTGCCACTAATGGGAGTTTGCTGTCTTTACCTTATCTGTGCCTGTAGCACATCATCTTAGGGTAGGAGGGGAGTGGAGTGAACAACACGCCTCACTAAACTCCATTCCCTTTAATCACCTCCCTAAACCCCCAAGTTCTACAACAACTGAGCTCTTCCTGAATCAACTGTAGTGACACAGTGGAAGCCTACAGCTGTGACTTGGGCTGTGGTCCTTTCTTCACCCCTCACTTAGATCTGCAGATTCCCCACAGCTTGGGAAGGGCCCAGGCAAGTTGTCTGAGACTGAGAGACCCGCCCTGCAAGACCACAGCAGGTCTGTGGGAGGAACGCTGGACTGAGGCAGGAGACCCTCAGGCCAGTTACTTCTCTGATGGGGTCCTGGACTCCTTATCTGTCAAAAACCAAGGGGTAAGAACAGAGGATTCCCAGACCCCACCCACCACCTAGAGTAGGAGCCAAAGGGCTTCCTTATGGGACAGGAGGGAGACCCCGGGGTCTACGGAAAGGAAGGAGGACTGGTGTTTCTATGAGGCAGGAGTCTTTGCTCTCTCCAGTCCAGTCCCCTCAACCCCAGCTTTTCAGCGTGGGCCTCCTTTCGAACCCACTTTTATGATCTCTAGTTCAACCCTTTACAGAAATATTTAACATCTCACCACCCCAGTCATGTAATGTTTCAGACTTCTACTTTCTCACCCTCTTTAAACCTATTTGACAGATTTTGGATTTTGCTTTTAAAAAGTAGCCTCCAAGAACAAAATGCTTTTGTAAATGGGACACCCCACCCCCCAAGCTCCATCGGTACAATACTCCCAAACCCTCAAATGTTATTTGAAGCTGAATTGAAGGAGATCTTTGTATACAAATAATTCCTTAGTGATACAGCATTTCAGGACTAGATGGCTTTAAAGGTTGTCCAAAAGATTACATTCCACCGCTTCCCAATGGGTGCTGGGAGGGTCAGATTTTTCTGTCTGTGGCATGTTCCAGTTGTCATAGGGGGAGGACAGGTGGGGAGGAGTGACAGGGCGGGAGCTTTTAGTTAAGGAATTCCACCGTTGGCCAGCTGATACTTCCTGTGACAAGTGGACATTTTTTTCCTGACAGGTGCTCTGGCCTACAAAACAAGCATACCCTAGAAACGGCTTAAGAATAATTGTTTTCTCTCAGAAAAGCAGGAAACTCTGCTTTCTAGTTTTAGGTGGTTGGGACTTTTTCTTCCTGTAAAAGTTCACAACAGGCTGGTAAGAGAATGAGCTTTTAGAGAAGGTCCATTTCTCCTCCTCCTCACTTCTCCACAACATAAAACGAACTGAGGGTAAAGGACACCACCAGCTCAGAGAATCCAGCCTGGTCTCTGAAACCTTTGAGGCCTACAATAACACATTGCTAAAAAGGAAATAAGCAATTACTGGACAAAGGAACACCTACACCTGAGAGGACAAAATGGATATGTGTATGTATAGGTCAAGAGACCTCGGATTCAGACAAGAATATTAAACAGCTGAGCATTTAGAAAATTTATATTGAGGCTTTCACCTGTAGGCTACATGTTAAAAACTTACAGGACAGCAGGACAGAGAAGCCTATCCAAATATGTTGCTACTTAACGTCTCAGCACGAGCTGAGACTGTAAAGCATTGGCTAATACAGGTGACAAGCTCTTACTGCCTTCCTTTTCATCTTTGCTCCTGGGGTAAGTCTAAGAAGCTTAGGTTCACGAAAGGGATCTAAGGAACGCTGTCTCCCACATCTACCCACACTTATCCAACCTTCACCCCAGGTTCTAGGAACAATTTCTGGAGAAGTTGGGTTAAGAACAACTATCAATTCTGGTTTCTCACATCCCTTTCAAAGGGAGAATGCCCCAGGTAGCTCAGTTTCTTCCTTATCAGTGCTGGCTCTGGAGAAGCAGAGAGACACAGGGGTCAACCATCAGCCACAGGAAGGAATGCGAGGCAATGCCTGTGTGATGGGGCTGAGCCATTTTCCCCCTCTGCAAAAACAGCAGCACAGTGATATTTAAGGCTCTCCCTATGTCACGCTCCTGATGTGCACTATATGTAGCTGCAAATCCCAATCAATTTCAACATTTCTTAACTGCTGGAACGCCTTTCTTAACACTGTAATTTACCCTCAAAAGAACAGGGAGCACACACCCTCGCCTCCCCGGTACCACATTCTACTAACTGCCGCCCCTCCCACACCCCACTAACCTACCTGCACAAAGAAGGAAGGAACCCTCCTTCAGAGGCCGCAATAGACGGCCACGGTACATAAGCCACCGACAAGAACTTTTATTTCCTTGTAATGACATTAAACACAACTGCTACAAGGGGAAAAACATGACAGAGGAGGCACCAAACTTCAGTTTCATAATTGATCCTGACAACAACCAAAGTAAATTGGGGTCTGCATTAGATGCAAAACTACGGTTATTTCAGGCTCTTTACTTACAAGTAAACTATGTAAACAGCCCATTCCTACTCTGCATTGTCAAGACCCCCGTGGCGAGAATGTCATCACAGATAAAGAAAGCTAGGTAGGCAGTTAAATGCACACAACCCTTATGTAAATAAAACAACATGGCAAGAATTCTACATGAAAATTAGACTTAGAGGCCAACACCAAATGTGAGATATGTAGCTTTTAAAAACAGATTAAAACTCCAGATTCTACCCACTACCATCTTTAAGGCGAACATGCCTGATAATGAGTTTTCTTTGGCTTTGTTTTTCTTCTTAAAGAATACCATGTTAACCGCTAGGGAACAGTTCTCTCCTCCCCCAGCCCAACAGATTTAATTAAGCTGCTAAAGCTTGAAAAACAGAATTATTTGAGCAAAGAGGAAATGTGATTGTCACATTTTCTCGTTAACCCGTCACTCATTTGATTTGGCAAAGGCGATGCTCCCATTACACATCAGTCTTAAACCCTCCTGTACCAGGGAGGCAGGAGCATGAGTCTTAGACTTTTGCCTAAGCAAAAGGCTGTCCCTTTACTCCTTGGTTATCTGTGGGGAACAAGACAACTGCAATGCTAATTATTCTAGCGACAATTAATTCTAACTATGCTATAGTTCCAAAGGTGGATGTTTGTCCCACTCCATCAAGCTAATTTACGGAAACCTGGAGAAGTGACTGATATAGGAAATGCCAACTGAAATAACAGATTTTGACTCTTGCCTTTGAACAGAACTTCTCCTTTGCATTTTGGTCCCAGACTCTAAACCAAATGTCGAAGGAAAAGAGAATCCTTGACTGGATAGAAATAGTTAACACTTAGGGACGTCCATCTAAGTTTACTGGTAACTATGACCAAGTTTCTCCCAAGTCAGTTTCTAAAGCAGGGTAGGATGTTTAAGATGGGTTACTTGCATACAAAGATGGGGCTGATGGAACAACAAAACCAGACAGAGGCAGTGAGCCCAGTATCACAGGCTGTGCTATAGCAACTAGGTACAACCTTCACACAGAGTGAACAACAACAGCACAAATGCCAGACTGCAAAATCTCCTAAGAGATGTGTAGAGCTGTTTGTAAAGAGAATAACAAACTCCTAAGACACCCATTAAGATAGCTGCACATAGCATTACCCTTAAGATCAGGTAATGCTTTGTGCACAGGCTTAATCAAAACTATTTTAGATTCACTTTAGTAGTTCTGTAAAACTGTACATCAGAGGTTTGACCAAGTAAGGAGATGGTAACATCCTGGATCAAAAGGCACCTCTTATTAACTAATAATGGAGACAAAAGATGGCTTCTCCAAAGTCTCTCCCACAGGATGGAAGCTCACTAACACGTCAACTCATACTTGAATTGGAGTTCAGCAGATGAAACTGAAGACCGACTGACACCTCTCAATAGCACTGCTTTCTGGCCTGTCCTAGAGTCAAGACTCTGGGTGGGCGGCTCTTCAATAAAGAGAGCAGTAAGGCTGTTCTTAAGAGGCATACCTATGTCTAACAGGATACAGGAATATGCCGGTAGAGCCCTAAGGTCACTGGGGAAAAAAGAAGGAATATCCTTGAAGAAAGGCAGAGAAGGCAAACAGTCACAAGATCACAAATCAACAGGGGTTGTTAGTCACCAGTCTTCTGTTAGAGTTAAGATGTACAAGATTTGTAAACACTATTGTGCAAAATAAATTTAATGAAGAATGAAAAAAAAGCCAAAAAATAAAGGCAGCTAGTAGGTACAAAAAGAAGAGAAGATTTACACTTCTAATTTGTCCTTTCAACTACTTCAGATGTCCTGGATTACCAACTTTAAAATACTGACACGTATTCGGAGATTCAAATAAAAAAGGTAAGAGGGGTTGTTAAAAGTGACTTGTATCCATTTATAAGTCATCAGCAATAATTAACACTGGCTTGCAGCCTGATAAAGAATCTCTTCCTCATAGGAGATTAAAAGATGATTTCTTTTGGGCACCAGAAGTAGACTTCACCTCTGCACAGAGGTGGGTGTTTTGACTTAATGCTGGCTTTCAGGTGGCAGCCACCTTCAATTTAAATTAAAAAATTAAAACTATATCAACTCAACACTGTTTAAATGCATACACACACATAAACAGGAAGGACCTTATACAAAAAATTTCAAGTCAGCAATGGGCATTTCCAAAAGGTGACAAGTTCTTTAAATTAAAATGTTGTGAAAAATAAATTTCAAAATCTACAAAGCACAAAACAGCAGAAGATGAGATGCTGCTCTGGACAGGACCCTGGATAGGGACCTTCACTGCTGATGGGAGGAGACAAATGGACTGTACGGGAAATCTGGTAGACGCTGGAACCGATGGTGGCTTCGCATGTTCTGGTCAACCCACTGAGTCAGACTGTATCTTTGCAGAGATTTCTGTCGGAACCGGGCGTAGTTTCTATCAGCAGAGAGGGAAAATAAAAAGAGGATAGATGAGGGTTTCAGCTGGAATGGTTATTTGTATACAAAAAAGGCCAAGAAAACTATTTAAAGAATATTGTTACTTTTGGAAATTGAATATTCATTTTATATTTTGATTCTCATAATTTTAGAAATTTTATATTATTTTCCTTATATGAAAGTCACATTATAAGTTCTATTTCCTTCCAATTTCCAAAGCCACCTAATTCCCATACAGGTATTATGGTGATATGGTCCATATACACGAATGTTCTAAGAAAACCCAATGTATAATGTATAATAATGTTTAAGCAGGAAAAACCCATTTTCTCCCTCTGGAAACATTTAGAACAGGATCTATATTTTATTGCTTGCATCAGACCTGTACCTCCAACAGGACTTCACTGTCTGACACAGCTCAAGGTTGCTCAGGACACAGCAGTTAAAATTAGAATAAAATTCCCAGAGAAGGTAAGCATCACGAGAATCACACTGCGAGTTTAGAAACTGAACAGACTCAAAGTTTCTTGAGAGCTTCCTTTAGTCGTGTACTGGGCTGGGGTTCTGAGCAGGACCCTCTGAGATAATTTCATCCCATTCTCAACTCCAGCTGGTCCTAATAACCACCTGGGAAGCTTTAATTTAAAGATATAGACCCTTGGCCCCTCTCTCCACCCTTAAACTTAATAACTTAGAATCCCTTGAGTCAAGCCCTGGACATCTGCATTTTTAGACATCTCCATAGGTGATTATGGGGAATAGCCCAGGTTGAAAATAATTTTAACAGTACCTGGTGTTTATCTAGCCCTATATGCAAATACTTGCTGAATTCTTTAAACATCTCACACCATTTAATCCTAATGACAATCCTACCAGAAAAGTACTCTCATTAACTCCTTATACAGGATAGGAAACTAAGCCTCAGGTAAAATATTACTTCCCCAAGGTCATAGAGTGGAGTATATAGAAGAGCCTGGATTTGAATTCACACCGGACTGCAGAATTTAATAACTATTACACAACACTGCCTTTCCGAGTACTGCTGTCATTTTGGCAACTATAGAGAAAACACTAAGTTTAAAGGCCCTGATGTGGGAGCACATCTGACATACTTGAAAAATAGCAAGGAGAGACTTCCCTGGTGGCGCAGTGGTTAAGAATCCACCTGCCAATGCAGGGGACACCGGTTCGATCCCTGGTCCGGGAAGATCCCACATGCTGCGGCGCGACTAAGCCCGTGCACCACAACTATTGAGCCTGCGCTCTAGAGCCCGTGTGCCACAACTACTGAAGCCTGTGCGCCTAGAGCCCGTGCACCACGGCAAGAGAAGCCACCGCAATGAGAAGCCCAAGCACCACAATGAAGAGTAGCCCCTGCTTGCCGCAACTAGAGAAAGCCCGCGCCCGCGCACAGCAACGAAGACCCAATGCAGCCAAAAATAAATAAATAAATAAACTAAATAGTATGAAAAACAGGAATAGCAAGGAATCCAGTGTGACTAGAGCAGAGTGAGCAAGGTGAATAGTAGAGGAGATGAGGGTGGTGAGCTAACCAAGTCAGCCTAGACCAAAACATATAGGCACTTGTGATCATGGAGATGGGAAGCCACTGGAAAACTCTGTGCAAAGAACAGAATCTGACTTATGCTTTAAAAGAATTTCTCTGGCTGCTTGAGTTGAGAACAGTAGACAGGCAAGAGCAGAAGTAGGGAGACCATTTAGGAGACTTGCAACAATCCAAGTGAAAATGATTGAGAAATGATCAGGTTTGGGATATATTATACGTAGAGCTTATAGAATTTTCTAATGCACTGACTGTGGAGTAAGAGAGAAAGGAATCACAGATGACTCCAAGGTTTCTGAATAATTGGATCAAGTAACTGAATAAATCTGTAAAACCACACTGCATCAAGAAACCAGAAGATTTCAGGACTAGAAAGGCTCTTTGACATCAATTAGTCCAATATCTTAATTTTACTGTTGTGAGGACCAGAGAAGTGAAGTGATTTGATCAAAATCACATAGCTAGTTAAAAAGTGCAAAGCCAGTATTAGAACCCAGGTTTCCTGAATTTCAGTCCAATTCTTATTCTATTATACTATATCACTTCTTTTTCTACCTCTGGAATTAAACAACAATTACAGCCCTACCAAAGCTCTACCAAATTTCTCCTGTAGCAAAATTCTACCCTTTTCTTCCTTCTTCTAAACACCCACTCACCGCCTGGTGAGGTCCGAAGGATGCTGCCATTTTGGGTTCTGCATGTGATGAACTTGACCCATCAAGGCACACAGCTCCCCCAAGGTACCTGTGACACAGAGAGATCAGTGGTTAGGAAGCAGCTCAGTGAACTACCATGTCAGCCTAGGTCAAAACATGTGCTTTCAGGGAAAGAGAAAACAGGCACTGGTCCTAATACTATCTATTTATGATTATCACAAGCAGTCAGCACAAAAACTATAAGCCAGAGAAGGGAGCTTGCTCTTGGATGATATGATGATGAAGAAGCAGCAATAATGACAGCCACCATTCATTCACTCAACATTAATTTATTAGCTCCTATAACGTGTGAGAAACTTTACTGGGTCCTAGAATATGGTACAGACAAGACACTGGACCTGCCCAATGAAGTTTATATAGAAGACGGGCAATTCCAAAAACTTTGATAAGTGTAGTGACAGGAGAAATACATGCCGCTATGAGTACAGAGACTGGGGAGTGGAGGTTAGAGAAAGTCCCCTCCAGGGGAAGTAAATTATAAGCAGGGATCTAAAGGATATATAGACGTTAGTGGGAGGGGTGGGAGGTAGGGGTATCCAGTAGAAATAGCTAATATAAAGGCCCAGAGACACAAGACAGCAAAATACATTCAAGAGACAAGAGAAGTTGAGAATAGAAGGCGAGTAGGGGCTTTTTGCTTAACAAGAAAAATAACTGGAGGCAATTTTTCAAACACCCAGGAGCCAGGCAAGGTGCTAGGCACTTTACATGTTATCTTACTAATTCTGAAAAAGTATCTTGTATGGAGATAGATTTTTATTAACATCATTTTAGAGATGGGAAACTATGGCTCAGGGAGGTGAACTTGCCTTAAATGATTATTAAACTGGACTCAAAACTGGCTCTTGTTAGATTCCATGTTTTTGCCACTATTTGATAATGCTTATTTTGCACTTAAGGACTGAGACTTAGGCTGAAGCTCACAAAACCAAAACTTATGGTTAGAGAGAATAATTCCCCTAGACCAGTGACTCTCAAATTTTAACATGCATCATAATCAGCTGCAAGTATAAAACAGGTTGCTGGGCCCCAACCCCAGTTTCTGATTCTGTAGGTCTGGAGTGGGACATGAGAATTTGCCTTTGTAACAAATGCCCAAGTGACGCTACTGCTGCTGCTGGTCTGGGAACATTTTGAAAACCACTGCCCTAGACAGTGGAGACCTTTCTTTCAGCTGGTTTACATACTTCTCATTATCGTATCTACTCTGCTCTCAGGAACCAAGAGCTGTCAAACTAGGCGACAGACCATCTTTTCATGTTCTGGTAAAAGATATTTAACTTAACTTTTAGGACCAGTTTAATTTATTTGAAGCCTCAAGAAGCTCAACTCTGTAGAAAAAGTATATACTTTGGAGTTTAGGCAGACTTGAGTTAAAATTCCAATCCAGCCATTAACTAGCTCTGTGACCCTGGGTAAATCATTCCTCTTTACTTATCTATGAAATGTGGACAATAATAATATTTTGGGGCTTCCCTGGTGGCGCAGTGGTTGAGAGTCTGCCTGCCAATGCAGGGGACACGGGTTCGCGCCCTGGTCTGGGAGGATCCCACATGCCGCGGAGCAACTGGGCCCGTGAGCCACAATTACTGAGCCTGCGCGTCCGGAGCCTGTGCTCAGCAACAAGAGAGGCCGCGATAGTGAGAGGTCCGCGCACCGCGATGAAGAATGGCCCCCACTTGCCGCAACTGGAGAAAGCCCTCGCACAGAAACGAAGACCCAACACAGCCATAAATAAATAAATAAATAAAATATTAAAAATAATAATAATAATAATAATATTTTGCTTGAACTTAAATATCACGGTACATAAAAGACCTAGCATATCTTCTGGCACTCAGGCAATGTGCAGTAAATGGTAGCTATTATTATTATGGTGTTACAGCCTCGGGACTATGTTAGCTTGCAAAGACTCTTCAAAGCCTGTGACAATCAATCACCTATTTATAAGGAAAAAATGCTTATTAAATGGATCAGTCTACATATAAACTATGAAATGCTTTATAACACTCAGCAGAAATTCTCTAACCATAATGAGATGATACTTTTCAGCAAAAATTTATAGATTCATTACATTAAAAGTTTCTATGCAGTTAAAATAAAAAAGCACAACCAAGGGTAAAAGAAGACAACTGACAAAATGAATAATGTACCTGAAACGTATTTGCAAGGGTTTACTGTCCTTATTCTGCAAAGATAAGTCTCCTCATCAAACAAACAAAACAAAAGAGGTCAAGGACATGAATAGGTAATTCTCAAAACTAATACAAGTAATCAATAAACGTAATGAAAAGATGTTCAATCTCACTAATATGGAAATAAAACATATTAATCTCACTTCTTGAGAAGGAAATACAAATCAGAAATGAGTTTTCCCTTTAAGAGAGAAGTAGCTTTTGATGAGAAAATCCCTTGCCTGTTTGATTTGTTAAGCTAAAATCAAAGGTCTCTACTCAAATTGCTTTTCCTTTACCATACTTTCATATCACTAGCATCCCCCTCCCTCTAGCCCCCACAAAAAGGACATTTCAATGGTGAGGAAATCAGCTTTGCAAGAATTTCAAGATACATTTTTCCTGCCAAAGCATCACCAAAGGAGGGCTGGCAAGATATGGAAAGTCTGGTGTCCAGTCTCAAATGGGACAAGATTATCTGCAGACCATGTCCTTCAGCTCACTCATCTCTTACCATGTAGACTCTATAAAACTGTCCTGACGATGGAGACTAAAGATATACCTATAAACCTCCTACAAAGAAACCTATTCAGTGTAAACTAAAAGAAGAAAAAGACTGATCGATTAGGCCCAATGAGGCTTCAAGTATTCAACTGCTAGGCGTCATAATCTAGCAGCAGCAACTTACATATAGCATTTACCATGTTTCAGGCAGTATCCTATGTGCTTTACATATATGAACATATTTATTCCTTACAATAATCCTACAAGGTATTTCCTCCAATTTACAGATGAAGAGGCACAGAGAAGTAACTGGTCCAAGGTCACACAGCTAGTGACAGAGCCCAAATTCCAATAACAGAATACCATCATAGGGTTGAGTTTCCTGAAAAATTTTCTAGGACTGACATTTCACTGTGGGGATTAGAAAGCAAGAATCATATTGCAATATGTCTTGTATACCCAGTTGGTACCTCAGCACAACGCTGAGTAAACAAAGGCTCAATAATTATTGTCTCGGCTTATGTACCAAGAAATGTTAGTTTTCATTAGCACTAAGAACTTACTGATGTACCAGGGTAACCTTTATTATTAATAAGGGTTATTGATCTAGAGATAATGGGAGCTAATATTTATCAAGCATTTATTATGTGCCAGGCACTCTGCTAACTGCTTTGCATGTATCCTATCACTTAATCCTAACAACCACATGAGGCAAATACCATTATCTCCATTTTATTCATGAATAAACTGAAGCTTAGAAAAGATACTCATCTATCATCTAGTAAATGGGAAAGCCAGGATTCAAACCCATGTGGGGCTATTAATCCAAAAACCTTATTTCAGCTCATAGCTTCAATCTCTTCTTCCTCCAAATTTAGAGATGCTAACAAGAATAGAAACATTTAAATTTTCTCTTTTCATAGTTTCCAACAGATGGGCTTTCTTGGACCAACAATCAGTACCATGGGTTTATTTTAAGTTGTGGCTAAAAGGTGGTAAAGACTGTCCTTTGTTTTGTGGCTAAGAATGAAATTCATCTAAGAATGAAATTAGGAGGAAAAAACCTCAACATTTCAGAGATGAGATCAGCGGTTCACCGAAACAATCTATAAATATGCAGCTGACTGATTTGGGGAAAAATCCAGTCTAGTACCTATCCTTAATAGGTTAAAAGTAAGTCAATTGTTACAAAGGAGGAGTAATGATAACGCTGAATGCTTGCTATGCCAATGGCCCTTCTGACAGGTCTTATGCATCACCATACTTTGTACCACATGACCAAGAACAGAGACTCTCTCTGCTGGCTAATGACCTAAGATCTGGCACCTGGCCTGGCACCAATAGGTCATTAAGTGAATCAATCAGATACTCTCCCTTGGAATGTGAATGTGAGCTTTAATAATGAGAACAAGAGAGAGAACAGCACACAGAGGCAGGGCTCTAGGAGAGGACAGACACTTGAGATAGCTAACAGAGAGCAGCAGAAGCACTAGTCACAGAGATAGATAAGATTAGAAGTACCAGAATCACTAACTCAGCATGGAAAACCTATTGAAAAGGGAACAAAGGCATCCATTTCTGAGGGGGCCTGGCTCTATGGTTGATTCTTTTTATTATGAGGCTGAGCTATGTTGTTGAGCCTCTAATCTTCATCTTTTCCTGTAAATCCTTAAACTCAGTTACTTAAAGGCAATCACAATGTCTTTATTCAATGCAATCAAAAAATTACCTAATACAGGGGAGGGAATGAAGAGGGAAGGAAAGAAAAAAAAATGTGCTACAGGGGTATAGGCTACTGCTTTTACAAAAAGATTAATAAAATAGGAATAGGGAATTCCCTGGCGGTCCAGTGGTTAGGTCTCCATGCTCTCACTGCTGATGGGCCAGGTTCAATGCCTGGTCGGGGAACTAAGATCCCACATCCCACAAGTCACACAGTGTGGCCAAAAAAAAAAAAAGGAAAAAAAGATTAAGTAGAAAGCCAGAATGCAAACATCCAGGCCAACAAAAGTGTGATGATCTAGTACAAATCTTGACTGATTTTTTCCATGCATATAAGGCAAAAAACAAAAGAAAGAAACAGGAATTATTATATAACTCATTTCTGCAGTGTTGTATTGTATAGGGGATACTGAACAATGTATGAATGTTCTCAACAGTAATGGCAAATGTAGAAACAGAATTTACATAACCACTGCTGCTTATGGTCTTCAGTAAAAATCAAAGCAGACTTCCACTTCTAATCATAATGAATGGGCATACCTCCACTGTAAGCAACTACAGACTGGGCAAAATGTATGAAACAACTGTATTCAGACTGCTCAGAACTGTAATCCCTAAGGGAAGGGAAACAATTGAGGTGAGACTCAAAACTTCTTATGAGTCTATGAGTTTATAATTTTTCAAAATAAAAAGTTTTTTTTTAATGAAGGCAAAACAAATATAAAATAAGTAAGCAAAAGCAGAGACTTCACAACAGCAGACCTGCACTGTAAGACACTAAAAGGAGTTCATCAGGAAAAAAAGAAAATATGAGAAGGAATCAAGAGCACTGGAAATGGTAAATATGTGAGTAAATACAAAAGCCCTTTTCTCATTTAAAAAGTGTCTTTAAAAGATAACTGTTTAAAGTAAAAGCAATAATCAGGGACTGCCCTGGTGTTCCAGTGGGTAAGGCTCTGCACCCCCAATGCAGGGGGCCCGGGTTCGATCCCTGGTCAGGGAACTAGATTCCACGTGCATGCCGCAACTAAGAGTCTGCATGCTGCAGTGAAGATCCCACGTGCCACAACTAAGACCCAGAGCAGCCAAAATAAATAAATAAATATTTTTTAAAAACAAAAAAATAAAGTAAAAGCAATAATGTATTGAAGAGTTTATAATATATGTATATATAATATGTATAAAAACAGTAACAAAAAATGGAGATTTGGAAGGGTACTATTGTTAGGGCCTTACAGTATATGTTAAGCGGTATATTATTTGAAGGTAGACTGATTAAAGTTAAAGATCTGTATTGTAAACTATAGAGCAACAGTTCTCAAAGTATGTCCCAGGATCCGTGGGAGTCCTCAACACCCTTCTGAGGCTTCACAAGATCAAAATTATTTTCATAACAGCACTAAGATGTTATTTGTTTTTACTACTTGCAATCTCTCAAAAGTGTACTGGGGAGTTTTCAAGAGGCTACACAACATGATACAGAACGCAGAACCACATGAGAACCTGGTAGTTTTCTATTAAGCCAGATGTTAAAAGAAATTTGCAAAAATGTAAATCAATGCATTCTTCTCCCTAAAATTTTGGTTTTGTTTTGAAAATTATAGTTATTTTTAATAAAAACATTATGTTAACATGCAATGAATTATCTTAAAATATATTAATAAATATTTTAACAATTTACCAGTTATAACTTTTAATATGGTTGTGTATAGATAGATAGATACAACGCAAACAAACAAAAACATTTTGGGGTCCTCAATTTTTAAGAGTATGAATAATCTGTAAGAGTGTAAACAAGTCCTGAGACCAGAAACTGTGAGAACTACTACCCTAGAACAACCACTGAAAATAAAACAAAGATGTATAGGTAATAAGTCAAGCATGGAGATAAAACGGAATACTAAAAAATACTCAAAAAAAAAACCACAGGAAAAGATGAAAGAAGAAACAACGAACATATAGACAAATAGAAAACAAGTAGTAGGGGCTTCCCTGGTGGCGCAGTGGTTGAGAATTTGCCTGTCAATGCAGGGGACACGGGTTTGAGCCCTGGTCTGGGAAGATCCCACATGCCGCGGAGCAACTGGGCCCATGAGCCACAACTACTGAGCCTGCGCGTCTGGAGCTTGTGCTCCGCAACAAGAGAGGCCGCGATAGTGAGAGGCCCACGCATCGCAATGAAGAGTGGCCCCTGCTCGCCGCAACTAGAGAAAGCCCGCACACAGAAACGAAGAGAAGACACAGCCAAAAATAAATAAACAAATTAATTAATTAAAACAAAAAACAAAACAAACAAAAAAAAGTAGTAAGATGGTAGTTAATTTAAATCCAGCCCTACTGATAATTACATTAAATGTAACTGGACTAACACTTGAATTAAAAGACAGATTGTGAGGGCTTCCCTGGTGGCGCAGTGGTTGAGAATCTGCCTGCCAATGTAGAGGACACGGGTTCGAGCCCTGGTCTGGGAAGATCCCACATGCTGCGGAGCAACTGGGCCCGTGAGCCACAACTACTGAGCCTGCACGTCTGGAGCCTGTGCTCCGCAACAAGAGAGGCCGTGATAGTGAGAGGCCCGCGCACTGCGATGAAGAGTGGTCCCCGCTTGCCACAACTAGAGAAAGCCCTCGCACAGAAACGAAG
This sequence comes from Balaenoptera musculus, assembly GCF_009873245.2. Taxonomy (NCBI): domain Eukaryota; kingdom Metazoa; phylum Chordata; class Mammalia; order Artiodactyla; family Balaenopteridae; genus Balaenoptera; species Balaenoptera musculus. The sequence continues at coordinate 25,967,675 of NC_045785.1, read as the reverse complement.
ACCCAACACAGCCAAAAATAAATAAATTAAAAAAAAAAAAAAAAAGACAGATTGTGAGACCAGGGGGAAACAAGACTCAACTATATGCTGTCTACAAGACATCCACTTTAAACATATAGATAGTGTAAAAGTAAAAGGATGGGGCTTCCCTGGTGGCGCAGTGGTTGGGAGTCTGCCTGCCAATGCAGGGGACACGGGTTCGAGCCCTGGTCTGGGAAGATCCCACATGCCGCGGAGCAACTAGGCCCGTGAGCCACAACTACTGAGCCTGCGCGTCTGGAGCCTGTGCTCCGCAACAAGAGAGGCCACAATAGTGAGAGGCCTGCGCACCGCGATGAAGAGTGGCCCCCACTTGCCACAACTAGAGAAAGCCCTCGCACAGAAATGAAGACACAACACAGCCAAAAATAAATAAATAAATAAATAATTTTTTAAAAAGTAAAAGGATGAAAAAAACATATCATGCAAACACTAATCAAAAGAAAGCTCGAATGGCTATTTAAATCAGACAAATTAAACTCTAAAACAAGGAATATTACTAAGAGTAAAAAGAGACAGTCATAGTGATAAAGGGGTCAATTCTTCACGAGGACATAATATTCCTAAATGTACACACATCTAATGGCAGCGTTTCAAAATACATGAGGCAAAAATGACAGAACTGAAAGGAGGAACAAAAACATCCACAACTAGGGTTGAAGATATGAACACTCTTCTTTTAATGAGAAAATCTGTAAGGATATAGAATTGATCACTACCATCAACCAACAAAACCTTATTGAAATTTATAGAACACTCTACCAACATCAGAATATACATTTTCAAGTACACATGGAACATTCACCAAGATAGACCACATGCTGGCCTATAAAGTAAGCCCCAGTATATTTAAAAGGATTGAAATCACACCAAGTATATTCTCTAACCACAACAGAATTAAACTAGAAATTAATAATAGGAAGATAGCTGAAAACTCCTAAATATTTGGAAATTAAGCAACACACTTCTAAATAACCCATAGGTCAAAGAAGAAATCACAAGGAAAATTAGAAATTGCTTTGAACCAAATGAAAATGAAAACACATCAAATTTGTGAGATGCACCTACGTAGCACATAAAGGGAAACTTGAGACTTAGAAAGGTCTCAAATCAATGACATAAGTTTCCACATTAAAAATCTAGAGAACAAGAACAAATTAAACCCAAAGTAAATGGAAAAGAAATAATAAAGTGAAGAAAAGAAAATAGCCAACAACATAGAAATATGAAACTAGAAACTTACTTTGGGGAAAAAATTAATAAAATTGATAAACCTTTAACTAGGATTTGTTTAAGAAAAAAAAGACAAATTACCAATATTAGAAATGAAACAGTGAACATCACTACAGATCCTACAGTAATTAAAGGAATAATAAAGAAATTTTTAATGAATAATTTTATGCCAATAAATTCATCAACTTAGATAAAATGGACAAATTCCTTGTAAGACACAAATTACCAAGAAAAAGAAGATAAAGAAATTCTGAAAAGCCCTGTATCTATTACATCTGTAGTTACAAACCTTGCCAAAAAGAAAACTCCAGGCTTTATTGGTAAATTCTACCAAATATTTAAAGGAAGAAACAATACCAATCCTGCACAAACTGAGAAACTGAGGAGAAAACAATTCCCAACTAAATTTATGAAGCCAGCATCACCATGATACTTAAACCAGAGGAGGACAGTACATACAAGAAAAATTGAAGACCAATATTCCTCATAAACAAGACATAAAAACCCTTAAAAATACTAGCAAATTGACTAAAGGATAATTCATCAAGACCCAGTGACTTTATCCCAGGAATGCAATTGGCCTAACAGTCAAAAAAATCAATAAATGTAGTACACCATGTTACAAAATAAAGGAGAAACACAGTATGATCCGAATAAATGCAGAAAATTCATTTGACAAAGTTCATCATTCATTCATGATAAAAACTCCCACCAAAGTACAAATAGAAGGGGAATTTCCTCACCTGATAAAGAGCACCTATGATGAATCTACATCTAATATCATACTTAATGTACTAGAGATCCTAGTCAGTGCTGTAAGGCAAGAAATAAAAGGCTTATAGATTGGAAAGGAAGAAATACACTGTCCTTATTTGCAGATAAAGTCATGTTAACATAGAAACTTCTAAGGGGTCTATTAAAAAGTTACCAAAAGTAATAGAAAAACTTAGCATGGTTGTAGGACACAAGGTCAACATAAAAAAATCAACTGTATATCTATATGCTAGCAATGACCAGCTAGAAATTGAAAATTAAAAATTATCACTTACAATACCATAAAAAAGCATAAGATACTTATGAATTAATTTAACAAAATATGTACAAGACCTGTACAAAAAACTGCTGAGAAATTAAAGACATAAATAAATTGAGAACTATATCCTGTTCACGGATTGGAAGGCTCAATATTGTTATGATATCAACTTTCCCCAAATTGTTCTACAGATTCAACACAATCCCAGTGAAATACCCGACAGGTATTTTTTTAACAAATTGACAAGATGAAATTGATTTTAAAAACTTATGGAAATCCAAAGGACCAAACAATTTTAAGACTCACTATAAAGTTATAATAATCAAGACAGTGTAATACTGACATAAGAAAACACACATATATTAATGGAACAGAATAGAAAAGTCAGAAATAAACCCATGGAAAGAATAAGTTTTTCAATAAATGGTGTTAGAACAACTAGATATTCATATTAAAAAAGAAGAACCTAAGCTTTGCCTTACAAAAGCCATAAAATAGTATAATCACTTTGGAAAACAGTTTGGAAGTTTCCTATACAGTTAAAAAAACACATACTAAATGACTCAGCAATTTCACTCCTAATTATTTTCCCTAGAGAAATGAACACATGTTCACACAAAAAACCCATATATGAATGTTCATAGATGCTTTATTCATAATAACCAAAAACTAGAAACAGAAATGTCCATCAACAAATGACTAAACTGTGGTATATTCATACAAGGAAAAATTCAGCAGTGGATGTATAAGAACTATTGATACATGCAACAACATGGAGTTGTTTTAAAAAACTACTCCAGGTAATAGAAAACAAACACAAAAGAGCACATACTGCATGATTCCATTTATATGTAACTCTAGAAAAGACAAATCTAATTTATAATGACCAAAAAGAAATCAGTGCTTTCCTAGAGCTGAAGTGGAGGCAGGGACAGATTGACTGGGATGGAACACAAGGGAAATTTTTAGGGTGGTGGGAATGTTCTATCAAGCTTGATTGCTGTGATGATCTCACAAGTGCATAGTTCTGTCAAAACTCACCAAAGTACACTTAAAATGGTTGCATTTTATTGCATGTAAAACATACCACATTAAAGTTGATTTAAAAAAAGAAAAAAAGTTAAGGCATACTTCCAGATAAATATAGCAGGTTGACTGCATGACTTTATCTCTTCTTGCTCCTAACATCCCTCACTAAATTAGAAAAGAAAGGTCTCAAATGAATGATCTTAGCAACCCTCTAAAGAATCATTTGTAGTTTAAAAAAAAAGTGAGGTAATTAACAACTCCAGAAAAACAAATAATTCAAGAAAGAAAAATGAAACCATAGTACTACACTACTTGGCTTTGCAGTAAACAGTATTTACTTAGTTGTAATACAAATAATGAATACTGATTTAACAATCATTAGGATAGCTACTACCAGAAAACAGAAAATAACAAGCATTGGTGGGGATGTAGAGAAACTGGAACCCTTGCGCACTGTTGATGAGATTCCAAAATGTATAATCACTGTGTTAAACAGTATGGAAGTATCAATAAAAAATTAAAAATAGAACTACCATATGACCCAGCAATCCCACTTCTGGGGACATAACCAAAAGAATTGAAAGCAGGGTCTCGAAGAGATATCTGCACACCCATGTTCATAAGCAGCACTATTCACAACAGCCAAGAGGTTGAAGCAATCCAAATGTCCACTAAAGGAGAAATGGATAAACAAAATGTGGTATATATACATACAGTGGAATATTATTCATCCATAAGAAGGAAGGAAATTCTGGCACATGCTACCCCATGGATGAAACTTGAGGAGACATTATGCTAAGTGAAATAAACCAGTCACAAAAAGACCAGTACTATATGATTCCACATATATGAGGTTATCTAAAGTATTCAAATTCATAGAAACAAAGACTAGAATAGGGACTTCCCTGGTGGCGCAGTGGTTAAGAATCGGCCTGCCAATGCAGGGGACACGGGTTCGAGCCCTGGTCTGGGAAGATCCCACATGCTGCAGAGCAACTAAGCCTGTGCGCCACAACTACTGAGCCTGTGCTCTAGAGCCCGTGTGCCACAACTACTGAAGCCCGCGAGCCTAGAGCCCGTGCTCCGCAACAAGAGAACCCACCGCAGTGAGAAGCCCGCGCACCACAACGAAGAGTAGCCCCCACTCGCCACAACTAGAGAAAGCCCGCACGCAGCAATGAAGACCCAATGCAGCCAAAAATAAATAAAATAAATAAATTTATTAAAAAAAAAAAGTAGAATGGTGATTACCAGGGGCTTTGGGGGAGTGGCAGGGGAAGGCTAGTTATTTTTTAATGGGTGTAGAGTTTGAGATTTGCAAGATAAAAAAGTTCTAGAGATCTGTTTCACAACAATGTGAATAAACTTAACACTACTGAACTATACACTTAAAATGGTTAAGATGGTAAATTTTATGTTACTTTTTTTTATCACAATCAAAAAAAGAAAGACCAATGGGGTCATGTCAGAAAACATAGGAGCCCGCTTGAAGGATTTCTCATTGGTCAAAACTGGGACAAATTGAGCATCAAAAAGAATACTGACTATAATTGATTAGAAGACATTGATTTTTTTTAATTCATGAGGTAATAGTGATACTAAAAAAAAAACTGAAATCTTCATACAAGTATGCTAGCTAGTAACTGTAGAAGAAATGATATATTTAGGAAATCAAACATTTTCTATGCAACTCTCTGTGTAGTAGCTGATTCGGGCAGAGATCACCAATGAATGATCAAACCATTAGGTGAACAATTGTTGTGGAACAGGATATTCAAATGGTACCAAGGAATCACCCCACAGATGACTTACTAATTACAAAGGGGAAAATGTACCTTAGAATGGAAAGATACGGCAGTTAACACTTTAACAAAGTGATCAAACTTAGCATCACTATTAGTGGAACAATCTGTCATTAGGTGGTGCCTCCTGATTTGATATGGGATGAACACACAATGGTACCTATGAATTATTCCAGCTTATCTTAAACGCTTAGTCTGAATCTAATCCCTCCTCTAGACCCAACTTCCAGTTTACAGGAAATACAGGGGATGGAGGAACAAGTTAAACAACGCCACAAGGAAACAATCAGACACAATTCAGAAAGTGGGACAAACTACAAACCAAGTGACCTAGATTAAGAGGGACTAAGGAGACAATAACTAAACACATGAACCTTGATTAGATCCTGTTTGAACAATTTACAAGAAGACATTTTTGGGAAAACAGGGGAAACTGGAATATTGACTAGATATTAGATAATTTTAAGAAATTATGATTAAATATAAATTGCCAAGAAACATGTGAAAAATGTTTAACCTCATTAATTATTAAAAACAAAATGTTAAAATTTACCTGTCAAATTGGTGACAAAAATTAATACAATTTTTTTGGGCAGGACAATCTGGTAATGTGTAACGAAAGTTTTAAAAATGTTTATATACTTTACCCAGCAATTCCACTTCTAGGCATTCATCCTATAGAAATAAGAGTTGTACATAAACATTTATGAACCAGAATGTTCACTGCAGCATTACTAATGAAAATGGACATAACCTAATTATCAAGATGGAATAATAAATGATACTTCATAATCATTAAAAATCTTAATTTGAGATATTTAACATGGAAAGGTCGCTAATACATTAAGTAAATGGAAGAGAGTAGTTATTTTTTGTGATCCTAGAGGGCAGAACTAGGAACTACCACTGGAAATTATAAGGAAGCAGTTTGGCTCAATGTAAGGACTAATTTTCTAACAATTAGAATTTTCTGAAAAGAATCTAAAAAGGAATGAACATATGTATATGTATAACTGAATCACTTTGCTGTACACCTGAAACTAATACAACATTGTAAATCAACTATACTCTAATTAAAAAAAAAAAATTGTCTAAGCAATGAATGGCCTGCTTCATGAGGTGATGAGTTCTGCACTATTAGACTCTAAGCAAAGGCTGAAGAGTCACTTGGCAAAGATATACAGAACAGATTTATATGTTAGGAGATTAAGGAGATCTTAATGGTCCTTTCCTACTCTAAGAATTTATAATCCCATATAAAGTTATCCATTAGCTGGGATGTCAGAAAGGAAGTGGTTGGTATTTCTTTGTAAATGCTATTAAAGACCCATGTGGCACTAAACTAAAAAGAGATTATACCTATATTACAATAATAGAGTTGAAGAATGATTTACATTATTGTATTCTGTTATCAATAATATATACATTATTGATAAAGTGAAAGAAGATGATTGATTAACCTAATGGAGAGGATTCAAACTGAATTGATAGGAACTAATTTTGAAACTGCCCCCTATTAATTTCTCTGTGTCTAATAAGAAACATGAAGAGTTATACTTTTCCAAGGTGAAATAGCACTAAACATCTTAAAAAGAAGGGCAGGAGACGCTCTGCTCCTTCTTTTTGCTTCTAGCTGCCCAGTAATTCACATATAAAGAGAGGAGAGAAAGAATATGCCCACACCCCCCCTGCAATATGGTATATAAAATCTTTAAATGTTGGATGTATGAATATTAGGCAGTGGAAAGTGACACAGCATTTAGTATCACACTTGGTTCCTGGAAGGCAGAAGCAAGCACTGGAGGCCTATGAAGGTTTTAGAGTAACTGGTAATGTTGAAAATTCTTAGATGTAAAAAAGAAATCCCCTAAAAGATGCACTTAAAAAACCAAACAAACAAACAAAAACCAACCTTTTATTATGGAAAATTTCAAATATACACAAAAGTAGAGAATAGTATAATAAGCCTCCCCCTCCCCCCAATCACTCAGCTTCATTTATCAACGTTTTTGTAAGGCTGTTTTCTCTAATCTTTCAGGTTGAGTTTTTTCGTTTTGTTTTGTTTTTAGATTTAAAAGCAAACACCTAACATCACACTATTTTTACCTATAAAAACTTCAGTATGAGAAGATACACTTTCTTGCTAATAATACGAAATATTTAATAAATGTTAGTTGCTATGGCTAGGTACTGTTCTATGCATTATACTACTACTTACATGTATAATTTTCACATAAACTAAGCCTCATTGTTATCTCCATTTTATAAATGAGAAAACTGAGTTTTTACTGGCTCAAGGTCACAAAGCCAGTAAGCAGTGGTGCTAGGATATGAACACAGAAGTTAACTCTAGCCCAGACTTTGTTTTCCCGACCACTAAAGCAGGCTGACTTTTCTCTATTCTAGTTATTCTAGCCATTCCTTATGGCATATAGATTGTTGTGATAAAGTGGAAGAGGGACTGCTGAATGAGGAAGAGACTGGAAAAGATGCAATAATATGAGCAGCTGCTCACTGCTCTTCTTGTGAAATTTTCTTTTCTAAATGCCCCAAATGAGAAAGAAAAATGTGATTGGATATCGTCATTGTCAACTGCCTAGGATACAAAAGAAAGTAAGTCACCTCACAGAGGGAAAGCAATGATCAAGTTTCTTCCACAGAGATTGAATATAGATGAACTTCTTTTAATTTGCCCCTCTAATGAAAGCGGGGGTGGGGGTGGGGATGTCTCTAGTTCCACAAGTCCTTTAGTTCAAGCAAAGTGATCTCATACGTAGAGGCCGAGCAATCAGTATGAGTAGTATTTGACTGCTTAATGAAATCTCTGGGTAAAAAATAAAAGGACCCCGGAATATAAAATTCTTCTGGCTGATGTCTCAGAGTTCTAAACCTTTCACTCACAGCCTTATAAAAAGAAAAAAAAAACTACTAAGTAATTCAAGATTTGTCAAAGAAAGGGGAGTTCTCCTTTGATCTTCAGCCAAAAATTCTTCTAAAACCCTCCCTACTGATTTACAATAGATCTTAGAGTAACTGAACTACGTCATCTTCTCTGTGGAGCCTACCAAGGGCATCCTCCTTCCCCACCTTCCGCTCTGCCCAAGCACAAACAGAAGGGCTCCTTCCCTGCTCCTACTGCATTTTATACATAATTCTACTAGAGCACTAATCAATACTGCAGTGTAATTATCTTTTCCTCTCTGGATTATCAATTCCCAGAGGTCCAAGACCCTACCTTACTCTTTACATTTCCAATCCCTAATCTTCAAACTGAGCACCACTGAAAGTACTCAAGAAAGGTGTGCTGAATGAATAGAGAAAAAAAGCTAAAGATGATAGAATATGGAGTGATCTTTATGAGAAGGAATTCTTTTACCAGTATTTTCTAATCTCTACACCTTCAGTACAGTTCACAAGCTTCCCTTTAGGAATTTTCCCATCAGCCAATAGTTTAGGATGAATGAATGAAAACATGGACTATAGTCTCTTGAGGGCTGGAGAAAGAATTCAGCCATTTTGGTTTGCAATAGCTTTTAATGAACTAGGGAGAACTCAGACTGAAGGATCTGGAAGATAGTCAAAGCCTTTCAAGAGCTTTTATTCAGATGCCAAGATGCAAGATGGTATTTGAAATGCCTGCTTTTTACATTTAAATGCTGAAGGCAACAGGGAAAATAATTCCAAATAAAAAACCAATGATTACCAAGCAGTGCCTGGTCGTCCACTTCTACTAATTTTTAGACAAAAAAATCCGAAGCAAAACAATCCCTAGCAAAAAAGGTCTGGTTACAGCCCTCAGCCATGAGGGAGACACTTTTCATGTACTGGTATGAGTCTCCTTGGACCCCTCTCTAATACTGGTTAGCCAAACCACTTTGAGGATTATCTGGTTAGGCAATCCTTTGAAGTAAAAATCTTTGGATAAGAAGTTATCTTTGCTCTGTTTTGGAGAGAGATGTCCAGGAACAAACTATTCTCGATCATCAGGTACTGAGACTGTCAATACACATATGATATTCTGGAAATGCTTTCTGGAACATGACATTGTAATTGTTACAGGAAAATAATCCTGCGCGCAGGCTTCAAAACATTTTGAAAATAGTCCCTTTTGATGATCTCTGTTTAACATTTTTTCTTATTAAATGAATAATTTGCATTTCCTCCAAAAAAAAAAAAGAAGTTATCTTTCTCACCAATTTACAAACATTCAAGACAATCTCTCAGTTTAAGCTATATTACACTGGAAAAAAAAGTCTCATCACATTTTTTATACGCCATTCTTTGATTACTGTGTTACCTTGGTTAGAGTCCACTGGGTCTTCTATATGAGCAATGACATTCCTGAGATAACTTTGCTTTTGCTTTTCTAGATCTGATGGTGAAAACGTCGGAATATTAGTCCTTGAACAAAGCAAACCAGGAGGAAAAACAATCAGTTAGAACCATGAATATAGTGCTTTGTACAGAGAAGACATATACAGCTGATGGATTAGAACAACTAACTCTCAAAACACTCTCTAAGATCCAATGACAAAAGACAGTGTTAGTCACGTAATATGAAGCTGCAACCAAGTATGGAGTTGAGAGAAAAAAGAAATAGATATAACCTGCTGTTAACAAGGCATAGGGACTTCCCTGGTGGTGCAGTGGTTAAGAATCTGCTTGCCAGTGCAAGGGACAGGGGTTTGAGCCCTGGTCTGGGAAGATCCCACATGCCGCAGTGCAACTAAGCCCGTGCGCCACAACTACTGAGCCTGCGTGTCACAACTACTGAAGCCCGCACGCCTAGAGCCCGTGCTCCGCAAAAAGAGAAGCCACCCCAATGAGAAGCCAGTGCACCGCAACAAAGAGTAGCCCCCACTCGCTGCAACTAGAGAAATCCCGCGCACAGCAACGAAGACCCAACGCAGCCAAAAATAAATAAATAATTAATTTTAAAAAACAAAACAAAACAAGGCATAGCAAAGCGAAGACTGCTTACTCCATAGAGAGAGAAAGCATTTGTTGAGTAATTCAAGGTTAGTCAGGAAATAGCTAACTTCATAGAGCCACAGAAAAACTGAATAAGATAAAGACCAAAAAGAACCAGCTGGATCTGGCAATTAAAACATTGATGACCTTGGCAAGAACAATTTCTGGCCCTCGCTCATGCTGATTACACTGTACTAAGGAGTCTGTGGATGAGACAGTGAGTTTATTACTGCTCCAAGTAGCCTTAATTTCCACTGTATGCAATTCACAAAGTTCCTTCAAGTAACCAAAGCAAAACAAGAAAAAAACCCCAGAAAACTGGGATTAGGAGTGGTAGGAATAAATTTAGTATCTGTGTAATCAAAATTTTTAAAAAAATCTCATTGTAAGGAAGCCAATCTGATTCAACCTAAAAAAATAGCTTTGCTAATTGAAAAGGCCCATGTAGAGATACTGCCATCTCCTGGCAACAAGAGAACAGATTGAAAAGGTGACCCAAATCTGCAAACTCTATAAAATTTTCTCCCCAAGGACAATTATATGCAAGTTGGGAGAGATGACTAAATGATTTTCTATATAGTTATATCTTAACATTTTTGTAAAAATTATTCTAACATCCTATATCTGTGACCAGGCTTCCCCACACGCAGGAAAAGAAATCTTACATTTATACAGTGCTTTCACTAATATGTCTTTTTTTCTCTTCAAAATAACCCTGTGAGGCAGCAGGGAAGGCATCATTAGCCTCATTTTATTGACAAAGAAACCAAGGTCAGAGAATATTTGACTTGTTCAAGGTCACATAATTATTGGTAGTCCCAGAACTTCAAGTATGCTTACTTCTGGTGCAGGGCTTTTTCCCCACACTAAGGAGAAACTCAGGAGAGGAAGAAAGCAACTGAAGAGAACCAACAGAAACCAGAATACTTCACTATACCATTACCTTGTTTTGGTTTGCAGAACAGGAATGACTTTGCCTAGTCTTTTTTCATGGACCTTCAGCTTCCCAGAATCCTTGTCAAGAACATCCTGCGTTTTTTCAGAGCAGAAAGAATGAAGAAGCAAAGATGGCCCGTAGTTATAACAAAACATCATTTATGGAAATATTCTTGAACTAATGGCTACATAGGCATACTCGTGAACCCTAGTGTGTACCGGGCACTAAGGGAGGTGCTTTAAATGAGATAGTGACGGTAATCTCAAGAAAAAAAAAAAAGAAACCCTAAGCAGTATGGACTGTTATACCCATTTGACAGATAAGGAATCAGGCTCAAAGAGGTTAGGTAAATTGTCCAAGATTTTTCAGCTCTTCAGTGGCTGACTCAGAGCTGTTTTATCTAATATATACAGCGTGGCAACCAAAGACTGAGACTTAGGCTGAAACCCAAAGAAAGGAGAAATAATAATAAAATCATCATCATCTTAGTCTATTCAGTAAATGGTTAATTTAGTATTATGTACCAGTTACTGTCAATACATTATTTAATTAATCTTTACTATACTGTAAAGTATCATTTACTCCAATTTATAGATAAGAAATTGTGAGGGAACAGAGAAGCTAAATAATTTGCCCAGGGTCACAGTGCTAGTCAGGATTCAAACCCCAATTTATTTGAATACAAAGCTCTGCTATACAGCTTCTGAATGAAAATAATTTCATTCCTCTCTTCACCTTGAAAAATATACTTACTTCGTTTGATGAACTGGAAACAACCGGAAACCTCATTTCAAAACTTGATTTATGTGATCCATTTCTCCAGGATGACCCCGTATTAGGAGTCTCTGAATGGTCCAAGATCTGAGAGAATACAGGTGTAGGTTTCTTACTGTCAGACATATCTTTATCAGAGACAGTTTGTTTAAAATTACTGTTTGAAGAAGGGAGTGGGGGTTCATCATAGGCAGAGTTACTGAGGCTGATCCCTTCAGATTCTGTGCAAATTATGCTCTCATTTAGGCTAAGACCATCTTCTCTCATCTCTTCTCCAAGGGAGGAGGGTTTTTCAGTAACTTCGGATGTATCAGTCTTGTCCTTATCAAGTACAACATCACAAACTGTTGGATCAAATGGTGCAACTGTAACTTTTATAAGATTCTTTTCTAGTGCAAAGCGTCTGTTCAATGGTTTAGTAGGAGTTGGTCCATGACCAACTGATGTATTTAGTTGAGGTAGTTTGAAGAGGCTAGGGGTCTCAGCTTCTGGTCCCAAGCTGTACAATGAATTTTTCTCTTGGGGAGTATCAAGTGGAATTTGACTCCCTTTCTCTCCCTTCTCAACATTCCTGCTATCATCGTTAGGCAAGCCTCCTCTCCAAGAAAAGTGCTCATTTGATATGTCATCATCCTTCAAGAGCTCCTGAATCTCTTCCTCTGTGAAACTGAAATGGCCATCATCTTCCCCATCAGACAGCTCCAGCAAGGAGTCATCCAATCCGTCCTCATCCAAGGAATCCCAAGAAAATGGGGCATTGTCTTTAGGCAAGAGAGAGGTACCAGAAGACTGTTCAGAGGGCACTAGTGAGCACGGCATATCTGGAGAAATAAAAGGCAGTTTCGCTGAGGAACAGGAAATACCCTTATATCAATTCCAATCTGCTCTAGAGAGTGGTGGTGTCTTAGTATTTCAAATTCTTTGCACTATGACTTGTAACATGAGAAAGTTTTAAGATATTTAAGCTTACCAGAATCATGGAAATATATATCAGAACAATGAGATACTTTTTTTTCCTATCAAAGTGGCAAAAATTAAGATGACCCAGTAATCTAGTTTGGTGAGAATGTGAGAAACAAGGATCCTCACACACTATCAATGAGAGTATAAGTCAGTACAATATTTTGTGGAGAGTAATTTGGCAACAGCATTTGACCCAGCAATTTCACTTCTGGAAATTTATCTTGCAGAAGTACCTGTACAAAGGCACATAGATACATTTACAAAGATGTTCAAAGCAGCATTATTCAAAACATCCAAATATTGGAAACAACCTAAATGTCCACCACCAGAACTGTTCAGTAAAATCATGGTACATTCATGTTATAGAATACTTTACAATTATTTAAAAACACAATGAAGTGGATCTGTATATACTTTACAATTATTTAAAAACACAATGAAGTGGATCTGTGTATACTATCATGGAATAATATCTATAACATACAAATAAAATAAATATGTATGTAAAATGTTTGGATTTTCACAGTTTACACTTTTTAGAAAGCAAACATGTATTACTTCTGAAAATGAAAAACAAAAAACAAAAAAAACTTTAAGCATACAATAAGATAAAGAATTGTCTTTCATACTGTGTGGAGCTGCTGGTGTGATCTCTGCCTTTGCCACGAGACCAAATGGAAAAAGGGTTCAGCTCCTGCTAGCTGTTCGTTTCAGGAGACTTGTCAAAATGATTGACTCCCACCTTCCTGCAGGCACAAAGAAAATTAGAGGATCTTCTCATCACTTTCAACTCTGCTAATTACAAAGTCAACTGCATTATGCTTTAAGGTGCTCCATCTATTAATTTTGATCTTGATTTTTTTTAAATACCACAAAGTTGGATTTCGAGTCAAGAACATCAAAGAAAAATCTTTAGAGGAAAAATTATGCAACTAAGGAACTAATTTTCCTCCTCCCAACAATTTATACTTTCTTAAGAATATCATTTGCTCTAGTAGGATGAGTACTGTCTTGAGAGTCCTAAGACCTGGGTTGTTGTCCTGGTTCTGTCACTAACCAGCTGTGATAATTTGGGCAAGCCACTTAACCAGGGACTTGTTTCCTCATTTACAAAATAGGGAAGGGATGGAGAACAGGGATTAGGTGATGTCTAAGATTCCACCAAGATCTAAAAGTTATTATTATGACCATACATAATACATACAATATATGTATTATGACCATACATATATACATATATAATTATGACCATACATTTTCAATACATATATAAATGCAAAGAACAGGTCTGGAAAAATACAACACAAAATTGATGACTGTCATAACCTGCGGGGGAATTCTGAGAGGACAAGGGGAGACTTTAGTATTTTACTTTTTTACTTGAATATTTATGTATTACTTGTATAATTAAAACCTAGTTCTTAAATAGCTAATGATGGACCTAATCTCTATTTTCTAGATGGCAAAGGTGATAGAAAGCTGATATTCACATATCACACGTCAACAGCTAAGAAGCTATAAGAAACACTTAATCACCAAACTCAATAATTGGGAAAATTCTTGTAGCCTTTTAACTGTGAATTCTCCTCCATCCCACTTCCCTCCCTGAATTTTACTTTTGGTTCATGCATTTTCAGGAAACATTTTCTGAGCTACTATCCTCACATAGCACTGAGCTAGATAATTTGTCTCTATAAGATTTCTAAGAAATAAAGATATGGTTTCCACCATCAAGGAATGTATAATCTTCCTACAGAGACAACACTGAAAGTTACGTACCAATATGAGAAAATACAAAATGCTATGGACAATAAAGTACTAGAGAAAGAGGGAATTCCCTGGTGGTCCAGTGGTTAGGACTCCATACTCTCACTGCCGAAGGCCCAGGTTCAATCCCTGGTCCGGAAACTAAGATACAACAAGCCGCGCAGCGCAGCGGGGGGGAGAAAAAAGAAAGTACTAGAGAAAGAGTTAGAAGGAAATGGGAAGGATTACAGAATTTTAGAATTAGAAGGAACCTATGTAATGTATAGCATGGTGACTATAGTTAAGAATACTGTATTTTTTATTTTAAAGTTGCTAAGAGAGATCTTAAAAGTTCTCATCATTAGAAAAAAATTCCTGCGTGAGGTAATGTATGTTAACTAAACTTATTGTGGCAACCATCTTGCATTATGTACATATATCAAATCACGTTGTATAACTTAAACTAATACAATGTTATATGGCAATTATATCTCAAAAAAACTGGGGGGAAAACAAGTTAAAAAAAAGGCTTGTCCATCTTAGAGATGAGATGGGACAAAAAGGGAAGAAATATTAAGCACCTGTTATAAACTACGCACTGTGAGACACATTTTACAACTCTAACCCCTCAATATAACTCTATAACACAGATCTTATCAAAGAAACTAAGCTGCTATATTTTAAACTTAAGAGTTGCCATGGCTTTTTATCTTATTTTACCAATATTTCAGCAATTGGGAGACAGTTCTAGGCACTGAAGCAGGTGTCTCTATGAAGAGAAAAGTAATTTCTCTGCCCAGTGACTGGGTTATATTATAGAGTGAAGTTATTTCTTTAGGCAGCAGTAAGAAAAATGTTTACTTTTGGAAAAATTTTTCTTTTACTTAATGAAGTTTGTGGGTGTCAAGCACAAGTATCACAGGCACAGGGGTTAAGCAGCCACATTTCTGAAAGAGAAGCTCTTTCTGAGCCACCACCCCCACTCTCCAACTCCTTCCAAAAGGTCTAGTCCTGGGAGTTCCCAGGCAGTCCAGTGGTTAGGATTCCGCACTTCCACTGCAGGAGGCACGGGATCCCAAATGCTGCATGGTGCGGCCAAAAAGAAAAACGAAACAAACAAACAAAAGGTCTAGTTCAAGCATTTGTTTAACCAAATGAAGAGTTCAATACATTTTCACTTTTGGGAAACTAAAGTTCAGAGGCATTTAGTATACCAAGTATACAGAGCTAATATGCTAGAACAAGGATCCAAGCCCAAGCCTAATTCCAAAGACAATGTTTTTTCTTGTTTTTTTCTACCACCCTTGTGATAGACTTGCCCTGGATCAGTAAGCAAATGGCAGAGCCTTCTACATTCAGTACACTCTCTAATATACTACGAAGGATGCAGACATCAAAGAGGGCTTTTGGTCCCTTGGCAAAAATAATTTAAGCCACCTTATTTTGCACAGGCTTCCCTTGATTTCCCAAGTGGAATGGAATAACATGAGAAATAACCATGAATGTGGCCAAACCCCACTGGAAGAAAAACATCATTACTTGCAAACTTTACTATGCACACAAAGGACAACTATTCTTCATAACCACTGAAAGCATCAATTCCTATGCCACATGACATCCACAGGCACAGAGCTGGCTCTTCTGAGCTTCTCTCATAGAATGTTCCAATAGGTCTAGGAGCAAAAGCATGCAGAACAATACCATATACATATAACATTTAACTTGCACAAATCATTCTCTTCACAATTTTATTTCCTCATTTAAAAAAATACTTTTTATTATAATTTAAAACATACACAAAAACAGCGTAATAGTATAATGAATTCCCACATACCCATCACACAGCTCCAACAACTATCGACCCATAGCTAACCTTGCCCCATCCACTTCCCCCTTTACCAGATTATTTTGAAGCAAGTCCCAGGAATCACATCATTTCATCTGTAAATAACAAGAATTCCTTATCATAAAATATCCAGTTCATATTTCCAGCTATTTTATGTCACATTTTTTAAGATTAAAAAAAAAATCAGTATCCAAATAAGGGCCATATATTACAATCGGCTGATAGGTCTTGTAAGTTTTTTAATCTACAGATTCCCATCTTCTTTTTTCCTTACAATTTATTTGTTAAAGAAACAATAACATAAATTGTGTATGGATACATATATATATCATTAAATAGGAATAAGGAACACCAAGTTCAGGATAGTGACTACCTCTGGTGGTGGTGGTGGGGGAAGAGGAATGGCAAGGGGGTGTGAGTAGCTTCAGTTCTATCTGTAAGGTTTTATTTCTTTAAAAAGCATTAATAAGAAAAGATCTAGGGGCTTCCCTGGTGGCGCAGTGGTTGGGAGTCTGCCTGCCAATGCAGGGGACACGGGTTTGAGCCCTGGTCTGGGAGGATCCCACATGCCGCGGAGCAGCTGGGCCCGTGAGCCACAGTTACTGAGCCTGCGCGTGTGGAGCCTGTGGTGCGCAACAAGAGAGGCCGCGATAGTGAGAGGCCCGCGCACCGCGATGAAGAGTGGCCCCCACTTGCCGCAACTAGAGAGAGCCCTCGCACAGAAACGAAGACCCAACACAGCCACAAATAATAACTAAATAACTAAATAAATAAACCCCCAAAAAAAAGTTAAAAAAAAAGAAAAGACCTAAAACAATAAAGCTGGGTGGTGGGTATAACAGTATTCGTTATTGTTACATGGTATAACTATAATTTTTATATGCTTGAAATATTTAATAATAAAAACATTTTAAAATTAAGAAGTCAGTGGGGAAAGATACAATGATTACATTCTGAAGTTTCAAATGTCCTCCCTTGTAAAATAGGGACCATCACAGTACCTACCTCATAAGGCTGTTGCAAGAATTAATGAGATCATGAACATCAAAGTACTTAGCATACTACAGGCACAAATGTAAAAGCTAAATAAGTAGTGGCTGGTTATTATTTTACCCCACCATCACCATCTCCCTGACCCCTAAAGAGTCAGTCAGTCTTTAGAGAAGCACAGTAATGGTAGGAAAAGATTGTTAAACCGATAGGAAACTTCCCCTGGTCCTTGCTTGTTAAGAAATTATTCAGTATGCTCTAATCCCTTCTAATTTAACCCAGCATCTTGTCAACCACACTGTCACAATAAATTGGTTAAACATGAGGCCGTATGGACATTTGAAATATCAGGCAAATTCTGCAAATTAACGGTCACTGAAGTGAGACACTGGACTAAAATTCAGAGACCTCTGTATTTCACTTGAAGTCTCTGAACCTCAATACAGATGAGAACACCATTCTGAAAAATGGGGGATAATTAGTCACTGTTAACTTCAAACACGGATTATCATGAGGATCAAATGAGGGGATGTTTATGAAAGTATTCTAAACCTGAAATCCTTATACTAATGAAAGTTGATATTTAATAAATCTCTGCAAGGGAGGAAAAAAAATCTCAGATAAAACTGAAGTTCTAAAGTGAAGTTCCACAAGACAGCCTTAGTACTTCCCTGTCTGCCATTCCACCATCACCTGCCTTTCTTGGCACTTGCTTTGTAGTGATCTGAAATATGAGGATCTCCTTATTTTCAAAGGAAAAATATTTTCCCCATCTCCCAAGTCTATCTCTTAATTCTCTGCTCCCCATCCCTTCTGTGACCCTATTCTGTCCTTCCATGTCTCTCTCACCTGTCCACCCCCCTCTTCACACTTCAGTTTACCACCCCCTCCCTCTGTTCTCTAACCTCCTGGTTGCAACTTCAGAAATTGGCTCCCTTTCTATTTTTATCGTACCTAAGAAAACCTACTGCCTTAAAGCACAAAGCCTTATTTTATTCAGGCCACGAAAACTGCAACACCAGACACAACCCCACATCCCTCTTTCAAGGCTCTAAAGCCAAGACCATTACCAAGCTGTATCTGACAGGTATGGCCAAGGGAAAGGATTATTTCCAAGAGACCGGACTTCCCCAATGACGTTTGATTTCCAACCTTTCCTACATGCAATACATGTGAGACATACAGCACTAAAGGCACTCAGTAGGCTTTATCACTCCATAAAACGGCCATAAAGTTTAATCAAAATCAAACTGAACTGAAATTATCTGTAAGAATTCTGCAACGCCCTTTGCTGTAAACACTACAGGACAGAAAAACGACCCAGGGCTGGAAATCTCTGCTTGAGGTAACGTTTCGCTTAGATGAGGGTGCCAGGACTTTCCTCCCACATGGGCATAGAGACCAAATACTTCCCAACTGCAGCAACAGGTTTCTTTTTAAAAAGAAAAATGTCTTTGAAATGATTTAGACAGGTTTGCTAAAGCTTGAAGCCTCTAACAAATCCACAGGAAACTGGAGGTCAGGTTGGGGCAGCAGGTAGGCAACTCAATCACTTCCTCTCCGGGGCCCACCCTGCAGTGCCAACTGCCCGCCCTCCAGCCCAGGAAGGAACCGGTGCCGCCTCCAGTCCTCGAGCGCTAGGAGGAAGGGGGATCGCAGTTCACCCTTCTTAGGATACGGCTTGGCCGCCCCCAGCTCTCCCTCAGAAGCGCTACAGCCGCGACACGGCATAGCCCTCGGGGCAGGGCCTTCGCACTTCCCTCCTCCGGCTCCCCTCCTCCCAAAAGACCAAGAGTTCCCGCCTCCCGCGAAAGGCGGGAGAAGCGCGGGGCTTGCTGCCCACCCCTCCCCCAGCAGGAGCGAAAGCGGCCCGCCAGCAGGCCAGCGCAGTGCACCCTCACCCTGCGGATGACTGCCCACCCCACACCTCAGCTGGACCCGGGCCTCTGCTCCCCCCTGGGGCGGCTCAGCCTCTCCACCCCCCACCCCGCCGCTCGCAAGGCGCGGCCGGAAAGTCCGCGATCTTCTGCCTACCGACACCCTCCCGGCCCCGTTGGGTAGAGGGCAGAGGCACTCCCTCCACCTCCACCTCCAGCCCCCCCCAGCCCCACTGGGTAGGGAGAACGGACCTCACTCCCCCTCTCGGGTAACCAGACGGCCTCCCTTTGCCTCGGCAGGGTGAGGGCATCTATCGCCCGCCGACGTGGAGGTGGGGGGCAGAGACACTCCCCCCGCCCCCCGCCGCCATCACCTCAGAAACGAGAACGAGCCCTTCTCCCGCCAGGGTGAGGGCCTCTCAACCCCTCAACGGGGCGGACGGCTTGCGCGGCCCTCTGGAGAAGCAACAGGCGCCCCCATCCCCCTCCCAGCCGAGGAACGTCGACCCCCCTCGTCCCTCGGCTGTTCACCTCCAGAAGCCGGGCCCAAGCCTAGGTGAACGACTGCACCTCACTCCGCCCCCTGCGCCATTTTATCGCCCCCTCCCCGACCTCTCCCACCCCGAGGCTGCCGGGCCAGCGCCAGGGGGGAGGGCAAACAGGCAGTGATTGGCAGGAAACCGCCCCGCCTCTCAAAAGGTTGCGCCCCGCGCAGGCGCCGCAACCCCGCCCTCCGCACCGCTTACCCCACCTACTGGCTCCACCCCTGTTCGTCTCATCGACCCGCTCGACTCTTCGCTGCTCCTGACTCTTTCCTGGCTGCTGGTAGGAGGACAAGGGTCCAGGCCGAGCAAGCCGAGCGACGAGTTCAGCTGATGCAACTTAACTGGACCTGCGTGACAGTTCCCTGCACGCGGCGACGGCGGCGACTGAGAAAGGGGCGCGAGTGCTGGGGTGAGCGCGGGAGACGGAGGGGACAGAGCCATGGGGGACGCTCTGAGCCCTGAAGAGAAGCTGCACCTTATCACCCGGAACCTGCAGGTTGGGCCTCGGGGTTGGAAGTGCGCCGTTGGGGACTGGGGGCCGGAGGTCCAGTGATCCTGAGCCCCGCTACGGGCTCATAAGTGTGTGGGGCCGGGGACTCCGCGCCGAGGCCGCTCTGAGAGAGACTGCAGTCCTCCTGCCCGTCGGTCAGTACCGCAGAAATCACAGTAGGCTCACCTCCTATGTGCAGTTACTTGTGTTGAGCCAGGCTTCGAATCCAGGGCTCCCACCCCACCCACCCTATTATGTGCCAGGCGCGGTGCTAGGCGCTGGGGGATACGTCAGGACCCTGCCCTCGCAGAGCATGTCTGGAGGAAATCAGACGTTTAAAATGACCCATAATCCAAACACTTAATTACAGTCTAAACGAGTACTGGAAGGTACTTTACGCGGAGATCTTTCTTGAAAGGAAGTTACGGGGGAGGGCCGGGGGGAGTGTCAGGGAAAGCTGAGGAAGTGACCTCTAAACTGCGCCCTGAAGGATGCGGATCACTTCTTCTCTCCATATATGTTCGTGCTGGTTCCAGGCACTGCAGGAGTAGAAGTTAACCAGAATAATGGGGGCTAAAAACGTGTCAGGTAGAAGGAATCCAGGTCAAGATCCAGAGGGGAGAAAGAACCCTGTGGTTCAGAGAGAGGGCTAACTTGGCTGGAGTAAAGGAAGCAAAATGCAGATCAAGCACTTAGGAAATATTGCTCATTCCCTTGACTCTTTCAGGCCTCTACTGTCACACTGTCTGGAAGGCCTTTCTTGGCCACTTTATTTAAATAACAAACCCCTGCCACCAGAACTGCCACATCCCTTGCTCTGCCTTTTTTTGTTGTTGTTTCTCCATAGAACTTACCACCATCTGACATCCTATGCATTTTACTTGTTTGTTTAGGAGGCATAAGCAGGGAGCAGGTCATGAGGGCCTTGTAAGCTATGTTTAACATTGGGCTTTTAGGGGCTTCCCTGGTAGCGCAGTGGTTGAGAATCTGCCTGCCAATGCAGGGGACACGGGTTCGAGCCGTGGTCTGGGAAGATCCCACATGCCGCGGAGCAAATGGGCCCGTGAGCCACCACTACTGAGCCTGCGCGTCTGGAGCCTGTGCTCCGCAACAAGAGGCCGCGACAGTGAGAGGCCCGCGCACCGCGATGAAGAGTGGCCCCCACTTGCCACAACTAGAGAAAGCCCTAGCACAGAAACGAAGACCCAACACACCCAAAAATAAATAAATAAATAAATAAATTTACAACAAAACAAAAAAATTGGGGTTTTAGAAAGGGCAGTGGTTACATTGGTTGGGCCACAGCTTCTTTTTCTCTTTTTATGAGATACAATTAACATATCATAAAATCCACCCTTTTAAAGTGTGCAATTCAGTGGGTTTTGATGTAGTAACAAGGTTGTTCAATTATCACCATTATTTAATTCCAGAACGTTTTCATCATCAAAAATAACCTGTACCCATTAGCAATCACTGCCCATTCCTCCCATCTCCCCAGCCCTAGGGAAACACGAATCTGCTTTCTGTCTCTAATTTACCTGTTCTAAACATTTCATATAAATGGAATCATAATATGTGGCCTTTTGTGTCTGGCTTCTTTCACTTAGCATAATGTTTTCAAGTTTCATCCATGTTGTTGCACTTATCAGAACTCTATTCCTTATGATGGCTGAATAATATTCCATTATATGAATATACTACATTTTGTTTCTGCATTTGTCAGTTGATGGACATTTGGGTTATTTTCACTCATAATTTGATCTTAACCAGAGATTGTTGCGTGCTTCCCCTTAGCCAGATCCTTTGTTTCCTAATCTCTCTCCATAAAATAAAGAGAGGTTGGGAAGAAATGACACACAGAGCTAGTGGCATTGCCTTACTCGGGTTTTAAAGGGTAAGTGATATGACCTTTCCTTGAGTAGTGAAAACTCTCCAAGTATCCAGATAGTCAGGGGTTCAGAGGATCAGCCTCCAGCTGGCTTGGAACACAAGATTTTAACGGATCCTACTAATAGCTGATTCAAACCAGCAAAACAATTTTTGTCTTTCATGGCTTCCAACAGCCCCCCACAAACTGTCACCTGAAGAAACACTAAAAGCTCTTATCAGCAGCATACTAGCCTATTAGGATTTTTCCAATATTGTCTTAGGGCAAAAGGAAATTATTATTAAAGTATTTAAATAGGTGAATGAGTTAATCAAATTTTGGTTTTTAAAGACCTCTCTGGCTTCCTTTTGGGACATGGATTGGAGAGAACAAGAGTAGATGTGGGAGACCTGTTAAGAGGCTATTACGGTTGTCTTGGTGTGATCTCTAATGATGGCCAAGACTAGGTTGGTGGTGTAGAGGTGGAAAGAAGTAGGAGGACTTAAGAGCTGTTTCAGAGTAACTTATGCAACTCAGTGAATGATAGTACCAGTTATTGCCCTGGGGTGAAACTAAGTGAAAAAGATGGTTGGGGAGTGAGGTAAGAAGGTGAAAGCATGAGTTTAATTTTGAACATGTTGTGTTTGAATTAACTGGGTTGATAACAAGTACATGTATATAGGTGTGAGCAGGAGATCTGGTAGTTACTAGCTCATAAGTAGTAATTGAAGCAACTGAAGAGGATCAGTTAGGGAGAATGTAGAGTAAGCAGAGAAGAGATAGGGCCCCAAGGATTGCTATTATTTAAATGATCAGGAAGAAGAACAGCTGCAAAGAAATCTGAGTCCCAGCAGCCAGAAAAGTAGGAGGAAAACTAAGACAGTAAAATAGAGAAAACCAAAAGAGGAGATTGTTTCGGGGGGAGTGAGGACTAAAAAGTATTCACCGAATTTAGCAACACGGAGGCCATCTGTGATCTTAGCAAGAGCATTTTCAGTGGTGTGATGCTGTATGGAATTCAGACTAGAAGGGGAGATAAGAAATGGAGAGCAGGAGAAGAGACACCTTTCAAGAAGTTGGCTGTGAAAGGAAGGAGCATGAGCTGACAGAGGGGAAGATATGGTTAGAGACGTGCTCCATTCCCCTAACGTCAGTGTCTCTGCACTGGAGTGGTACTGGCAACAGCACCGGCTTTATTTGGCTCTCATTCAGCACTGAGAGCCTGGCTAGACCTCCCTGCTGGCTCTGAGCCTGGACCCTCAGTGAAATATACCTTTGTTTTCCTTGTCACAGGGTAAAGGATGAGCAAGGTGGGGCACTGGCATTAAACCAGCTCTTCTGCTTCCACAACAGGAGGTTCTAGGGGAAGAGAAGGTGAAGGAGATACTGAAGGAGCGGGAACTTAAAGTTTACTGGGGGACAGCAACCACAGGCAAGCCACACGTGGCTTACTTTGTGCCTATGTCTAAGATCGCGGACTTCCTGAAAGCAGGATGTGAGGTAAGAACTAATGTTATAAAGCAAGCAGTTGCCTTTGGGCAACGGCCAAAAGAGAGACTTAACAAGACTTACCTCACTTGTTTGGAGGTACTTGGACAAATTCACATTTTCATGGCCCCTTATCTCTTATGCCCAGGTAACGATTCTGTTCGCGGATCTTCACGCGTACCTGGATAACATGAAGGCCCCATGGGAACTTCTAGAACTCCGAACCAGCTATTATGAGAATGTGATCAAGGCAATGCTGGAGAGCATTGGGGTACCCTTGGAGAAGCTCAGGTTCATCAAAGGCACTGATTACCAGCTCAGCAAGTAAGTGCTCAATCATCCACCCTCCTTGTGGCTCTGGTGCTTCTAGCTGGTTACAGGCCTTGGGGGTCAAGGATTAGAAGCTGTTGGGCTCTACCTGTTAAGAACCATTAAAAATTGTATACACTTTGTCCTTTTAATTCATCCATCAAAAACCTACTGACTAGTAAATACCTAGGTACCATACTGTTTGCTGGAAATATAAGTGTAACCACAACAAAGTCCTTGGCCTTGCAGACTTCACAGCATATGGGAGAGTGGTGAAAAACTCAGCCTCACTTTCTCCTTCCAGCCTCAGCAAATAATGATAAAAGAAATGTGAAAGAAAACTTCATATTTGTAACATTAACATACATATAATTTTATGCCCTAATTTTTTAATCTATAGTTTCCTAAGTAACTGCCGCCCACTCCCCCTATCCCCTGGCCGCTGCCTCATAGTTTCCACATTCTTTAATTTTTTTAACCTCTCAAATAAGCCATGTATCACTCTAATGGTCACTTTTGCATTTAAACCCTTAGAACAACTTTTTAAGGTAAGCATTGTTCTATCCTATTTCACAGATAAGGAAATAGATTCAGATTTAACTTTCCCAAGTTCATGCAGCTAATAAGTAAAAGGACTGATGATGTGAACCCAGATCTTGCTTACAAGTTGATTTCTCTTTTTACTTCATCTAACTTAATTTTCTTTACATTCCCCACTGTTGGACATTTAGAGTTTTAAATAAAGCATATACCTCAGAGATATTGCAGGTTTGGTTCTAAACCACCTCAATAAAGTACATATCACAATAAAGGGGGGTCACATGAATATTTTGATTTCCCAGTGCATATAAAAGTTATGTTTACACTATACCATAGTGTGTTAAGTGTGCAGTAGCATTATGTCTAAAAAAAAATGTGCATGCCTTAATTTAAAAATACTTTGTCATGGGCTTCCCTTTTGGCATAGTGGTTGGGAATCCACCTGCCAATGCAGGGGACACGAGTTTGAGCCCTGGTCCGGAAAGATCCCACCTGCTGTGGAGCAACTAAGCCCATGCGCCACAACTACTGAGCCTGCACTCTAGAGCCCACGAGCCACAACTACTGAGCCCGCGCACGAAGAGCCTGTGCTCCGCAAAAGAGAAGCCACTGCAGTGAGAAGCCCATGCACCGCAATGAAGAGTGGCCCCCACTTGCCGCAATTAGAGAAAAGCCCGCATGCAGCAACAAAGACCCAATGCAGCCAAAAATGAAATAAATTTTAAAAAAAATTAATTAAAAAATAAAAACACTTTGTTGGGGCTTCCCTGGTGGCACAGTGGTTAAGAATTCGCCTGCCAATGCAAGGGACATGGGTTCGAGCCCTGGCCTGGGAAGATCCCACATGCCGTGGAGCAACTAAGCCCATGCGCCACAACTACTGAGCCTGAGCCCTAGAGCCCGCAAGCCACAACTACTGAGCCCACGTGCCACAACTACTGAAGCCTGTGCACCTAGAGCACATGCTCTGCAACAAGAGAAGCCACAACAGTGAGAAGCCCGCACACCGCAACGAAGAGTAGCCCCGGCTCACCGCAACTAGAGAAAGCCCGTGCACAGCAACGGAGACAACACAGCCAAAAAATTTAAAAAATAAAATAAGATAAATAAAATTTTAAAAAACCACTTTGTTGTTAAGAAAATGCTGACCATCATCTGAGCCTTCAGCAAGTCATAATCTTTTTGCTGGTGGAGGGTCTTGCCTCGGTGTTGATAACTGCTGACTGATCAGGGTGATGGTTATTGAAGGTTGGGGTGGCCGTGGCAATTTCTTAAAGTAAGACAACAGTGGAGTTTGTCACATCGATTGACTCTTTCACAAACAATTTCTCTATAACTTGCAATACATTTTCATAGCATTTTACCCTCAGTAGAACTTCTTTGAAAATTGGAGTCAGTCCTCTCAAACCCTGCCAGTGCTTTATCAACTAAGTTTATGTAATCTTCTAAGTCTTTTGTTGTCATTTCAACAGTCTTCATAGCATCTTTTTTTTTTGAATTTTATTTTATTTATTTTTTTATACAGCAGGTTCTTATTAGTTATCCATTTTATACATATCAGTGTATACATGTCAATCCCAATCTCCCAATGCATCCCACCACCACCTCCCCCCGCACCACTTTCCCCCCTTGGTGTCCATATGTTTGTTCTCTACACTTCATAGCAACTTCACCAGGAATAGTTTCCATATCAAGAAACCACTTTCTCTGCTCATCCCTAAGAAGCAACTCCTCATCTGTTTAAGTTTTATCATGAAATTGCAGCAATTCAGGCTCCACTTGTAGTTCTAGTTCTCTTGCTGTTTCCACCACATCTGCAGTTACTTCCTGCACTGAAGTTCTGAACCCCTCAATTTCACCTCTGAAGGTTGGAATCAACTTCTTCCAGATCCTGATCATGTTGATATTTTGACTCCTTCCCATGAATCACAAATGTTTTTAATGACATCTAGAATGGTGAATCCTTTCCAGAAGGTTTTCAATTTACTTTTCCCAGATCCATCAGAGGAATAACTGTCTATGGCAGCTATAGCCTTACGAAATGTATTTCTAAAATAATGACACTTGGAAGTTGAAATTACTCTTTGATCCACAGGCTGCAGGATGGATGTTGTGTTAACAGGCATGAAAACAACATTAATCTCATTGTGCATCTCTATCAGAGCTCTTGGGTGACCAGATGCATTGTCAATGAGCAGTAATGTTTTGAAAAGAAACTTTTTCTGAGTAGTAGGTCTCAACAGTGGGCTTAAAATATTCAGTAAATATGCCATATTATAAACAAATGTGCTGTCACCTAGGCTTTGTTGTTCCATGTATACATCACAGGCAGAGTAGATTTAGCATAATTCTTAAGGGCCCTAGGATTTTTGGAATGATGAATGAGCATTGGCTTCAAGTTAAAGTTACCAGCTATATTTGCCCCTAACAGCCTGTCCTTGAAGCTTGAAGCCAGGCACTGACTTCTTTCTTGCTATGAAATTTCTAGATGGCATCTTCTTCCAATATAAGGTGGTTTCGTCTTCATTGAAAATCTGTTGTTTAGTGGAGCCACCTTCACTAATTATTTTAGCTAGATCTTCCAGGTGACTTGCTATAGCTTCTACATCAGCACCTGCTTCTTCACCTTGCACTTTTATGTTATGGAGATGGCTTCTTTCCTTAAACCTCATGAAGTCTGAAGCTCGCAAAACCCCTATTGATGTCACTATGGCAAAAAATTTCAGCTTGTTGAAGGCTCAGATGATGGTTAGTGTTTTTTAACATTTATTAATTAAGGTATGTACATTTTTTTAGGCATAATGCTATTGCAAACTTAATAGACTGCAGTATAGTGTAAACGTAACTTGTATATGCACTGGGAAACCGAAAATTTGTGTGACTCACTTTATTGCAATATTCATTTCCTTGCAATCGTCTGGAACTGAACCCACAATATCCCCAGGGTATGCCTGCAATATGAAAGATCACTGATCACAGATCACCGTAACAAATATAATAATAATGAAAAAGTTTGAAATATTTAAGAGTTACCAAAATGCGACACAGAGACATGAAGTGAGCAAACACTGTTGGAAAAATGGCACCGATAGACTTGCTTGATGCAAGGAAAGTTTGCCACAAACCTTCAATTTTTAATAAACACAGTATCTGCAAGGCACAATAAAGTGAAGTGCAATAAAACGAGGTCTGCCTCTACTAAGAAATTCACCCAGAATACAGCCCAGAGAGATGGACAAAAAAACTGTAAGTGTGGGCTTCCCTGATGGTGCAGTGGTTAAGAATCCGCCTGCCAATGCAGGGGACACGGGTTCAAGCCCTGGTCCGGGAAGATTCCACATGCCACGGAGCAACTAAGCCCGTGCGCCACAACTACTGAGCCTGCGCTCTAGAGCCCGCGAGCCACAACTACTGAGCCCGCGTGCCACAGCTACTGAAGCCCACGCGCCTAGAGCCTGTGCTCCACAACAAGAGAAGCCACCACAACGAGAAGCCTGCTCACCGCAATGAAGAGTAACCCCCACTCGCTGCAACTAGAGAAAGCCTGTGTGCAGCAACAAAGACCCAACTCAGCCAAAAATAAATAAATAAATAAATTTGTTTATTTATTATTTTTTTTTAAAAAAAGAATACTCAGTGGCCAGAAACCAAGTGAAAGTGGAAATACAAAGAGATTTGTATTTCAATTAATCTAAGATGCTTTAAAAAATACTGCTAATTAGGGACTTCCCTGGCAGTCTAGCAGTTAAGACTCTGCATTTCCACTGCAGGGGGCACAGGTTCAATCCCTGTCAGGGAACTAAGATTCCACATGCCATGTGGCACAGCCGAAAAAATAAAATAAAATAACAACAACAACAAAAAATATTGCTAATTAATCTATGACATACCTTTATTTTTAAAAGTCACCTAGATTTCAGAGATGCTCAATGTTTAAAAAAGTGTGTCTTAGAATCTGTAAAATACAAGAAGAACACTGAAGACTACATGTACCTTGAGGGAGCTTGTTGAATTGTATGTGCTTGTATTTTGATTTTTGTGGCCTCGCAGACCACAATGGGGAAAAAAAAAGGAAAAGATAAAACTAGAGTACTAGGCCAAAAGGTCCAATATTTGAGTAATAAGTGTTCCAGAAAAGAGAACAAAGAGTCAGAGGGAAGGAAATGAAGTACTAATTTAAGGACAATTAAAGGACATGAGTTTCCAGATTGAAAGGGCCTGTCGAGTGCCTAATACAATGAATGAAAATAAACCCACACTAAAGTACACTGTCTTGGGACTTCCCTGGCAGTCCAGTGGTTAAGACTGCGCTTCCACTGCAGGAGACACAGGTTCAATCCCTGATCTGCGAACTAAGATCCCGCATGAAAAATAAATAAATAAATAAATAAATAAATAAATAAATAAAATGCATTATCTTGACATTTTAAAGCACTGGGGACAAAAAAAAGTATTATACAAACTTCCAAAGGGACAAAAGAAATCACATACAAAATGTCAGGAATCATAATGGTTTTGTGTTTCTCCAAAGGAACAGTGAAAGCTAAAAGGGGATGAAGCAAAACCTTTAAAATTCTGAAGGAGAGGAATTTCCAACCTAAAAATCTGTACCCACCCAAACTACCATGCAAGTGTAGTGGTAAAATATCTGAAAATATTTATTGAAAAAAATTATTTTCATGTTTTTGTTGGCTATTTATGTTTCCTTTTCTGTTAATCAAGTATCTATGCAAGTGTTTTGGCCCGTTTTTTAACTTTTTTTTTTTAGGAGTTCCTTGTGTGTTCTAGATACCAAGTCCTTTTCATTTATATAGCATGAGGATAGAGAATTAACTACTGGAACAGAATAAAGAGTTCAGGGCTTCCCTGGTGGCGCAGTGGTTGAGAATCTGCCTGCCAATGCAGGGCACACGGGTTCGAGCCCTGGTCTGGGAAGATCCCACATGCCGCGGAGCAACTGAGCCCGTGAGCCACAACTACTGAGCCTGCGCGTCTGGAGCCCGTGCTCAGCAACAGGAGAGGCCGCGACAATGAGAGGCCCGCGCACCGCAATGAAGAGTGGCCCCCGCTCGTCTCAACTAGAGAAAGCCCTTGCACAGAAACGAAGACCCAACACAGCCAAAAAATAAATATAAATAAATAAATTAAAAAAAAAAAAAAAAAAAGAATAAAGAGTTCAGAAATAGATCCTCACTAATATGGAAACCTGATATATGCCAGAGCTGGCATTGCAGGTCAGCAGAGCAAGAATAAACTTTTTAAGAAAAAATGGTGCAGAGACAATTGGTTATACACATAGGGAAAAAGATGATCCCTTCATTCCAAGTAGATTAAAAATTTAATTGTAAAGGCCAAACTATAAAACATATAAAAGACAATGTATAAAGCTGTCCTATGATCGCAGGTCAGGGAAAATTAAACCAGACACACCAAAAGCACAAATCACAGGAAAAAATTGATGAATTTACCTTCATTACAGTTAAGACCTTCAGTACATCAAAAGTAAGATAAAGTAAAAAGACAAGCCACCAACTGGGAGAAGATATTTATAACATATATAACTGACAAAGGAGTAATGTCCAGTATTATATGTCAAAAACTGCAAAATCAGTTGTCAAAAATGAATCAATCCAGTAGGAAAAACTTAAGTAGGCATTTCACAGAAGAAACCAAACACCCAGTACATATTTGGAAAAATGCTTAACCCCCTTGGTTATTATTCAAAGAAATATAGGTTAAAATTACAGTGAGAAACCATTCCTGCTTACCAAATTGGCAAAATTTAAAATAGAGTATTAAGTAATAAAATTGATTAAAAGCCACTCTGTGAAATAGTTTGACATTATCTTGAACTGAAGTTCAAGATGCAAATTCCCTATGATCAAGAAATTCTACTCCTAAGCATATATAAAGGAACTTGCACATGTATACCAGGATACACATATGAGAATATTTATAGCACATTGTTTAGAGATACAAACATAGTATAAAGCAGGAAAGAAATACAAAAGTTCAGGCTTGTGGTTGGTTACTCTGGAGAAGGAAGAAGTGGGATCGTGGAGGGGTGCACAGGAGCTTTACAAGTGATAGGTCCCTTAAACTGAGTGATGGGTAGTCTATTCTTAATATTGTTCATTATTCCTTACATGTGTTTAAGTTAAAAGAAATAAAAAAGACAAGGAAGATAGACTGAGAAATTCTGATGTTTATTTAATAGGCATTCCAAAAGAAGAGAGTAGAGGGGAATGGCAGAGAAGCCCTATTTCAAGAGATAAGCAAAGAAAAAGATTAATTAAAGCCATCTTCAAAAAGGACAAACAAAAAA
Source organism: Balaenoptera musculus (assembly GCF_009873245.2). Taxonomy (NCBI): domain Eukaryota; kingdom Metazoa; phylum Chordata; class Mammalia; order Artiodactyla; family Balaenopteridae; genus Balaenoptera; species Balaenoptera musculus. The sequence continues at coordinate 25,936,871 of NC_045785.1, read as the reverse complement.
AGTAGTATTTATTTTTTAAAAAAACATCCTTTTTTCTGGCTGTGCCACATGGCATGCAGGACCTTAGTTCGCCAACCAGGGATCAAACCCAGGCCCCCTGCAGTGGAAGCTCGGAGTCTTAACCACTGGACCACCAGCGAAGTCCCAATAAAGTCATATTTTAAAGGAGAGGATGGACTGCTCACGTTTTAGAAATTACCAGGCAGTGTGCTCTCTGAATGTCTTAAGATCGGGAGAGTAAATTAACACCGCACTTTAGGATTAAACTGAGGCCTGGGCCCCGTCTTACAGCTGTCCCCTCTTGTCTCTTCTCAGAGAGTACACGCTAGATGTGTATCGCCTCTCCTCTGTGGTCACACAGCACGATGCCAAGAAAGCGGGAGCTGAGGTGGTGAAGCAGGTGGAGCACCCTCTGCTGAGTGGCCTGCTGTACCCAGGGCTGCAGGTACCTGGGAGGGATGGAGTTGCCCGATGACCTTTTCTGCTCTAACTACTGGTCACAAACCTCTCTCTCAGCCCCAGGCAGACCCATATACTGGCTGTTCCTTCACCTTGCCATAGGCCTTCCTTCCTGTCTTCCTTCCCCCCACTGCCCCTCCCCCAGGCTTCCTGGACCACTGTTTGACTTCTTCCCCTACCTGTCTGTCCTTTAAAACACTGCTCATCTCACAGGTCTTCTTTATGGGTAATCATGGTCCCTTAATTGAAGAACATTAATTTCAGAGTGATAAGTGAAAATAAATTTTAAGCATGATCTTATTTCCCATTAAGCAAAACAAGCACATCATATTTCCTGTGTGTGCATATTTGTATGAGCATGGAGAAAGCATGGAAAAATTCAAGCCAAGCTATTGATACTGGTTATTAGCTCAGGAAGGTAGGATGAAAATGTCAGTAGACTTAGCTTTTCCTTTGTATATTTCTCTAATGTTTGATATAAGAAAATCAAGTCCTACAGACTACTGTATATAAAATAAACAAGGTCCTACTGTATAGCACAGAGAACCAGATTCAATATCTTATAATAAATTATAACGGAAAAGGATCTGTATAAGAATATATGTACATAATATATATTATATACATATGTAGAATATATATTTTTTTATATACATGTATAAAAAACTGAATCACTTTGCTATACACCAGAAACTAACACACATTGTAAATCAACTAAACTTTAATAAAAAATTCATTTAATTTAAAAAATAAATTTTTTTAAAAAACTTGAAAGAGAGAAAAGAAAATCAAGTCTTCCCTTGGTCAGGCACTCTAGATCTACAGTGTCCCCTATGGTAGCCTCTTGTCATAGTCATATGTGGCTATTGAAGTAATTAAAATTAAAATTTTTAGTTCTCCAGTCACACTGGCTGTTATTTCAGTTTGCTCACAAGCCACGTGTGGCTAGAGGCTAACCTGTTGGACAGCACAGGTATGGAACGTATTCATCCTCCCAGAACATGCTGTTGGACAGTGCTGTTCTCACATTCTAACTGCTTGCTCACCTTCTCTTCCTCTCCCCCTGAATCCGATCGGACACTAAACGTTATCAGTTCTATTTCTTAAAAATCTCTTAAATTCATTCTTGCTCTACATCCTCACCGACTTGGTTCATCATTATTTCTCACTTGGCCTCTCACAGCAGCCTTCCGGCCGTTTTCTTTATCTCTAGTCCTCAGGCCACCACTCCACACTCTGCCGTCTCACTGGTGTGATTTTTCTGCAGTGCGTGAATCATGTTTCTTCCCTCCTTAAAATCATTCACTGGCCAGGATGTTGCTAGGCACCCTCACATGACATTCAGGGTCCTTACCAACTTTTCTTTTCTTTTTTTTTTTTAAATTAATTAATTTATTTTTTGGCTGCGTTGGGTCTTCATTGTGCGGGCTTTCTCTAGTTGCGGTGAGCTGGGGCTACTCTTCATTGCGGTGGCTTTTCTTGTTGCAGAGCACAGGCTCTAGGCGCGCAGGCTTCAGTAGTTGTGGCACTCGAGCTCAGTTGTTTTGGCTCACGGGTTCTAGAGTGCAGGCTCAGTAGTTGTGGAGCACGGGCTTAGTTGCTCCGCAGCATGTGGGATCTTCCCGGACCAGGGCTCGAACGCATGTCCCCTGCATTGGTAGGTGGATTCTTAACCACTGTGCCACCAGGGAAGCCCTTTACCAACTTTTCTAACCTCATCACTCACCATTTCCCACACCCCTTGGAGTTTGTGCTTTTGCAGACTGAATCACTCATAATTTGCCTAAACACTTCACACCTCTGTGCCCTCTCACATTCTGTTTCCTCTGCATGGTGAAAAACATCTGTATATTCTTCAAAACCAAGCTCAGCCCACAATCTGATTCTAGGAAGCCTTCACCACCTCCAGTCTGAACAGAGATAATAATTTCTTTCTTCGTGTTAGCATGTTCCTTAAATGAACATGTAAGTTAGCCCTTGGCATGCTGTATAGAAATTACGTATTCACGCGTCTCTCTCCCCAGCTAGTTAATTGGCTTCTTGAAGGCAGAATCTGGGTCTGATTCATCTCTGCATCCACAGGACTGGCAGTAGGCCTGACATCTAATAAGTGATAGTAACTGTTTGTTTATACTAGTTCAGTCTTGCCCCTTTTTTCTGAGCTCTCACAGGACTTCCTTCTTATGCCAGTTATTTGACACTTGTCACAGGCTGCCTTATTCATTGGGTACCTTTGACATGACTATGATATGTCCTCTCTCCCTTCCTCACTGGATAGTGAGCTTCCTGAGAGCAGAGACTCTTCTTATTTTTTTACCCCATGACATCCACATCGAGTACTGTTCACTGCAGGCACTCAGCAAATGTGTATCTAGCTCTTGAAGCCAACAGGAAGGCTGAGTGCTGCTTATTTGCTTCCTGGTTCTACCTTTGGAAGATTTTAGTGGTTTTCAAAAGTTTCTGATTTCTTAGACCCATACAGAGGAAATACAGTAGGAGTTTATGCTCATGTGTTTCTTTCCACAGGCCTTGGATGAAGAGTATTTGAAAGTAGATGCCCAATTTGGAGGAGTTGACCAGAGAAAGATTTTCACCTTTGCGGAGAAGGTTAGTGTCCTCTTTTTCCTATCTTTTTTTCTTTTGACCCGCAGAGGTGTGCGTTAAAGTTTCTTGAATGTGCCAGTGCCAGCAATCATATGGTATGGTAGGTATTATTCTCCTGCTTTGCAGATGAGAAAGCTGAGGGTCGAGAGAGTAAGAAAGCTGTCCAGTATCACACAGTTAGTGACTGAGCAGGAATTAGCATTCAGATCTGTCTGGCTCAAAAGCCTGTGCTCTTGCTGCCGCCACCAGGAAGCTGCCCCCAAAGCTGTTGGATTTGCTTCTTTTTTTTTTTTTTCTTCTTTTTTGCTTCTTTCCTAATAGCTCAGTTTCCAGGGAAAGGCAACACCAGTCAGAACTACTGTTCTTTCCCAGACCATTTGGTCCATATTGTTCTGGATCTTAAATAAATGACTCATCTCTGAGATGAGGTTTAACAGGGTTTAAAAGAGGAAATTAGCACAAACCCATAATACTTCTTTTCTGGGAAAGAACTTGAGTAAGTTGAAAGGGGCTATTGAGAAGTGGTTGGTATTTTTGAAAGCTTCTCAAAACCTCGTATTGGTAAGGGAGTAGAGAAAACACTGCTAGTAAAAATGTAAATTCCTGATGGGTGATTTGATGACTCTAAAATGTTTCTACCCTTTGTCCTAATAATTATACAAATGTGTCCTCAAGATATAATTTTAAAAGTACAACTTGGGAGTTCCCTAGTGGTCTAGTGGTTAGTATTCGGCACTTTCACTGCCGTGGCCCAGGTTCAATCCCTGGTGGGGAAACTGAGATCCCGTAAGCCATGTGGCACAGCCAAAATTTAAAAAAAATTTTAAATTTTTTTAATTTAAAAAAATTTAAAGTGCAGCTTGACTTACGTATAAAAGTATTTGTTATGTTATCAAATTAAATCAAAATCTAGGAAATAAACTTGCATTCAATAGCAAGGGATTGGTTAAATACATTATGATAAGTCCTCACAGTGGGATTTTTTTTAATTAATTAATTAATTTATTTATTCATTTATGTATTTTTGGCTGCGTTGGGTCTTCGTTGCTGTGCGCCGGCTTTCTCTAGTGGCGAGCAGGGGCTACTCTTCGTTGCAGTGCGCGGGCTTCTCATTGCGGTGCCTTCTCGTTGCGGAGCACGGGCTCTAGGCACACGGGCTTCAGTAGTTGTGGCTTACGGGCTCAGTAGTTGCGGCTCATGGGCTCTAGAGCGCAGGCTCAGTAGTTGTGGCACATGGGCTTAGTTGTCCACGGCAGGTGGGATCTTCCCAGACCAGGGCTCGAACCCGTGTCCCCTGCATTGGCAGGAGGATTCTTAACCACTGCGCCACCAGGGAAGTCCCCTCACAGTGGGATATCATATAATATTTCAAAATGGTTTTTGGATATATTTAATAAATATTTAATATTTAATAAATGGGAAAATGTTTACAGTCCATGTATTTTTATTATTATTCAAGTATTTCTTATTCCATTTTATCTCCTCTATTAACTCTTTAGTTGAACCTTTTATTATTCTAGCAAAGATATGGCCTATGGCCTGTTTTGTATGCAACAGTTTTACCCCATTTAACGCCCTCCTGCCCTTTGTGCTGTTGTCATATATTTCATTTTTACATATATTTTAAATCCCAAAGACTTGATTATAATTGTTTTTTAAACAGTCAATTTTCATGTATATTTACCCCCACTTACCCTTTCTGATACTCTTGATTTCTTCCTGCGGTTCTGTGCCTCTGTGCTTCCCTCTGGGATAATTTTCCTTTGGCCTAAAGACCCCTTTGTGTTTTGTGTTTGCAATGCAGGTCTCTTGATAATGAGTTCTTTCGGCTTTCTTTTGTCTGAGGACATCTTTCCTTTGCTTTCTTTTTTGTTTTTGTTTTTTTCTTTCCCTTGGCTTTCAATGGGTATAAAATTCTAGGTTTGCAGTTATTTTCTTTTAGCATTTTAAGGAGTTGTCCTGTTGCCTCTGGCTTTTATAGTTTCCATTAGAAAGTCACCTGTAAGTATCATTGTTTCTCCTTTGCAGATAGTATATCTTTTCTCTGGTTGCTTTTAAGGTTTTCTCTGCCTCTGATTTTTAGCAATTTGACAATGGTGTTTTTAGCTTTAGTTTTCTTTGTATTTATCCTGCTTGGATTTTGCTGAGCTTCTTGAGTCTATGGGTTGATATTTTCATCACATTTGGAAAATTGTCCCCTACTATTTCCTTTAAATATTGTTTCTGTCCTCTTCTCTCTCTCCTCTTGAGACCCTAATTTTACACAGGTTAGACCTCTGGATCATGTCCCACATGTCTTATAGCCTGTTCTGTTGTTTCCCTCTGGGCTTTAGTTTGGTTATTGTCTATTGATTTTTCTTCATGTTCATTAATCCTGTCTTCTGTTAAATCCATCCAGTATTGTACTGTGCCATTTTAGAACTTCCATTTGATTCTTTTTTATATATTCCAATTCTCTTTTATAGTTCTCCATCTTTTATCCATTTTGTCCATCTTTTCCTCTGTTTCCTTTAACACACCAATCATAGTTATTTTGACATCCTGATCTCCTTATTCCAGTATCTGGACTGTTTCTGTGTCTGCTTTTATTGACTGTTTCCTCTTGACTATCAGTCATTTTTTTCCTGCTTCCCATTTCTAGTACTTTTTAGTATATCAGAAACACCAGAGATATGCTGTAGAGGCTCTGAATTATATTTATAGAGTGCATGTTTTCTGTTTAATTACTGACTTATCACCTTGATTCTGTCAGGGGTGGGTTTTAGGCTTTGATAGAATAGGTCTATTTCAGTTTGCTCTTACTCCTATAATATGAACCTTATCTTAGTATGTGGCCTTTCTGGGGTCTCAAACTGAAATCTCATGGTATTCACAAAGCCCTCTCTGCTTTGATTGGACCTAAACTTCAACTTCTGTCCCCCCAGCACTGTGGAGCCCCTAAAATTTGTTCAGGTCTCCAGCCTCCCAGAGCCTGTTCTCTGCTGGGCTTCCTGCTGTCTCTCCGAATGAACGCACAGCTATGAGTCAATCAAGAAAGCAATGGAGAACTTTGACCTAGATTTTTGGAAGGGGCTCCCTTCTCTCTGGAACCCTCCCCAAATCCTAGCCTCCTGGTAGCCCTGAATTCCAGTCTCTATCTCCTCTGCTTAGTCAGACTGCTGCTCTCTGCTTGGTCTCTTTTTCCCAGCACTCAGTTTGAAAAAAATGCCCTCAAGGAGAAAGCCAGGGTGGATGTGGGGTCACCTAGCTCCCTTCTCTCAAGATTTGTACCCCTACACTTGTTGCTGTCTAATGTCTGCAAATGGTTATTTGCAGCTTATAGAAATGGAATATTTCTATCTTTCCAGCTTTTAGAGTTGTTTATGGTGGTAGGGTAAGTCCAGTAGCCTCACAATGTAATATGAATAGAAAAACAGTAGGAAAAAAAAACCCTTGTTAATATTATGATCACCACTGAAAAATTATATATTCAGTAGAAAAAAAAGATTGGCAGGAATATATCAAACTGTTATGTGGCAGGCCAGATTAGATGAGATCGGGGCACTGAGGAGGAATTTATACTAATATCTGCTTTCGTGTGTTTCTTTCTAACCCCCTAGTACCTCCCTGCACTTGGCTACTCAAAACGGGTCCACCTGATGAATCCTATGGTTCCAGGATTAACTGGCAGCAAAATGAGCTCTTCAGAAGAGGTAGGTTGCCAGCTCTGACTTGAGTCGAGAAATCTTCAGCAAGAGATGAAGAAATTGAGGACTAGAAAGAACAGTAACCTGGCTAACTAAAATTCTCAAATATCTGAGCTATAAGAAATATTAAGTTATGTAATTAATTCCAGTGGTTCTTGAGTATTGAAGGACCCAGGGAGCAGTCCTGATGAGATCCAATCATAATTTTAAGTTTTACCACTGCTGATAAAAAGTACAAGCAAAGGAACTTCCCTGGTGGCGCAGTGGTTAAGAGTCTGCCTGCCAATGCAGGGGACACGGGTTCAAGCCCTGGTCCGGGAAGATCCTACATGCCGCGGAGCAACTAAGCCCGTGTGCCACAACTACTGAGCCTGCGCTCTAGAGCCCGTGCGCCCCAACTACTGAAGCCCACGCTCCTAGAGCCCGTGCTCCGCAGCAAGAGAAGCCACTGCAGTGAGAAGCCCATGCACCACAACAAAGAGTAGCCCCCCACTCGCCACAACTAGAGAAAGCCCCCGCACAGCAACAAAGACCCAACGCAGCCAAAAATAAATTTTTAAAAAAAATGTACAAGCAAAAGTAATTTGTTCACCCGTAGAACTGTGATAAAAGTCAGCCTTATTAATGAGAAGGCTGTGGTTGCATTTCACCAATTAGCATCTTTTTTACAAATATTTTATTTATTTATTTGGTTGCGCTGGGTCTTAGTTGCAGCCGGCAGGCTCCTTAGTTGTGGCTCACCGGCTCCTTAGTTGTGGCATGCGAACCCTTAGTTGCAGCATGCATGTGGGATATAGTTCCCTGACCGGGGATCAAACCCAGGCCCCCTGCATTGGGAGCTCAGAGTTTTAACCACTGCGCCACCAGGAAAGTCCCGAGCATTTTTTTTTTTAATTTAATTTTTATTTTATATTAGAGTATAGTTGATTTACAATGTTGTGTTAGTTTCAGGTGTACAGCAAAGTGATTCAACTATACATATACATATATCCATTCTTTTTCAAATTCTTTTCCCATATAGATTATTACAGAATATTGGGTAGAGTTCCCTGTGCTATACAGTATGTCCTTGTTGACACCAGTTAGCATCTTGATTCTTAGGGTGATGTTTAATGTAATGGTTTTGATAAATATGATGTCTTTTAACATTTAAAAGTCCTGCTTGGGGAAAGTGCAGTTTTGTTCTGATCACTAAGGCACAGAATAGAAGAATTAGTGGAACTCAAAGATGTGAAAGGTTGGGTTCTGAGTTCCCAAACATGGCTGATCTTCAGAATCAGCTAGGGGACTTTTAAAAAAGAGAGAGAGAGAGAGTTGAGTAAGGTCCTGTCCTTAGAGATTCTGATAAAGTGGTTCTGGGGAACAACTCAGGAATCTGTATTTTCTTTCAAAGCTTACTGGTTGATCCTGATTGGAGTTATTTTGGGACACTCATCTAGCGCTTTAAGTCTGATTTCTAGATCTTTGTCTGATCATGGATTGGTAAATATAGGCATAGAAACTGTTTTTGTTATTTTTAAAGGAATAGACTCGTTCCTTTTTCTCTCATTAAAATGTCCTATGTGTCAGTTGTTTCTCTGACAAAGTCTATCACTCACCCTATTTGGTAACGTTCACCATATCTTCATCCTGGAAATCAGTGCCAGCAGCAGTTCCTAAATGTGACTGCAGCAGAATCACGTGCAGAGCTTTTTAAAATACAAATGCCTGGGCCAACCCCAAGAAATTTTGATTCATTAGGTTTGGGTGGAGCCGGTAATTTATGTTATTTTAAGCACCGCAGGTGATTCACATACAGTCATATGTTGACCAGAGCTTGGTAACCACTGGACACAAATGAGCGTTGAGTTCACTCACTCCAAAATAAGAAACAAAGCCTGTTACCCTAAAACGGACAAATGGCTCTAGATAATACCTAATACCTGGTGTTGGTGATGGCTGTGAAACAAGTATTCTGACACACTGCTGATGGCAATGTCACTTGATATATGCCTGTCAGAAAACAGCTTGGGGCCTAGCAGTTTTTGGTAGCTATAATCCTAGAGAAGGCAAAAGGACCTCTGCAAAGATGTTCATTGTAGCATTGTATATAGTTTGTAAAAATGAAAACATAATCTAACAGTTTAGAAATTGCTAAATAAATTATGTTGTCACTAATAATTGAGAATATAATACAGCATAAGAATTAAAAGCAAAGACTAGGTAACCACTCAAAAGTACTTCTGATACAGTCTCAAATGAAAAAACACAGGAGGTTTATTCTCCAGCTACAAATTTGTAACGATTCCATATGCTGCAAATAAGACCTGGGAAGAACAGAGAAAAATTAAAGTATTTTTATTTAGTATTGTGAGTGGTCCTTCACTCCGATTAATTCTGCTTTTGTTAAAGTCACTTAATGTTTAAATCTTTGTCCAAAAAAATTAAAATACAGATTAGTTGAGCATATTCTCCTTTTCAACCACAAGAGGTCCTCCTCTCCTCCCTGGCTTCTAGGAGTCCAAGATAGATCTCTTGGATCGGAAAGAGGATGTGAAGAAAAAACTGAAGAAGGCCTTCTGTGAGCCAGGGAACGTGGAGAACAACGGCGTTCTGTCCTTCATCAAGCATGTCCTCTTTCCCCTCAAGTCTGGTAAGATACTGCCTGTTTTCTTCTCGGAGGCCAGGCTGAAATAGCAAAACCAGTGCTGTGATCATACTTGTGGTTTGTCACAGTCTTCCTCCAGGGGCTGGCTTCCCCGATTCTCTGCTCTGATTTCTCATATATTAATGTGTGATTGAAGTGGGGATATCGTTGAGTTGTCTGTGTGTTTGTTAACATGGTAGGTTCTAAGTGGGGTGTCAGGGTGGGCAGGGGTGGTAGAAATGAAGGGGTCAGGCAAGTGGACTAGAGGAATACAAAAGAGATGTAAGACACGATCGTTCCCCCGAGCTTCGATACTAGCTGGGTATCCAACATTGCCACTCATGCAATTTAAAAACAATAAAATGCCATATGATGAAGTTCAAAATATATGGCAGAAACTACAGGTACCCATACCTTTGGGCCAGGAATGCTGACTTGCCATTATCAGTGAGTTTGTTGGCATGGATCCTTTTTCTTATAGAGTTCGTGATCCTTCGAGATGAAAAATGGGGTGGAAACAAAACCTACACAGCTTACATGGACCTGGAAAAGGACTTTGCTGATGAGGTAATACCAGAGGAGGAGTAATCCCCACTGAACTCATTCTGACAAACCTCTCCATGTGGCCTCGCCAGGTTTCTTGTTACGTGCCACAGGGCTCTGTCATCATGCTCTTGGGGCCGTATATTTTGTATTAATGGCTTAGATTCACGTGGTTCATGGATTAGATTAGCAAATGGCACAAAGCTAATATATTGGTGTCCTAATCACACTCCAAAGGACTTAACCTGGAATGAAGGACCGACAAACTCAGCAAGATGAAGCATTTCAGGGACAGGTACAAAATCGAGGTTCAGAAAAGAGGCACAACTATAAAAGAACAATAGAGAATACTATTCATTTCGACAAACAGTTTAACAAAAGACTCACTAGGTGCGCATGTGTTTGGCACCATACTAGGGGCTGGCATTACAAAGATGATAAACCCTCATGAAGCTCATAGTCCATAGGAGAGGCAGACATGTGAATAAATAATCATTTACTGGTTACTGTACCAAGCATACATGGTCCAGAAATAGAACAGGAGGAAGTGATTACCTGGCTGGCTGGGAAAGCTTTGTGGAGGGGACAACATCCAAACACGGTTTCACTTGAGGATTAGGAGTTCATGAGGAAACCTGTGAGGGAATGTATTGTGCACAGATGTGGTAAGATGAAAACAGCGTGGTATCTAAGGAATCACAAGTGCTTTCGTCTGACTAGAGTCTACAAGGTGATGGGGGGCACTGTGGGAGAGGGAGGCAGGGCCAGATCATGAAGGGAAGGAGTGATGACAGTGTGTATGGGGAATGAAAGGCGGGGTCTTGACTGACTGAATTTGGGCTGAATCGTCAATGTGACAGGGCTGTCAGAAATGTTCATGAGGTCTTGGCCTCAGTCATCAGAAATGTAGAGTCTGGAACCAGGGAGTTGATCGCCCATTCAGTTCTACATTGTTCTGAGTACCTTTGGGATTGTGCATTCAGCCCTGGACTTCAATTGTGTGAGGTTTGTTTGACAATCTGGGGTGTGTTGGTGGGGAGAGGAAGGATGCCATGATAGGGAACAGACTGCAAACTGTGTCACAAAGCACAGCTGAAAGAACTGGGCGTGTTGAGCTGGGAAGCAAGTATGTGTTCACCCATCCTTGAACACAGGAAGGGCTCTCCTGGGCGAGGGGTGAGGTTCCTTCTTGTGGCACCAGATGGCTGAACTGGGGCTGCGGGTGGGGACCACAGGGAGGCTTGTTTAGGCTTGAAGAACTTTCTAGTGGCCTCAATGGTGTGGTGATGGGCAGGGCTGCCTGGCCTGACCTTGCATTCCCCATCACTGAGGTGTTCAGGCAGAGGCCAGAGGACCACTGGAGGCAAGGTTGTGTGAGGGTTTGAGCATCAAATGGAAGAAAAGACTCAATGACCTCTGAAGTCTGAGGGCCCTTAAGGCCCATTTTTTGGACATTTGGCAGCTATTGCTCTGAAACCCTTCTGTCTGCCATCTGAGGCAGGCCACAGAAGCCACACCCCACTCCTCAACCCTGTGAACAGTCCTTTGTGGGACTGATGAGACGGAATAGAAGAAACGCTTCTGAAGACAGAGCTTGACAGCGTAACCAGCAGCACTTTCTGTGATGGTGGACATGTTCTATCTGTACTAACACAGTCGCCACTGGCCACATGCGTCTGTTGAACCTCACAATGTGACCAGTAAACTGAGGAACTGAATTTTAACTTACATTTAAATGTGCACATGAGGCTTGTGGCTACCATATTGGACAGTGCAGGTCTAAAGCTTTTCTACTAAAAATGAAACATTCGGGACTTCTCTGGGTGGCACAGTGGTTAAGAATCCTCCCGCCAGTGCAGGGGACACGGGTTCAAGCCCTGGTCCGGGAAGATCCCACATGCCGCGGAGCAACTAAGCCCGTGCGCCACAACTACTGACCCTGCATGCCACAACTATTGAAGCCCTCACACCTAGAGCCCACGCTCCACAACAAGAGAAGCCCCCGCAATGAGAAGCATGCCTACTGCAACGAAGAGTAGCCCCTGCTCGCTGCAACTAGAGAAAGCCCACGTGCAGCAACGAAGACCCAATGCAGCCAAAAATAAATAAATTATTTTAAAAAAGAACTGAAACATTCCCAAGGAAACGAAGGAATAACATCAGAAACAAAAACATAGGCATTGTTTTATTACATGTATTCATACCTAGGGGACGTCCCCTCAGAATATCTTAGAAGATCCTTTGGGGCCAGATTTGGGATCTAAAAGTGGTAGTCACAGGACACGAGAAGAAAAAATGGAATTACTGAGCTCCTACCATGTACTAGCACTACTCACCATTTTTACCCATGTTACGTGATTTAATCCTTATTCTGACTCTAGGAGGTAAAGGTATTGTTATTTTCACTTTTTAAGTGAAGAATCCAAAGCTCAGAGGGGTTAAGTGCCTGGTTGGGAGTCACCCAGCTAGCTGGGACTCTCACCCCAGGCTCTAACTCCAAAGCCCTGTTATTCCTTCTTGCTCACTCAGCTCTCCCCTCAGGCTGTCTCTAGCTCCTAGGTTCCCTATGTGAATGTTTCCCTACCTGTAAATAACACGTGCTTTACGCCACTACTCTGAGCATAAATGGAGGGACTAGAAGAAGTCAATTAAAAACATTCAGCCTCTAAAAACCCTCAAGTTAGTATGGAATTCAGTGTCAAAAGACCTGGGTCTTGGACATATTAGATAACCTTTTGAACCTATTTCCCCTTCTCTGCTCTACCAGCTTCACAGGCTTGTTCTGAGGTTCAAATAAGACTCTGCCCAGAAAGCACCCTGCATCCTATGTGCACATTATTCTTAGTAGATTCAGGTGTCCTATGCACAGTTCACCTGTTCCAGTGCCCCTTCTCACCTGGCCTTGTACACTTGCAGGTTGTGCACCCTGGAGACCTAAAGAATTCTGTTGAAGTCGCCCTCAACAAGTTGCTGGATCCCATCCGGGAAAAGTTTAATACCCCTGCACTAAAGAAACTGTCCAGCGCTGCCTACCCAGATCCCTCGAAGCAGAGTAAGGCCAGCTGGGGAGGGGTCGGGCTGGGGGCGGGGGGGGGGGCGGGTGACATCATCAGGTAGAGAGCCTGTCAGTGTGCCTCAGAAAAGAGTCTGTCTTCAATTCAGGCCCAAGAAGCCGGTGGTGGGGGCGTGGTCTGAAGTGCAGGAATGTCATGCCCCGTTGACTGGTGGAATGGAACTCCAGTCATCTTGAATTTGGTTTGGTTGGTACTATGAAGTGATTACATCCTGCTGTACCAACACTGCTGTGAGTGCTGGTTTGAGACATGTACTTTGATCCTTTCACAAAATCTGCCTCTTCAGTTAAGGAGACCAATTGGGTTAGACCATGAGGGTAACACAGCTGCTCGGGCAGGGTCTGCACAGCATCTCAGGGAAGCTCATCTCTAGATTCGCCCAGTTCCCTTCCACGTGCTCCTGACTGGTTCTTAGTGGGCCAGCCACGCATCCACGATGCTGAGATGTTAACATTGAGAGTCTTGTGTGGCCCTGCCAGAAAAGGAGGAATGGCTGAATATATGCGGAATGCCCGAATGGTGGCAAAGCTACACTTGGCCCCTCCCCTCCCCTCCAGCCCAATACCTGAAGGAGAGAGAGATGAAATCTGGCATGTCACTTTTCAAAGGCTGCCGGCTCTGTTTTAAAGAAGGTATAATTCAGTGGGTAGATTCTGGGGATTCTGCACTAAGTCCTGCTAGTGTCATTTGGGGGAATCAGCAGCTGACCTGTCATGGGAAGGAGGAGAGTTCTGAGCCTTGGGTTCTTCTCATCTCCAGAGCCAGCTGCCAAAGGCCCAGCCAAGAATTCAGAACCAGAGGAGGTCATCCCATCCCGCCTGGATATCCGTGTGGGGAGAGTCATTAGTGTGGACAAGGTACTCATTTTCCACCATGTCCCGGAGAGGCAGACAGGGGTCAGGTTTGTCTGCTTCCATCTGGAGGAAACCTGGCCTGGGATGGGAAGTAACATCCCTGAGGTCATACTGCGAGTCAGAACCCAGGCATCTAATTCCAGGCGTCAGGCTTTTCCCTTTGCTATCTCTGGACCTTATTCAAACAAACACAGCCAGGAACTCAGAATACGGAGGGATGTTAGTCAGAAGGAGCTTGTTTATCCATCAAATCCAGTCTGATTGACTCACCTGGTCTCTCCCAGCTTGTCTGGACTAGCCACAGGCCTTATCTTGGATCAGCTACTTTGTCCTTCCCTCTCCCCACCCCAGAAAATGGTGAAGGGAGGACTTCCTTTTTCCCAGAGGCAGATGGCTATGCAACTGGTGGCCTGGGACCAGTGGTCTGGGTATTTTTTTCTCCCAGTATTGATTTGCTTTTCACCATATTAGACTAACCACCAAAACTACCTTGAAATAGCTGCTGATGCTCTTGTTTCGGATGGTGAAGCCAGCAGCTGTCTCCCATCTTCCAGTCCCCCCAGGACTGGGATTGATCTGGTGCACACATGGCCATAATGGTGGCCACCCAGGCAGTCCAGGCCATTTTAATCTCTGTTAGAGGTTCCTTCCACTTCTAACACAAGTAATTAGGCTCATGTTACTCAAATCTGCCTCTTCGGGCGCCCTTCTCATGTCTGCTGCCTGGGGCCTGGAGAGTTAGCGCTAGAGGGTTCCTCCAGGGCCTCAGTAAGGAGTGGATGCCCCTTTCTGGAGTCAGAGGGTTCACCAGGCCCCATGATCTATTCCATTATGATGCTCTCTGAGCCTGATATCTTGCCGGCAGCACCCAGATGCAGACAGCCTGTATGTGGAGAAGATTGATGTGGGGGAAGCTGAACCACGGACTGTGGTGAGTGGCCTGGTGCAGTTTGCGCCCAGGGAGGAACTGCAGGACAGGCTGGTGGTGGTGCTGTGCAATCTGAAACCCCAGAAGATGAGAGGAATCGAGTCCCAAGGCATGCTCCTGTGTGCTTCTGTGTGAGTGAGGACTTGTGGGGTGGGGAGCGCAGGGCCTGGGGAGGCCCGGAAGAGGGGGGATTAGCCCACATACTGCCCTTCCACATGCCAGGTGGAGGCCCTGAGAACACTATGCAAAATATGGTGCATGGAGGGATTATTTATTGTACAAGAGCCGTGGATGAAGCACTTCACCTAAAGTTAGCTTTATTAAAACAGAAATTGAAGATTCTAAGCTGTGTGCATGCTCAGGTCTCTCTACTAGTAAGAGGTGAAACCAGGATTCAAACCCAGTTCACTGGCTGTTAGGTCATATACTTCCTCCCCTAAAAGCCCAGATTTTGGAGTCTCTCCTGACATAGAATTTCAGTTCAGCCCTGGTTAACCCAGTGCTGGTGATATCCAGAGACGTAGCACAGCAGTGAGGAACTCCTAGGGCCCTGGCATTGAGGGTTCCCTAAATCCCATTAGGCCCCTAGGAAAAGGCCCCAGTGCTTTGGCCTCCATGGCAGCTGGAGACAGTCCATAGCCTTACTCTTATCTTGTCCTGTGTGTCTTCCCAGAGAAGGGGCAAGCCGCAAGGTTGAGCCTCTGGACCCTCCTGCCGGCTCTGCTCCTGGTGAGCGAGTGTTTGTGAAGGGCTATGAGAAAGGGCAACCAGATGAAGAGCTTAAGCCCAAGAAGAAAGTCTTTGAGAAATTGCAGGTAACAATCTGCACTTTTTCCCTCATACCAGGGCTGCCTGGACTATCTCCAGATTGCTCTGTTACTGAATCCACACCTGCCTTTTTCCCAGCTGGGCCTTCCTGCTTCTAAGCCCCTCTCTTCCTTCTTCATTCCAGACCTGTCAAATGAGGTGCCTGAGGAGCCTGTGGGCCCTCGCAGATACTGAGCACTGACAGGCTGTTTGAGGCACTGTGTCAGGGACTTGAGACATTTCCTCATTTGACCTTCAGTCTGTGATAGGAGATTATCCCCAATTTATCTGGCAGGATACCTGCCAAGGCCACACAGGGTCACCGGAAATGATGGAGCCAGGATCAGAGCCCTCCCGGGGTCCCTCCTGCCCACCTTGATCTGAGAGCACTCATTCTCTTTGCTTCAGGGGCATTGACTCACATGGCCTGCCCCGAATTCATTCATTCATTCAGCACCCTAATATATGTGTCCGGCACTGTTCTAGGTGCTTGGGCTACATCAATGAATAAAGCAGCAGAGATTCACTCTCCTCGTGGAACTAATACTACACGTGTGACTTTTTCTAGTCAGTCACCTTGTTTCCCCAACTAGACAGTATTTCTGGAGGGCATTTAGAGTGGTTTCTACCTCTCCATCCTCCTGCAAGTGGCAAATGGCTTTGTCCCCTCCCTCCTTTCCTAGTTTTCCAGGCCAGTTTTTTGAATCCACTATTTTTTTCTAGCTATAAAATAGATTTTCATTGTAGAAATGGCTAAAATGTAGGGGAAAATGAAGAAAATAAAACATCCATAGTCCTGCTACGTAGAGGTGCTGAAAAATGTCGTTAGTGATTATTTCCTTCTGGACTTTCTCTATGCATACTGATAATATACTTATAGTTTGAGTCATACCATGTTTATTGTTCTCTTTTTTAAAATATTTATTTATTTATTTATTTGGCTGTGTCGGGTCTTCCTTGCGGCATGTGGGATCTGCTCGTTGCAGCGCGCAGGCTCTTCGCTGCGGCGCGGGCTTCTCTCTAGTTGTGGCCTGCGGGTTTTCTCTTCTCTAGTTGTGGCACGGGCTCCAGAGCGCGTGGGCTCTATCATTTGCGGTACGCGGGCTCTCTAGTTGAGGCGTGCGAGCTCAGTAGTTGTGGCACGCAGGCTTAGTTGCCCCGCAGCATGTGGGATCTTAGTTCCCCGACCAGAGATCGAACCCGCATCCCCTGCATTGGAAGGGAGATTCTTTACCACTGGACCACCAGGGAAGTCTCTCTTCTTCTTTTTTTTTTTTTTTTTAATTTAACTTTAGGCCTCAAAGATTTCCCCATCTTCTTAAATATTGAGGGGGAAGAACCATACACACACACACACACACACACATATACATACATATATATAGTATTATATCATAATGATCATAATTTACCCCAAACCTGATTAGACATTGAGGTGGTTCTCAGTTTTTTACTCTTAGAATGCTACGATGGATGTCCTGGTACCTAGTTCTTTGTATTTATTCATGATTATTTTCTTAAACTAAATCCCTAAAATGAACTTACCTTAGGCAAAAGATAGGAATACCTTGAAATGAAAGCTTTTCGCAAACTGCCCTCTTAGAGAAGTTGAATCAATTTACACTACTAGTAGTATAAGAGTCTTTGTTTTCTTGTAGTCCTGCCACCATCACTATAATCACTTTTGTTGTTGTTTTTCTTGTCCAGGCTGACTTCAGAATTTCTGAGGAGTGCATCGCACAGTGGAAGCAAACCAACTTCATGACCAAGCTAGGGTACATCTCCTGTAAATCACTGAAAGGGGGGAACATCAGCTAGCCAACCTGGCGTCTTCCTCCCTTCTCATCATCCTGAGTCATCTGCTGTCTCCTTAATTTGCTCCATCCATCATCTGCTTACCCATCTCCCAGGACACTGAAGCAGGAAGTTTGGGACTGTGTTAGGTGCAAGACTTGGTGAGGGGCAGCTCAGCCTCCCCAGGATCCAGGATCACCCTGTCTGGCTGCAGGGAGAGGCTGACCTCCCGGGTAGTGATGAGCGCGGGGCAGTGCAGGGAGTACAGCCCTACCTTCTTCCCTTGGCAGCTGACCTGACAAATCTGGTTTCAATATAACATAACTCAGAAAAAGTTTATGCCATAATCCTTGTAACTGGAAAAATATTGGTTTCCAGTTTTCCTAGCGTTATCCCAGCAGCTGTGCCTCTGGCTGGGATCTGGTGCCTGAGCTGGGCTAATTACAGCCTCTCCCCAACAGGAAACTGTGGGATTTGAAAAGGGAAGGGAAGGGAAAACAGAGAACCTGGTGGTCTACCAAGTGGTTGGCAGCTTTCCCCAATGCCTGCCAACCCTGAGGCTTGTCACTGGGGGCAGAGCCTGCCCCAGGACTCCTGGATTGCCCTTTGATCCTGCTGGGGGGACACTCCCTAAACCAGCTGCCTGTTGTTGGATGGCACAGCCTGGTTCTTTCTTCAGGGAGGGTGTGGTACTTCTCCATAAGGCATCTCAATCAGGACCGCTAAGCATCATTGTCATAAATTCAAATAAAATGTCTGAACAAGGGTGTCTGGACGGGACCTGTCTGTGAGCTGCACCATCTCAGGAAAGGAGAGCACAGTGTGTAGCAGCTTCTGGGCCCCTCACCCAGCCTCGGGCTGTTTGTATCTTGGACTTTTGACCCTGTAATGGGAGCGGGGGTGGACTAGGCTGGATGGCAAGACACCTTGACTTTCCCTTTAGCAGTGTTAAAAAGAAGAGGCTCACTTTACGGTCCAGAACGTTGTCCCTTCTAAATGTGGGCCCAGACCACCACCTTGACCCACCCCATTAAGAAGCAGCAGCCACAGCCAAGTTTGAATCATTTAATTAATTAACATCTTCGAATGAAACCCACACAGAGCTTTTTCCATGTGTATCACTCCAGCTTCAGGGCAGAGGGAATAGATTGTATAGACATATCAAAGACTCAGAAACTTAAAGAAATATATATATATATATATATATGTGTGTGTGTGTGTGTGTGTGTGTGTATATATATGTATATATATATACACACACACACACACACACACTAACATTTTTATGGAAATTAAAAATCAGAGGCTTTTGGTCTCTCCATGTGCACTAGGTCAAGCTCATTTACCCAAGAGGACAAAAGGATTGCCTCTTGGAGATCCTCCCTTCTCCTTTCTACTCTGTCCCACCCAGTGGGGAAACAAGCTCAGAGGAATCTAACTGAAGATAAGGGGCTCCAGTAACATAGGGAGGGGAGGGAAAGAAACACAGAAGGTGGGCTCCCTCCTACCTCCAGCAGCTCCGAGGCTGCTGCCAGGGCCTGGTGTCATGGAAGCTTTGGCCTGTTCCTGGTTCCTGGTTCCCAGTTCCCGGGGGGTTGAGTCAGGAGCTCTGAGCAGAGGAGTGCTTACTGACTGTCCTCTTTCCCCAACTCACTGGGCAGGCACAGCACATACCCAGCAGCAGCTCTCCATTACCCAAAGGGCAGGGAAGAACATTGGTTTATAGCTACAGAGAGAAGAGAATAGTGAGAGAGGGCCATAGGAACCTGGGATCTCAGACCACATCCCCTGTGTTCCCAGCTCTTTTTCTGGGAGGGGGTCAACCTCTCTCCTGGGTGGAGGAGAAGCAGCTAAAAGCAAGGTCCCTTGCCTGGCTCAAGCCTGAGTCACTGTTGAGGAAAGAGGATCAAGACAGAAAGAGTGACCTGGTGACAGCCATGCTGCAGTGGAAGGAGGCACTAGGGCCACCCCCGTGGAGCCACCGGGGCCAGTGAGGAAACCAGCTTACCGAGATAGGTGGCACAGGTTGAAAATGGAAAGGTCAGTAAAATTCCTGGAGGAGAGATCAGTAGCGGAGGCTGATGTCTAGGGGGGAACCACCCAGCCCGCCCCTAGGAGCGCTGAGTTCCCCCTCATTGACTAGGGAAGAGTCTGTAATAGAATGCACATTTGGCTTCCCATCCTGTCACTCAGCGTCAGCTCCCCCCAGTGGAACCACCTGTGCTGAAAGACAGCTGCAGAAAGGACGTGCTCGGAGCAGAGTAAAGGTCAGAGGATGAAATCCATAGGGCCGGGTCTGGGCCCACTGCCCAAATAGGCTCTTCCCTGCCAGACCCACCCCTCCATCCATGTCCTCAGTACTTCCTGTCGAGCTGAAAGGAACCCAGCTTTGCCATGGCCTGTGGCTCCTGCCTCTGAAGAGTCGTGCCCGCCCACCCCAACCTGATCAAGTAAAACGGCCAAGTGCCCCATGACGTGACTCTCTACTCTGTTCTCCCACTCTCTGAGGACAGAGAGAGCCTGTGGACCTCCCCTCTGGTTCTTTCTCCCCCACCCATTTGGGCCCTGGCCGTCTCCCACTTCCTGTCCCCTGCATGGAGCACCTGGCAGAACTAGAAGGCAGGAGGCTGGTTGGTGGTAAGTTGAGGCACAGGAGGGCTAACCCCCGCTGCACCTTTTGTGCTTTGGAATTCCACAGCCCCACTCCTGCCTCCAGCCTGGAGAAGCCTGTGGGAATACAACGACTTGCCTACCTCCAAGAACTAAGAATAGTTGCAAACTGGATCGGAGGAGGGGGACAGATTAGTCCCAGCCATGGGCTGGCTGCTGGGGACTGATGCTGCTGCCATGTAAACAGGCCCCTGGAATGTGGCTTCGCGGGCCCTGGAGGATGGACATGCAGCCACTTTTCAAAAGTGCTTTGATTCTGGACTACAGCATGTGCATGATTTGGACATTAAAAAAAAAAAAGGAAAAAAGAAACCTCAAGTGAGGTGTTCTGTTCCCAATTCTGTGGCCTTGAGGCCAGCAGGGGGCACAGACACCCACTCCCACCAGCTACCTCCTTCAAGATGAGGCTAAGGCCAAGACTGAAGCAGCAGCTGCCAGAGGTGAATCCATTCAGGAAAAGCCATGACAGCTGGATGACTTGGAGGACAGGAGCCACACCAGGCTTGCGTAATTACTGAAGGCCGTGGAGGTTAAGGCTGCAGGCGTCCTCCCTATTAGGTTAAGTGTCTGCCGTATCCTCTCATCCTTGGAGCCGCTCAGGTCCCTGAGATTGTATTCCTGGGATGGGTCAGCAGTGCCAGCAAGGTGCCTGGTGGTCAGACCAGCTCTTTCTGTGGGTCTGTGGCGAGAAAAGAAGGGACACTCAGCAAGGGACCCCCGAGCTTGGTTCTGACCACTAAGAGCCCAGGGCACATCCTCACCCCCTCACTTTACTGACCACGACAGCAGCACTGGGCTGGACGTTTTACAAACGTTCCCTCTGCCACTATAATGTATCGTTGCCTCACACTTTACAGTGAGGAACCTGAGGCTAGGATGGGTAGATAAAATGGCAAAGTTGGAATTCAAACTTCAAATTTCAGTAGGTCTGACTCCAAAGCCCCACAATCCATGCTCCTTCAGTGCAGCTCATCAGAGGTGACAGGTCACCCTTCCCAGGCACCCCGAGACCAGAATCCAAGAGCAAATCCCTAATGGCAGGACTTCTGATACCTGTTTCCCATGACCAGTGATGGGACCCACACCCCACCCCTCCCGGCCCACCGTACCTGTGCCAGGCAGGCCCAGCTTCTCCTCTGGACCCACCCGCTGCAGGACATCTCCATTCTCTGCCAGCTCCTCCTTAGTCCTGTCCTCGGCATGGGGGAGCCCGTTGGTGGGAGGAGCAGGAAGGGGCTCAGCCCAAGGAAAGCTGGGGGAGGTGGGGGGGGCGGCTCCCCCAGAAGGCTTGCGGGCCACAGGCGGGGGGGCCTTAGGTGGCTTCTTTGGGGCCTGGGGTGGCCGTTGCTCTGAGATGCTCCGAAGTTCAGCTATCAGGTTCCGCTGGAGGTCAGCCTGGGTCTCAGGGGACACGGGCTGCTCCAGCTGCAGCTTCTTGGTGCCCTTGGAGAAGATGAAGCTGGCCGTAGAGGCAGGGGACCACGGCTCTGCCTCAGGTGGTCCATTGGGCTGGTCACTCACAGGGCCCACGCTGGCAGCCAGATTGGAGGCCTTGAGCTGAACAGCAGCGTGGAGCCCTGAGGAGGCAGGCGCTGGGCTGGCCCGCCCTGACAGGGCCCTTCGCAGTGGCTTCTGGGGGGCCGACGGCCCTGACGCTGGAGTCGGAGCCACTGTGGGAGTGCCTACAGAGCGCAGCCGAACCATCTGCAGGAGTGAGGGTGTGACCAGGGGTGCACCAGCATCCTCCCTGGGAAGGCCGCCACCCTTGCTGCAGCCCCCCGGTTCCCTCCGAGGGACCTTGGCATGAAGCCCTGGGACAGAACCAGCAGCAGATGGGGCTGGCAGAGCTGGAGGAAGATCTGGGGTACCACGGGGCTGGCTCTGGAAAGAGACAGTAGCTAAGGAGGGCTCCGGGGGGCGTGAAGGGTCTGCAGGCTCAGGGCCAGCCACAGAGAAAAAGGCCTCCTCGGGTGGAGGGAAGTCGGCCATAGACAGGTCCTGCTCCTCCGGTGCAGGAGGCGGGGGTGGGGGCCAGTTGGGATCTTGGAGGGCCTCCTCAGCAGTCCCCGGGGCAGACAGGGCCTCCTCAACCACCTCTGGCTTCTTAGTGGGTGGGGGGGGTGGGTGATAAGATGGGGGTGGGGATGGTGGGGGTGACTGGTCTTTGGAGGCACCGGGAGATGCCTGAGGTGGGGTTAGGGATGTCTGGGGAGTAAGTGGGGACTCAGGGCTGGCAGCAGTGGTAGAGATGGGCCCAGGGACCAAAGCAGGGGCAGCTGGAGCAGGGGCAGCTTGGTTTGGGCTCTTGGGCTTAGAGGGAGGTGGGGAGAAGGGGGCAGGCACCTTGGGGTGAGGAGGTATGACAAACCTGTCACCCAGGGCGGTCGACACGTGCGGACCAGAGCGGTCTGAGGGTGCCGGGTCAGAGGAGGAGGAACATAGAGACGTGAGGGAGGAGGAGACGGAGGCCCCGGGAGATCGAAGGGAAGTGACACGCTCTGGTTTAGGGGGTTGGGCCTTGCCTGGGGAAGCAGGGGCCCCTGTTAGACCCTTGGGAGGCAGGGTTGGGGTACCACTTTGGCTCGAGTATCCACTGGAGGGTGAGAGTGTCCGTTCTGGGGAGCGTGGGGGACGCCGGGAGCCACCTGGAGACAAGCCAGGCACCCAGCTGCCTGCTGAGCTGGATGGACAGGGTGCTGCCCCCATCCCTTCTGACCCGCCAGTGGTGGGAGGCCGGGGCAGCTGTTGCTGCTGCTTCCGCTCGGGCTTAGGAGGCAGCCCCAGGGGCCCATCATGTGCTGCTGAGCTGCGCTGATGGAGCGAGTGGGTCCGGCGGGGAGGTGGCGGGGGCCGCTTCAGCTTACGTAGGGACACACTCCGGCCGGACAACTGGCCACCGCTCCGAATGCTGACAGTGTCCGAGGCCTCGGCAGTGCTGCCCCCGCTGGGAGAGCCCCTCCCGCTGCCCCCCAGGGGAGGGGGCGCCACGTTACTGTTGGCCACAGAGCCCTCTGGCCGGCCCTCTGAGCCACCCTTAGAGGAGAGGGTGGAGCCGTCAGACACAATGGTCTCAGAGGACTGAGAGTGGCTCCAGGTGTCACTGGAGGAGGAAGGGTGGCGGCTGCGGGGTCGCGGGCTGGAGACCGAGGAGAAGTGGCCCAGCGAGCGGATGGAGGCCGGGCTGGCTGAGAGCAGGCTGCAGCGGCTCAGCGTGCGCAGGCTGCAGCGGCCCAAGGCCACCACGTCCACTGTGGGCGGCAGCACGGCGTGCGGGATCAGCTTCGACAAGTAGGTGGCCTGGGGCGAGATGGACATGGCCGGGCTCAGGGGTTCTGGAGGCCCTGCCCCTCCGGTCAGTCCGGGCACTGCTAGGGACATGGGCCGGGTCAGTGGCAAGGGCCGGGCCCCCGTGGACCGGCCAACGAGCGTGTCATCCCGGTAAATGCGGTCGATGTGGCGCTGCAGCATGGCCTCTGCCTGGGCACCGGCTTCGGCCTCCGCCTCCAGCGCCTGCAGGGACACCCTGGCCCCTGGCCCTGAGGCCGGGCCCGCCGGATGGCCGTCCACCGTGGGGATGCGGACGGCGTCCCGTGGACCAGGAGGCCGAGGAGTACCTGGTGCCTCACGTTCATTCCGCAGGCCTGGAATGGACAGGGAGGGCGTGGGATTCAGCAGAGGGGGCGGCCGGGGCTGCCCGCCCACAGCCTCCTCATCAGGCGCTCACCGAGTTCCTTCTGCACGTGCTGTGGCAGTCCCAGCACCGTGCTCCGCCGCTCCCGCCGCCGCCGCCCTGACTTTCCAGATGATTTGGGAAATGAGTCATGCGGTCGGAAGGTGGAGCCTGGGGGTGAGTCCAGGGAGAGAAACTGTTAGAGCAGGTCTCGGGGCACATTCTGCAGAGCACAACTTTTATAGAATATTAGTAAGAGCTCTGTGAGAAAAGATTTCCACAGTCAAGTAGGCATGGGCAAAGCTGGGTTAAACGAAGCTAGACGCTTTTCTGGAAGGCTTTACTAGGTCAATAATGATGATTTCCATTTAGCGAACACTTATTATGTGTTAGCATGCTAAACACTTGGCATTCATTCCAATAAGGTACGTATTCTTATCCTCATTTTTATAGAACATCAAACAGAAGCACAGAGAGGTAAAGGGTTGGCCCAAGATCACAGAGCTGTAAATAGCAACACTAGGCTCAAAACCAGGTTTCTCGACTCTTCACTGTCCTGCTTTTTGGTTAATGCTCATTATGAACCTCCAAGAGGACACAGGGTACTATGTTTCCTGAATCCACTGAATCACAGTCTTGGGAAACACTAGATTAGGAGGAAAAGGGAAAGCTGCAGGTGCTGGGTGCCCACCACCCCCTCTCCTGCCCAACAATCCTGGCTGGTGAGTGGGTACCTTTGCGCTGGATCATCTCAGAGCGGACGGAGAGAGCATCCTCTGCCGTGGAGCTCTCAGCTGTGTAGGACGTGGTCTGGCTGCAGAAGGAGATGCTATCATCATCTGGCCCGGTCCGGGAGGACTATTGGGGGAAGAAGGATCAGCCCAGAGGCGTGAGTGGGGCTTACCTTTGCCTCCTCAGGCTCCCCTTTGTAACTTCTGACTCAGATTCACCCCCCACCGACCTGCCCCAGCATCACCTAGCACTGAGCAGGCATCAGCTAGAGCTACCCTGGACCAGCCCTTGGGGGTATCTCGTCTAGCCTTTCATGATACAGAAAGGAAACAGATCCAGAAGGGTTCAAAGACATACTTGTCAGAGGTCAAGCAGGGAGAGAGGAATACATCAAGACTGAGCTGGGGGCAGGGCTCACCTGGATGCTCTGGGTGTCTCCATGGTCCCAGGCACCCTTGTTCAGTTTCTGTTTTTCTGAAAGGCATCAGAAAGGTATGTTGAGCTAGGCCCCTGACTTTGGGAGCTGAAAGTAGCGCTAGAGAGAGGAGGAGGAGCTTACCTTGGTGCTGGAGGGAACGGAGCCCCTCCTGGGCCTGCGTGTGCAGCTCTTCCAGGTGAGGCGGTCGCCCACTGGGGAAGAAGACATTGTCCTGGTGCTCATCCACTGCAGACCCTAGCCCCTGGCCTGGCCCCACACTTAGTCGTTTGTCGCTCTCAGCCTTGGCAGAGCCTGCTGGGAATGGAGGAGGAAGGAAAGTGAGGCCCAAAGGTATCTGGGCCCTGGGAAGGCACAGGCACTGCAACAAGGGCACCCACAGTCCCCAGAGTGCACAGGGGACCTGCACATACATGCAGTGCCTACTTCCCCCAGTCTGTACTCACAACCCACAGTCCTGGGGTATACACTCAATATACACAGCCCCCAAGTACATACACGAGCTATAATCCAAGTGTACATATATCTGAGCACCCACACCACACAAAGGGCCCCATATAGGGCATCATACCCAGGGCACACATGCCCACCATATATGCACACAACACCCACAGGCTTCATTCAGTATGTATACAAACACATAGCATCCAAGTAAAACCACATCTGTGTACCCACACCAAGAGCACACCCAGCCGCCACATATACACATGACACCCACAGTCCCCATTCTGTATATACACAAACAGTACCCAAATATACAACTGTCACTCAGAGCCCAATGCAAGACACTCCAGTGTACACAAAGCCCATAGCAAATACATTTCTCTTGTCTCCAGATCCTGAGCTCCACTTTACAGGAAAACAAACCACCTCTTTGTACACCCCATTGGCCCAGGTCCAAGAAAAAGACACATGGGACACTAGGAAGGGGTGGGCACTAGCAATGGTCTTAACCAGATTCCCAGGAAGTCCTGGGGTGTGGGCTAAACCAAGGATATGGCCACTTGGGTCCCCTACTCACCCATGCAGCTGTCCCTTAGTGGAAGGATAGGCTGGGGAGAAGAGAAGAGGGACCCCAGCCATACCACTCCCCCTGAGGCAGCTCCAGCCTCTCTTGGGGAACAGTCCCAGGTATCCCCCTCTCCTGGAGGCCCAGGGCCCTGGTGCAGAGGAGCCAGGGGTCCATTACAAAGGATACTGTTACAGGCCCTGCCCATGGAGGAGCTGAGCATCTAATCCTGGGAATAGGGGCTGTGTCAGCACTTTGCAGCCCCAGCCCCCCTTTAAACAGAACCCACAACATAAGCAAAAGCTCTGGCAGGGTCATGTGACCTTGGCAGCACCTTGTGGAGGGACAGGAACAAAACAAGCCCTTTAAAGGGCCATGCCCCAAGATCAGGGTCTTCAATTCAGACACCTGAACTGCCCCTTCCGCCTTCCTCAGCACATTCTTCAACAGCCAAGCTCCTGCCCAGGGAATCCTCAGGAATCCCACAAGGTCAGAGCTAGGAGGTCTCTCAGTGATCCTCCTCTCCCCAACCTCCTGATTTTACAAGTCCACAAACAGGCTCAAAGAGGAAAGGTCTTGCCTAAGGTCACCCAGCAAATCGGAGTCAGAACCAAGACTAAACTCCAGGTTCCCCGAGGGGACTCCTGAATCACACTCAAACTGGGGGCCCTCTGGCCCCCACATCTTAATCTAGGCCTAAAAGCCCAGTTCCTAGGAGGAGGAGGGCATAGCCCCCTCCCCTCAAAACTTCACCCCCAGGCCTCTAAACACGATTTCCCTGATCTGCTCCCCAACTTCCAGGGGTACTACTTTCCTTTCTACTCTGCTCCCCACATCCCATCCTCCCACACACACTGAGCTGACCCCGGAGGGGGTGCACTAACTCTTGCAACTGAGGTATTGGGATGTACCCAGTAAAGCGTGAGTACCCCTGGAGGAAGGCAATCTTGCCCGAGGACTGCAGGCTTCAAGGTCAGAGACACCTAGAGCCATCCTCTGAAACACAAGCAGAAATCAAACAAAGGCAGTAGGAAAGCTGCTGGACAAAGGCACTGCGGCCGACAGGGGAGTCGGGCCTCATTACCAGCCCTCATCCCCCACCCCATTGCCTTCCCCGGCCTTGATCCCCCATTCTACATAAGGGTCTGGCAAATGGGGGTGTCGGGGATCCCTTATCTCCCCCCCAGCCACACCCACTCACCCTTCTTCTTAAAGAGCCCGAGGAGCGCCGGGAGGTGGCGGCCCAGGAACACCACCATGACTGCCGGCGCCACTCGGACCGTCCCCTACGTTGACCTCTCCAGAACGCCGGGCGATGCCTTCACCATAACCCAGCGCTGAGGGGATGAGTCTGCCCGCCCAGCTGCGGAGCGCCGGCTCCAGGCAGAGGAGGGGGAGGGGCTACTCTCCAGGTCCTCCTCCCACCTTCACCACTGATCCCGCCCATCCACCGACCCCGCCCCTCGAGTGCAGAGCAGGAGCAGGCACCTTCCCAGACTCCGACAGGGAAACTGAGGCCCGGAGTCTCTGGGTGCTCGGCTCTTGTGGAAAGGATGACTAGGAGGGCCAAAGATACTCAATTCCAGGGGCAGCCCACTACCCCTGTCCCCAAGTCCTTTTCTAAACAGTCATGAGCCAGAGCTAAGGCAAGGGTCCCGGCTGCCAGATGGTGGGTGCAAGAGCCACTAGACTAGACTTGGCATGGTGCCCACCCCCAAGTCCTCCTGGCTGGTGAGGGTGATTCCCTGGGGAAGGAGCTCACAGCGTGGAGCAGCCAGGCAGAAGCCCAGGACTGCCTGGGCGGATGGCAAGGACACTGGCAGAGGTCCCTGGAGGAGGAGTCAGCCCAGGACACAGTGCTGGGAAGCCAGGGAGATGCCCAGAGCAGAATCACGGTGACTGGTGCTAACAACCCCTCACACGTATGTCCAGCCCCAGACTTTCCAAAGGATTATCTTCCCACTTTAGTAATGTAACATCAACAGCCAGAAAAGCACTGTGAACTCTCCAAGGTCACACAACAGAGGCAGGCCTTCAACACAGACCTCTTGCTCCTCCAGCCCACGATTCTTCTCACTGGTCTCACTCTGTGACTCAGTGACTCTCTTGGATCACCAGACAGGGAGAACGGAATTAGCCATAGGTGAGGGCAGTAAGAGTGGGGGGCAGGAGGGAAGGTACTTGGAGGGAAGTCAGGTCCAGGTTCAAATCCAGCTCCATCACATACAAGTCATGACCTCACATGGAAACAAGGCTAATAACTCCTCTTTATAAGATTGTTGTATCCATTCATTTAATCAGCAAATATTTATTAAACTAGTACTAGGGGCTACAGCTATTGGAAAACTTTTATCTTGTTCACCAGTATATCCCTAGTGTCTGGCACATACTATGAGTTCAATAAATATTCGATGAATACACGAATGAGGTAAACTGGCAAAATTTTAGATAGTGAGGGCTGAGGAGATGTGACAGGAAGTGGGTGACTTTAGGGGGCATCAAGGAAAGGCTATTGGAACTGAGACCTAAAGAAGGAGCCAACCAGGGCAAGTGCTAGGCATACAACCTTCTAGAAAAAGGCAACAGCAGGGACTTCCGGTGGTCCAGTGGCTAAGACTCCACACTCCCAATGCAGGGGGCCCGGGTTTGATCCCTGGTAAGGGAAATAGATCTCACATGCCGCAACTAAGAGTTCGCATGCTGCAACTAAAGATTCTGCATGCCACAATGAAGATCCCATACGCAGCAACGAAGATCCTGCGTGCCGCAACTAAGACCTGGTGCAGCCAAATAAGTAAATAAATATTTTTTTAAAAAAAAAGAAAGAAAGAAAGAAAAGAAAGAGGCAACAGCAAGCATAAAGGTCTTGAGGCAGGAGTGGTGGGGTGGTTTTCCCAGAACAGAGAGGAGGCCAGTGTGGCTGGAATATGATGAGCAAGGGAGAGAATGGCAGGAGATGAGAAGAGGCAGGAGCCAGGTCAGGTAGGGCCCCAGAGGCCTTGGCAGAGTCTGGATTTTATTCAAAGAACCCCAAGAGGTCAGTACTAAAGGTTCAGCTGAGTATTGACGATGTTAAAAGAGATTCCCCCTGGCAACTCCAAAAAGAGTAGTTGAGGGACTTCCCTGGTGGTCCCGTGGTTAAGACTCCGTGCTTCCACTGCAGGGGCATGGGTTCCATCCCTTGTCGGGGAACTAAGAGCCTGCATGCCATGCTACGCACTGTGGCCAGAAAAAAATAAATAAATAAAGAGTAGCTAAGACTGTGGAAGAGAAGGTCTGTGAACTATAAAGTGCTGTCCCCCAGACTCACCTAAGGACACCCCTCTCTCACAGCACCTTTCTCTCTCTCTGAGTCCCTAGGGATCTAAGAATTCACAATGGCTCCCATGCTGCAAGATCCTCCTACTGGTCCTTCCCCATTTGCTGTGCCACTTCTCAGGGACCACTCATGCAGATAGCTGAGCCTTCGTTCTCTAGAGAACAAAATTCTGTGGGGCTAGATAGTATATATCCTCAGATCATTGAAATCTAAACAACACTCTTAAGAAGTAGGCACATTTTTTTTTTTCTTGGCTGTGCTGTGCGGCTTGCGGAATCTTAGTTCCCCAACCAGGGGTTGAACCCAGGCTCCCGCAGCGACAGTACTGAGTCCTAACCACTGGACCGCCTGGGAATTCCCAAGAAGTAGGCACTTTTATCTCCGTTTTACAGATGAGGAAATGGACACCAGAGAGGGCAAGCACTATATAAAGCTGGTAAATGGCGGGACAGCATTCACACTCACAACCACTTGAATCCAAAAGCCACGTTCTGCCCACTGTGCCAGCTACAAACCTGATCTCCCCTCTGAAGAAGGTTGGGACGACCCTACCATCCCCCAAAATTTGAGGTTTCTTGACCACATCCTCCCCTCTTCTCTCCCTCTTAGGCCAGACCCATCCATCCCTCTTATTAGTCCCACTCAAACAGAAAAGAGCAGTAGACCGACACTTGTAGGGTGATTAATTCATGCCAGGCGCTGGTGGAAGGCAGTCTCTACCCTCACAGATCTGACAACAGTCCTTCGAGGCAGGTACTCAAAGATACTCTCCTGGTAACTGACCTGTGAGGCTCACAGAGCCAGGTGACTTCCCAAGCTCTGCCTGGTTCCAAAACTGGAGCCTTCAGCCATGCAGGACAAAGGGACGCTCAGCTTCTCCCAACCAGGGAAACTAAGGGCTGAGCTCTGCCAAGTCAGGGGCGGGGAAACATCAGCTCATCAAGGTCCCAGGCCTGTAGCTTGCAGTCAGGGTCACAGCTGCAAATTCCCCAGCAGGATCCAAGGCTCTCACACTTGATAACATCTGGTTCCCCCAGCAACACCCGTCCCGCCGCCCCCCACCCGCGCCTTGGCCAGAGCCTGAGGTCCCTCTGAGCCACCCCAGGCACAGGTCTACACACCTGTAGCTTGTTTGGGGAGAGACTCAGCAACCCGAGTCTCGGATGGAGAGCATGCACCTCACAAGGAAACTGAGGCCCAGAGAGCGGAAGGACCTTGCCTAAGGCCACACTTGGAGTCCGTGTTCCAGGACCTTCAGCCCCAGCACAGTCCAGAGGTGCTGCCTGGGACTGAGGCTCACCACGCAGCCTCCGCCTCCCCTACCTGCCCAGGGGAGGAGGCTTCCCGGATCTGAGAAGACACCTTGCTCCAGGCCACGCAGAGCACACCAGGAAGCACACCTGCAAGTTCTGGAGGGAGCTGAGATACAGACCACCAGCAGAAGTGTGCAGACCGCACCTCCAAAAAGCCTCACTGGGGCCATCCCCCACAGGCGGGCGCTCTCACCACCACGTCACAAAGCACACCCACGCCTCCCTAGTCCACGCCCTCCCCACACCCGAGCGCCACTGCGCAGATTCACGCAGGGCCCTGCTGGGTTGGCTGCGTGTACACGAGGGCAGATGCATGTACCCACCGCTCTGGGGCCCCCCTGAACCTGGAAACAGAGAGGAATAGGAAAGGGAGCCCCTGCCCCCGCCCCCCCCAAGGCCACGTGCACCTGTGCGCATGCGTACGCACTGTCTTGGCAACATCCTCCACGGGGTGAGGCCTCAACCTGCCCCATTCCAGAGCAAGGGGCGGGGGCTGCGGCGCGCCCTGCAGCCAGGCCGGCCTGACTCAGGGGAGAGGAATGAAGGGGGAGGGCACAGCTGCCCAGGTGGCCTTGCTCTGGAGCCAGGATTCAGGGTGTTTGGAGGCCCCTAAGTCTCAGCCCCTCACTCTTGTACTGGTGGGCAACAAGGCCCAGAGGGGACCCGGGCCTTCCCATAGGAGCAGAATCCAGAGCACGCGTAGATTTTATCCTCTTAGAGGCAAGACAAAAGGAAGTGAATATAAGTCTCAGGCGCAGGCGCCTTACAAACACTCTCCTCTTCTACTGTCTCGAAGAAAGCGAACGAGAAACCTGCAAGGTAGGTGTGAGTTCCCTTCTTACAAATGAGCACAAGGCTGGAGGACAGTGACTTGCTCAAGGTCACCCAACCAGGAAGTGGCCGAGACCAGAACCTGGGTCTCACTGCAAACGCCTTAGTGGACCCTAAGTCTCAGGAAGTTAAGGGGTTGGCGTGGGAGGGAGGGGGCCATAGCCTCAGTCACTGCCCAAAGTGGGGGAGCTCTGCACCCCACTTCTGCACGAGGGGAATCTCCCTCCTTCCTCTTCTCACTGCAAAGGCCCAGCCTAGCCAGGGCAGGGCTGACAGGCCGGTTCTAAGGTAAATATTGGGGGGTAGGGAGGCCTGGGACAGGAAGGGGAGGATCCCATCCTACAGGCGCCTGGGGGAACGGGCAGTAACACAGGGAGGAATTAACTACCATAATATTAGTAAATGTCATAATGAGTTTCCGGGTCAGTATCTGCTGCCGACAGTAACATAATAATCTCTTTCGGCCAGGGTGCGATCCTGACTTTCCAAAGCCCTTTCCTTTGTTCCTTCAAGGCATGATTATCCTCATTTCATAGATGCCGGAGAGGCAGCCACCATGAAGCCAGGAGAGAAAAAGGCTGGGAGTCGGAAGGTCTGGATTCCAGGCTTTGGACAAATGAATCAGCCTCTCAGGGCTGCAGTCTCATCTGTAAAGTGGGACTAATACCCACCTCACAGAGTGCCTGGGAAAGTTAAAGCCACGCAACCAAGTGTAACCACAGTGTTGTCATCAGAGGGAGCCTCTTGCCTATCCAGGTGTGGGGGCCTTTTCACTTTCAACGATCATAAGCCAGCATTTGCTGAGTGCCAACTGACTGAGACACACATGGTCTCACTAAATCCCCCTCACCATACAGAGGCACTCCCCTAGGGTTAGTGACTAGCCCAAGGTCACACAGCTAATAATGGCCGTGAGCCCAGCTCATACTGGCTGCTGTTCTTCCCATGCCCCTAGAGGCCTCCTCTCCCATCCACTTCTGGAGCTCTCTTCAAATCTCAAGTGGAGTTGAGAACCATTATTAAGATAAGGTCTGATAAGGGACACTTAACATCAGCTTCCTATCAGCTCCTCAGTGACCTAGCCCTATCTGGCAGCCCTAACCACCCCCTGTTTGGGAGGAAAGGGAATTCGGAGCCCACGCCAGATATCCCACTGCCCTGGGAGTCAGAGGTCCTAGGCCTGAGCTCTCACTGCCCCTCAGTTGAAGCATGATCCTGAATCAGGCACTGCCTTCTTCTGGGCCTCAGTTTCTTCATCTATGAGGTGGGACGGTTGGGAAGATGATCTCTAAGGAGCCCTTGGCATGTATGACTCTGCCGCTAGAAGGAGGGGAGTGGTCCCTCACTTTGGGTCAGGACCTGGGGCAGCAAGGGGGTTCAGCTTATCTCAGATCCCTCAGACCAGAGAGGGCTGGGCCAGCCCCTTATCTGGAAGCCCAGGGCTCCCACAAGCAAGTCTAGGCATACAGTTGGTCACAAGTCTCCCCACCCCAGTAAAGGAGAGGAAACAGGAAGAAAGGGGGCAAGGGAGGTAACAGGAGCAGGTCTTCTCCCAGCTGCGGCCATTGGTGCTCTAGGTCCAGAGGCAGGGCAGAGTCTGACTCCACCAATGACTTAGTCCCTTCCCTCAATCTCATCTGCAAAGTGGGAACAATAAACCCTATCAGGAGGAGGGCCATGTGTGTAAGCCTGACAGTATAATGCATGGGAACAGGAAGAGGACAGAGTGCTGGGGGTGCTCCTTGAGCTGCCAATTCACATCCTCCACCAATCCTCCATACCTCCCAGGACCAAGTGCCCAGATGGCCTGGGGCTGGGAGGGTTGAGATGGATTCCTGAGAACCAAGGCCAAACAATCCCAGCAGGTTACAATGTCTTTGCAGCAGTGAGGAGGCCTCTCCCTATTCACCCTCACCCTTCTCTATGGTCCAAGGGCATTTGTAACATGGGACCAACCCTTCCTTGAAACTCAGTTTCCCCTCCCACTGCCCACCAGCTCCCTCTCTGAGCTCTTGGCGGCTTCAGTGCTTAGTCCTCAACCCCTGCCCTTCCTCCACAGTGCTTCCTCCACCTGTGCACCATACGGAGTTCAAATCCCCCAGGGCCTCAGGCTTTCTTCACCCGGAGGACATGCAGGCCCCTCCATCATAAGAGGATATCCATCTACACCTAAAATAATTAAGAGCACAGGCTTTGGAATCTGACAGGCTTGGGTTTGAATCCCTGTTCAGCAACCTCCTTGCTGAGTAGCCTTGGACAAGTGACTTAACTTCTCTGAGCTCCAGCTTTCTCATCTGTAAAATGGGAAGAATAGCTTACAGCTTGTAAGACCGTTGGAGGACAAATGAATTAATCAAGGTAAAGGGTTTAGCATACGGTTTATCTCTGCTGCCACCCCCAGCCAAGCAGCCTCATGCATAGAGCCTTCACAGCACTCTCTGGCCCATACTCTCAACATCTGATTAATCCCAGGTCCTTCCTATCACTTCTGCCACCTCCTCCGCAGTGTCTCTGCAGCTGCCACTCCTCTCCACTCCCACAGCCCTCAACCTGTCCCCAGCCCTCACTCCATCAACCTCTCCCCTGGATTACTGCAACAGCCTCCAGACTGTTCTATGAGCTTCCACTCTCACCACCCCACCCCCCAACCTGTCCTGCCTGCACCTGCCATCTTCCTAACATACCACTTTCATAGGCTCCTCACTTGCTCAGACACCTTCACTGGCTCCCTTTGGCCTGTAGACTCCAGCCCTCTCTGCTTGCCTTGCGTTCTTTCCCCCATCCTTTCACAGACTAATCAAACGAGTAAGTACTCAAGCCCCAGTCCCATACCTGGACCTGTGTCAGCAGAGGCTGAAGCCAGGGAAGCCTTAGAATCCTCAGCACAAGTAAAAACAAAGATTGAAGTTTACATTCACTTTTTCTCCTCCCAGGCACAAGGAAGAAACCTCAACTACTTTGCTTTCCAGCCTCCACACTCAGTCTCAACCCCATGCCTTTGCTCACGACCATACCCCAGAGCTGAAATGCATCCCTGGCCAGGTTCTCTTGTCTAATCAACAATTCAGGACTAATTCCAACCCTACAGTTACTTCTTTAATACCAGCTCCCCAGTTTTCTAAAACTGACCGCAACCCAAAAGCCTTTTAACATATAGCCTAGAATATTTCCTAGCCCCCACGCTTTCTTCTATGTTCCCTTGACATTGCTTTCTGGGTTTTTAGGAACACCTTTAAAGCCTGGTTGACCCTTGAGTTGCAGCAGGAACTGGAAGAGCACAAGAGATGCTAGAAGCCCCAGGCCTCTTCCGTAAGGGCTGGCGGGCAAATTATAAACACAGCCCTCTTAATCTCTCTCTCCCCCACCACAAATGGTCACAAGTCTGGATCCACAGTTGGTTCTCAGGAAACCATCAGATTAGAGTGGCCATAGGAGGGCAGATGAAGATTCCCCAGCCCCAGCCCCACCCCCTTGGTGCCGATTCCAAGAGGAGAGACAGGTGGGCACAGCCCAGATTTCAGGATTACTCGGACAGGGAGACTACTGGAAGGTCCAGAAGTGTCTCATCAACCCAGCTTCTGAGGAACCTCAGAGAGCCTACCAGCATTTAATTAATCCTTCTCCTAATAGTCATGATTATTCTTCAAACCACTGCAGGCAATGACCTTGGACAAGCCCACCTTCTCTCTCAGTCTCTTTCACGACTGTAAGGGTCCCAAGAAGTCACCTAAGCTAAGCTGCCCTTATTTCACAGACAGGCCTCCCTCTAGGAGCCAGGGAGGTCCAGAGAAGTGAAAGCAATCTGCTCAAGGTCACAGAGCCCATACCAGAGCCACACTGAGAACCCAGACACCCTAAATCCCAGCCTAGGCCCTTTCTATTGCCCCCTGCATGGAGGGATGAGATCATCAGGCTCAATTCAGAACCTCTAGGAATGTAGGCCATCCTGGGAAGTCATGGGTGGATTCTCCCACCACAGGAGGGAGGCCCCCCAAGCCACCTTCTCCGGGATTTTCTCATTCCCCAAAACCAGCAGATACCCGACTCTGTTGGAGACCCCTTATCTTGCGGGGTCGGGGGTGGATCACCACCCTGCCCCTACCCCATGTTTGGATTCACCAGGCGGAGGAACTAGGCACTCTACACAGCCCCTCCTCCAACACCCCTTGGGACCCGGGGATACCCTGAACCGCCACACCCGCTGGGGGGAACCAGGAATCCTGGCTCCCAGCCTTGGGGTTGGAGGCCTTCCCAATTCTGCCCCCTCCCCCCGACTTGGAGGATGGAATGTGACCCGCGGACAGATCCCGCAGCACGCTGGGAAGGGCTGCGTTCCAGCTCGGTGGCTGCACTGAAAGGGGGGGATGCAGCAGCGACCATGGGGACCGCGGGTGGGGGGGGGGGGGAAGGGGGACAGAGAGAGGCAGCGGCGGTGCGGATGGGGGTGGGGAGGGAGCCCAGAGAACCAGCCCGACTCCCGATCAAGCCAGATGGAGGCGGCCCGAGTCTCCAGCCCCTGGTTTCCTGCTTCTCCCCTCCACCT
This sequence comes from Balaenoptera musculus, assembly GCF_009873245.2. NCBI lineage: Eukaryota > Metazoa > Chordata > Mammalia > Artiodactyla > Balaenopteridae > Balaenoptera > Balaenoptera musculus. The sequence goes on along the minus strand of NC_045785.1, from coordinate 25,900,973 downwards.
TTGTCTCCCCTCCCTCCTGCAAACTTTCAGCCTGTGCGGGCTAAAGCCTGGGGAACAAATGTGCGTGCGTGCGTGTGTGTGTGTGTGTGTGTGTGTATAAGTGCTTTAGGGTCTGGCTGGTTGTGCAGTTTTGAACCTGTGTGTACATACGTGTGCCTAAGACGTTGGGCAACTGTACCTACATGAATGTGTCTGAATCTGCGACTGGGGTGGTGTTCGTGTGGCTGGGTAAACCGTATACATAGGTATATGTACCTGTATCTCAGGATCTGTGTCTCCCACAGCGATCGTGTGGGTGTGAATGTGTATGTGATTTTGTGTCTGCATGTCCGTACATCTGAGTGGGTGTTGTGTATGTGACTGTAAATTGTGAACATGTACATGTGCCCGCCCGCGGGTATTCGTGCGTACATGTGTCTCTGTCTGCATGTGAGGGGTGGGGTCTGTGCTGGGGATTCCCGGCCCCCCAAACTCACACCCAACAAGCCCCAGGAGGGGGCAGCAGCGGCGGCGGCGGCTGCGGCAGGAAGACCCTCCTCCCCGCCTGCCCCGCCCCCACCCCCAGCCCCTACCTGCCGGCCGCCTCGCCGACCGCCCGAACCGCCAGAAGCTGCGGGCCCGGGGGCCGCTGGGGGCCTTCCTCTTGTGGTGTGAGTTGCCCATGGTGGGCGCGGGAGCCGGCGCGGGAACCCTAGCGCAGCCCTACCAGCCCGGCAGCCGGGCCCGCAGCCACAGGAGGGAGGCAGAGAGAAGCGCGGGCGGCCGCCGCAGGCGCCCCCAGCCCCAGCTCGGCCACGCCCCCGGGCTCTGCGGCCAATGGCCGGGGCGAGGGAGGGGCCGGCAGAGGGGCGGGGCCTGGCGCACATCCCGTAGGCTCCACCCCTCTGAGGACCTGGGAGACCTGCCGAGCCGCCCCGCCCCGTGCTCTGGGAAAGGCCGGGCCTGTCCAGGTGGGGCTGACAGATCGCTCGCTCTCCCAGGCCAGGGGCTGCCTCTGAGGACTGCAGTGGAACCAAGAGAACTAGGGGCCCAGGCTCCAGACAGGCAAGGTCTGGAGCCTTGCTGCTGCTAGGGCCCACCAACCACCACCCCGTGAGTGTCACGTGTCTGTGTATCGCCTGTCTCTGTTTGTACAAATACATCTATCTGACTGTATCTCTGTAGTAATGGTGTTCAAAATAACAATAGAACCCTTTTATATAGCGCTTCCTATGTGCCAGGCACTGTGATAACTGCTTTCATGCATTACTTCATTTCACCCACAAAACAATTCTGTAAGGTAGGTACTTTTATCATCTCCATTTTACAGATGGGAAAATTGAGGTTCCATGAAGTCAACCGATTAGCCCAAAGTCAAACAGCATTAAGCTACAGAGCCAGTACTCAAACCCAGACCGAGTCCAATACCCACTGCTCCAGGCTACCTACCCCACCACTTTATCTGTGCCTCTCCATGACCTTGAAGGAGGGCATGTAATTGGGCATTTGTATTTGTGTTCTTAAATGTGGCTGTGTAGTTGTGTATCTGTGACCCTGAACATGTGGGTTCCTCTCTGTGTCATCACCTGTGTGTGACTGCATGCCTGTATCCATATAGTTGAATCTGTTTACATAGGTTTGGATGTGTGCTTTTGTATATTTGCCTATATAATTGTGACTCCCTCAAGCTGGCTGAATATCACTGCTTTTTGTGTATCTGAGTGTGTAATAGTCTGCTTGAGTGCATGTAAGTGCATGTAAGTGAAAATGTTTGTCTATAAGACTGTAATTGCATGTGCTTTTCTGTATCAATATGACTGTGCAACTGTCTGCTGATATACCCATATCTATCTACCTTTGGGGGGCGGGGTATGTGTAAGTAATGGAGCATATAGGTAAACATACATGAAAGCACATGTCTGTGTGCATCTAACCCTAACTCTCTCTCATCTCCCCTTAAATAAGTCTTTGTTTTTCAAAGCCCAGGCCAAGGTTCACCTCTTCTGAAAGTCTTCCAGGTTGCGCAAGGCCCCCACATCTTTATATTCTCACAAGTGCCCTGTGTCCAGGGACCTGCCCAGGACCCCACATACTGGGCAAGGACTCTCCTTTACAATCACTCTGCCATCTCTCCAACCAGGGGCAGCATGGTATAGACAGAGAAAGAGCACTGGGCTGGAAGTCCACGGCCCTCAGTTCTAATCCCCTTCCGGCTCATCCTTTCTGCCACCAGGGCAAGCCCCTCCTCCACTACACCACGCTGCCTCTTATGCCCAGTGGCTCCAAGACACCCTGTTCCCTCCCTGCAAAATGGGAGAGTTAAAGCTGAACCACACCCTCCCTGAGGCCCATCTCTTGCTAAGAGACTGAGGTTGACAACAGTGCAGTCCTTGAGGGGCTGGTATTTTATTCATCCACCCAGAAAATACTTGTTGAGCATACACTGTATACCACGCTGTGTGCAGCAGGCTCCCTGCCTTGCACAGAGAAGAGGGTCCTAGTGGCAGAGCTGGATGAGACCTCAGAGATCTGCTGGCCCAATTCCCTTAATTTACAGGTGGGGAACCTGAGGCCCATCAAGGGGAAAGGTGGTATGGGGGTGCAGAGAGGACACTCAAGGGTAAAGTCCAAATCCCTCGGCATGCATTCAGTGAGGACAGGCATGCAAAGAGCTTAGAAGGATGTCCGGAGTGTAGCAGGTACCTCGGCCTTCACAGGAGACCTTGCAGGAGCTGCCCCCGCTCACCAGTTCAGCCTCATCTCTGACCACACCCCTTTCATTCTCAGAGCTCCAGCCACACGCAACTGCTTGCTGCACCCCAGTGCACACCTACAGGCCTCACACATGCTCCTTCCTCTTCCACCTCTGCCTGTCCTCAAGGCCTTGCTAGACAGTGTCCTCCTCCATGTCCTCCTTGACACCCCTCCTCCCCCAGCCCAGTTCTTGGGGCTCCCACAGGCATTAATGCTGTCCACTGATACAGTACTGATCACACCTAAGGGCTCCCCGGCACCCTGTGTAACACCAACCCAGCACTTGTCTCAAGGCAACAGTTTGCTTTGGTAGCTCCCTTTCCAACCAGAAAACAAGTTCCTCAAGGACACTAATCCTCTCACTCCTCCTAGTAGCCCCAGGCTCAGCATAGTGTCTGGCACACAGTAGGTATCCCTACGTGTTGAACAGAAACTGGCAGAGGTGGTGATGATGGCACCGTGAGCACTAATGGAGGTGAAGAGGCACAGGCAGGAGAGTCCAAGGCACTCTCCCAGTCTTACCTTCTTTCACTACAAAGGCTATGCTTGCTCCCAGATCCAAAAGGAAGAGTACTACCAAGGAGTCAAGTGCATGGGAGAGCCTGGGAGAGCCTGGGGTAGGACTGGTGGGAAGAAGTAGGTGGTATGGTAGGCATATGGACCAGAACTCCTGGAACCACAAGGCAGGGCTTGAGTGTCTCCTGACCCTCCTGGAGGACAGTAGTAAAGGCCTCGGCTGGCTAGGGGCTTGGAGAAGAGGGTATCCTTAAGCAGGCAGGAGGTCCTACTTGGAACAGACCCCACCAGCATTCTCCTGGGAAGCATGCACTTTGCCAGAAGATTCAGGGTTTAAACCCTTGGCAGGCTGAGCTGTCTCCATCTCCCCTCCATGCCAGCACAGAGCACCCCGTGAGTGCAGCTGACAGCCTTTGGTGAAGCAGCCCCCAGGACAGCGGAACACTAGAGCACAGAGTCCTGGGGAGTATAGTCATGGGGGAGGTGGACAACGAGTTCATCCCTCCTGCCCAAGGAAGCTGCTTCCACCCACTTCCTCCCCCAAGTCAGCCACAGAACTGGAGGTGGCCATCCGTGGGTTCTCCAGATGGGAGGCAGAGGTGTGTATACCTGCTCTCCCCACCCCGCCACATTCACTGCGGCCTGAACAATATACAATGCCTCCTCTCATTAGTTTTCTTCAGCATGTGACAGGCCAGGAGCAGCTGAGACAGCTTTGAGGGTTTGGGGAGAGGGGAATTTCCGAGGGGCGGGTGGGGGAGGGGAGGCGCTCCCCCTGCCCTCTGCTGACAACAGATTAGATTTTTCTGGCCACAGGGTATAGCCACCCCAGAGCAGCAGACCTTGCTGGCGGCCCTGATTCAGGGGCAGGAAAGGGAGAGTGGTGGGGGGAGGGCCCCCCAGCCTGAGGGGGATTTCCAGGAGAACCTGGGCCCTGTGCCACCGGTGGGGATCCAGGGCCTCCGTGAGGAGGGAGGAGGAGAGGCAGCTGGACCGGGCCTATGAAGGTGTCAGAGGTAAAGGAGGGGATGGATGAGGCCTTCTTGGCCTCGGCTTCCTGCTCCTCTCATCCCACCCCTGGTCGAGGCCCCTTTCTGGGACGGGATTTTTCCATTAGAAGTCAGAACAAAGGAGTGGGGAAGCTGAGGTCAGCCTGGCAGGTGTGGGCTCCTGTTCCGCCTCCAACACTGGTTGGCTGTATGACCTTGAGCAAGTCACTTCCTCCTCTGGGCCTCAGTTGCCCATCTGTATGTACCATGAGGGGTCCCTGTGACATCTCAGGCTATCAGCTCTGAGCGCCCAGGATCTGGAGATACCCATGCTCTGGGGGCCCATATCAGATTACCCACCTATCACCCAAAGCCACTTAGTGCCAGGCCCTGTGCTGGGCAGGGCAGAGGGAAAAGACAGTCAGCCCAGGGCCTGCCCTCAGGATGTTCAGAACAGTGAGGTATGGTGATGCCTGTGCCCACGGAACCCAAGAGCCAGCTGGTCCCAACCCCCAGCAGGAGCCTTGCCTGGTTCCAGCTCTGCAAATCCCTCAACCCCAGCTTCCCCTCATTCTTCCATTTTAGCTCATGTCACCTCTTGGGGAAGCCATCTTTGATCGCCCCCTGGGATCACTCTGTTCCCTCCTTAGTCACACTTCTTGACCCTTAATTACTTGTTCAATGTCTACTACCCCCCTCAAACTGTGAGGTTCACGAGGACTGGGACCTTGTCTTTCATTCATCCCCAGGACAGAGTCTGGCACATAGTAGGTACTTATTACCTAATATTAAATACTTAATAAGTATTTGTGAAATAAATTAGTGAGACACCCTCTCCCATCTGGACCCAAGGCAAACAATGCTCATCACTTCAGAGGGGCTTGAAGAAGGTGGACCCAGACTCCCTTATGGAAACCACTCTCCCACTGATGTATCCCACAGCAGAGGGAGCCCTGCCCATATCACATCAGTCAAGGCCCCAGGCTAAGGACACTGAGATGCCCCTCCCCAAGAAGCAGGTGACCAGAAAAGCATATCCTGGGACTGTCCCTGGTGGTCCAGTGGTTAAGAATCCACTTTCCGGGCTTCCCTGGTGGCGCAGTGGTTAAGAATCTGCCTGCCAATGCAGGGGACACAGGTTCGAGCCCTGGTCTGGGAAGATCCCACATGTCGCGGAGCAACTAAGCCTGTGTGCCACAACTACTGAGCCTGCGCTCTAGAGCCCGCGAGCCACAACTACTGAAGCCCACACGCCACAACAAAGAGTAGCCCCTGCTCGCCGCAACTAGAGAAAGCCTGAGCGCAGCAACGAAGACCCGGTGCAGCCAAAAAAAAAAAAAAAAAAGAATCCCCCTTCCAATGCAAGGGACAAGGGTTCAATCCCTGGTCGTGGAACTAAAATCCCACAGGCCACAGGGCAACTAAGCCCGCGCGCCGCAACTACTGAGCTAGTGTGCTCTAGAACCCATGCACCAACTAGAGAAGCCTGCGCATTGCAACAAAAGATCCCGCCTGCCGCAGCTAAGACCCAACACAGCCAAATAAATAAACGAATAAATAAATATTAAGAAAAGAAAGAAAAGCATATGCTGTTCAACTCCAAATCTCTTGAGCACCCTGCTCTAGAGTCTGGGGGCAATAATTTCCCCAGGAGTATCACAGAGGTGATGACACTGGACCAGGCCTTGAGGATGAACAGAAGTATTGGATAGAAAAGGGAAGGTAAACACATACTAGGTGGGGAACAGCACATGCAATGGCACAGAATGTGGAAATACATGGAGTGTTTATTGAAAGGCAAACAGATACCACCCGGACCTCAGAGAGGCAAAGTGACCACTAACCAAAGTGCCTTTGGGTCCTCACTTTGCTTTAGAGCTACACAGGCCCCTTCCTCAGCAGGGAGAGTTGGCATTATTCACCCTGCATTCTCCTCATCCACCTTCCTATGACATCCAGACCACTGGGTCCCGATGTCGTGTCCATCTGACTGGCCAAAGGTAGGCTCTCCTTCCCTGAACATAGCTCCCACCCCCAGTCCCCCTTCCAGCTTGCTCCTCCAGACCATTCTCAAACTCAGAGAATTCTAGAATGAGAAAGGGCCACTAATGGTCAGAGGTCATTAAACCCCATCTTTATTAAGACAGACAGTGTCTTGCCAAGAATGGGGCAGGACTTGGCAAAGCAGAACTCAAACGCAGGATTCTCTCCATAACCCCATGCCCAGCACAGCTCTCCGAGTGAGTGGCCAACGTTCATGGGGTTAAATCTGCTGAGCCTGGCAGGGTAGCTCCTAAATTCTCACTATCAGTATCGGAGCCATCCCCAGCGCCCACCCCCCAGCCACTGCCCACTGCCTGAGAGAAACCTTCGGGAGGGCTGTATACTCCTTTCCCCAAAGTTGATCCTAAGCTCTACAGCAGTTACTCCCCTCCAGAGTCAGAAACACATCCAACCTCATATTATCTTGTTTGGAGAGTATGGCCTCTGGAGACACATTGAGTGGCTCTGTCAGTGCTACACTATGTTCATCATGTCCATGCAAGTAAGAACCTTGCCTGTCTTGTCCCAAATATTTGCATTACCCTGACCAGTGCCTGACACTATATAGTAAGGAATATGTCTTTTTCAAATGAATGAAGCTGAATGACCTTGACCAACTTACTTTCACCCTCTGGGCCTATTTTCTCACCTATAAATGGTTGTAACTGACCACCTCCCAGGTTGTTGAGGACAACAAGGGAAAACACTCATGAAAATGCCCGGCCAGGGTCTGGCACATAGCAGCCTTCATGTTCCCCTTCAAATTAGCCAGCATCCTGCCCTCCTTCCACACTCTGCTCACCTCCTCCAGGAAGCCTCCACCGATTATCTGCCGGGCTCCAGTCCTGGCATCTGTCCCAGAAACACTTCCTCCCCACACACTTGTCTAGAGTCCACATGATATTTCTGAAAAATATGGATTCCTGCCTGTTTGTTACTTTTTCTGTGCCTGAGTCCTCCGCTGGACAAAGGAAAGACTCCATCTTCTGTGGTTCCCCCCTCAATAATCATCATCATCACGGGTATCTGAGGTGTAACCAATGAGTTGTTTTCCAAACATGAATCAGGATAAACTTAGCTAATGCTCAAGTCCTCAGCATCACAACAGCAGCAACCTGCTCACATCTGGGCCATGCTCCACAGTTCACAATGCACTTGCATGTCTGTCTTCTAATTTGATCCTTGAAACACCCCTGTAAAGCCAGGATTTGTTATCTCTATTTTACAGATAGCAGAACTGAGGCTTGGAGGGGTTAATAACCTGCCGGTGTCACATGGCCCAAGAGGGACAGACCAGGGCCCAGGACAGAGTTGTCCTGTCAGCTTCAAAGCCCATTCCTTCCAGACTGGGTCCTTACAACTCAGGTGAATAAACTCACAAACACAATAACAGCGACCCCTTACATTTCTATGGTGACTTCACTTTCAAATAATTTTCACATCCTCTTTTGTGAGAATCTTGGAAAGCTCACAGAAAGCTCACAGACCTATCAAGGATATGTCCAGCCGGAAGGTTACCCCAGTGAGAAGGTCCCCTCTCTTCAAGAGACAGTAATGGAAACAGTGAGGCCACAGAGAAGTTGCTTGCCCAGTGTCACAGGGCTTGCTAACCGCTGGGCCAGGATGTGAACTCTCATTACTTTGCCTGACTCTGATACTCTTCTTACTCTATCAAGTTCCCTCACTTTTCTCTGGGCCTCTTCCCATCTGTACAATGGGTTGGATGAGAAGATCTTTAAGGCTTACCCCCTGGTCTATGTCCTTGGGAGAATCATGAAAGCAGGACCAGTTTTGGAGTCAGATGATTTGATTTCAAATCCCAGGTGGGCAAATCAATCGCTCACTGTCCCTGAGCCTCAGTTTTTCCATCTGCAAATGGTCGTAAATGATAATGGAGGTAAAGGATGCAGGGCAGGGGGGTGGTGGGGGGGTTCTGGCACATTCAGAAAAATAAATGTCAGACTTCCTCTCTTTCCTTTCTAAGTCTGTGCAGGGCAGTGCGGGGAGCAGGGGGGTTCTGGAAAACAGAGGCTCAAAATCTATCCCAAGCTCAGTTTTCCCTTTTATAGTAGGGGACTCAGGGCTTCCCTGGTGGCGCAGTGGTTGAGAATCTGCCTGCTAATGCAGGGGACACGGGTTCGAGCCCTGGTCTGGGAAGATCCCACATGCCACGGAGTGGCTGGGCCCGTGAGCCACAACTACTGAGCCTGCGCGTCTGGAGCCTGTGCCCCGCAACGGGAGGGGCCGCGATAGTGAAAGGCCCGCGCACCGCGATGAAGAGCGGTCCCTGCACCGCGATGAAGAGTGGCCCCCGCTTGCCGCAACTGGAGAAAGCCCTCGCACGAACCGAAGACCCAACACAGCCAAGAATAAATAAATAAATAAATAAAGTAGCTATATAGTAGGGGACTCAGATTAAGGAAGCCAAGACCTGCATCTATGGGTCTTTGGTTCAGCAACTGGGAGCGGGGAGATAATGACCTCCCTAGCAAAGGCCCCTGACCTCCCAGGAATTTTCTGTGTGTGCTTCCTCCCCATCTCCCCCAGTCTTCATTCTAAACATTTTCCCCAGAAAGAGTTAAGCCTTCTTTGGGCTTCCCCTTCCTGACCAGCGGTGCCAGTGGAGATTACAGAGATTGGATTTATTTCTCTTAATAAACAGAAAAGAAGTTTGGCCAGGCAGGTGACAAGGAAACAAATGGAATAATAGGAGGTTGGAGCAAAAGGAAGGACTTCCTCCAGACATACCTGCGGCCACCCCCAGACCTGGGGAAACAACAGCCAGGGGCAGGGAGGTGTTGCCCATGCACGTGGTCCCAAATCAGGTCGACCTGCTGCCCAGAAAGCCCAGTGCTACCCAATACCAAACACAAGGCAGGGGGAGGCCTGCCACTGACCCAATGACCCTTAACCCAGACTGTCCGAGCAGGGACCTACAGAGTCAGCTTTTCCAGCCCCTGCCCCCAGGCTGATCTCCCAGGGGAAAAGTTTCCACTGCCCTGGGGTACGCCACTAGCCTTCTATCTCTAATCCTGACAGTCTGACCACAATCCATCCTGCTGCAATTCTGACCCATGCCCCCTTGAGTGTGACAGGGATGACTTCAGACTGAATCCCAGTGGGGCAGCCCTGGGACAGACTTCATGTATTGTGGGGACTGCAGAGCCCTTGGAAACACCCCTCATGCAAACCTTCCCATGGGGCCTGGCCCAGTCATCTCAGCCCCAGCACCCAACTTGTTTGTGGCTGGGCTGCAGGGGAGCAGGGCCCATATCCAAAAGGAAGATCAGGCCGGATGCAATCACACAAGAGGCCTTTCACCCTCTTCCTGACCCCTAAAGTGTTCCATCTAATTATCCTCCAGCGGAGGTGGTTAAAGGACACTGGGCGGGTAAACACAGGTGAAATGGGACGGGCCTGCACACACCGCCATTTCCTCACCTCTAGCACTGCAGCAGGAGCACAGGAAAGGTAGACTTCCTAGGACGGCTGGCCCCAAGGGAGCCCCACCCTCTTGCAGAGACTCATGCCTTCCCCCTCAATCAGGAGACAGAAACACAGAGGAAGATGAGGGAAGAACAAAGCAAGCGGCCAAAAGAAATGTGATTCCAGTAGGGATGGGCCAGATCAGCCACCCTTCCCCTCAGGCTGCCCATCCATCAGGCCAGAGGAAGCCTAGAGGCAGGGAATTAGCTGTAGTACTTCAGGTACCCACGGCTGCCCCAGGTACAGCCTCTCCATTGACTTGGGCCTGTTTCCCCCATCTGCAAGCACACTTCCAACACAGGACCGTTTCTACCACGGCGGGGGGAAGGAGTGGTGGGTGGGGCAGTTGGCTCAGATCCTGAGCTCACCACCCCAGGAGGTGGATGTTTGCGGTTTGGCCCAGGTGAGTGGTGAGGGGGGCCAGGTAGGAAAAGCTAACACTGCTAAGAACCTAAAGCATGTTATGCTCCGTGCTGGGTCCTCTGTGGGGCTGGAAACCCAGATCCACCTCGATGGCTGAAACACCTTTTGAGTGCAGCTGGCTTTCCAGACCCAGAGGGACCCCCCCACCAGAGATGCAAGGCCACGTGCCTCTCCCATTGGCCCCAGGCCAGAGTCAAGACTCTGACCCCCTGACTCAGCAGCAGAGGGCAGAACCTGAGTGAGCCTGGGGGAGGGGGCACCGCCTCACCGTCCCAAGAGCCGGGCGCCAGCACTTCCTGCTTAAGCCAGGGGATTCCTGCCCCCTTCGGGGGGTCCTCTCCATCTCGAGCGGGGCAGGGCTGAGTCTGGGAAATTCTGGGGGCGGGACGGGCCAGACTGGGGGTACTCGGACTGACCCCCGGGCTCTTCGCTCCCCAAGCAACGGCGCCTAGGGAGTCACCACCTCCGACACGCCGCGGACCCCCAGAGGAGCCACCCAGGCCGCACCCTCGGCGCCGCCCGGCGCCTGCCCAGGTGCCCGGCCGCCTTACCTCGGCCTTTACCCTTGGCCCTCCTGGCCTTGTCGTCCGCCTTCTTGGCCCGGGGGGCGGCCGGTTCGGCGCCCTCGGTCCCTGCCGCCTTCTTGCGCCGCTTGCCCCGCAGCCAGCTGAAGGCGCGGCGGAGGCCGGACACGCCGGAGCGAGACTTCTTCTTGCGCGGGGGGCCGCCCGGGCCCCCCGGCTCTTCGGCCGCAGGTGCGGCGGGGGACGCGCGGGCCTCCATGGCACGGCCGGGGGACCCGGCGCGAGGGTCAGGCCCCCTGAGGCGGGGCGCCCATGAGCCGGGGGCGGGTGGGCGGGCAGGCAGCCGCCGCGCGGAGACGCGCCCGCAGAAAAGTTTGGGCGGCGGAGGCAGAGCGGGCGAGGAGCGGCGCGGGAGGGGCCACGGGGCGGCGGGCGGGGCGCGGAGGCCGGCCGGGAGGGACGGTGCCGGGAGGGAGCGGCCGCGGGGCGGGGGCGGCGCTGCCTGCGGCCCCTCCCCGCCTCCTCCGGCCCTCCGGCCCGGGTCCGGGAGGTCGGGGGCTGGGGGAGGGCGAGGTCCGGTGCCGAGGGAGGGTGGTCCCGCGCCCCGGAGCCGCGCCTGCGGGCTGGGGCCGAGAGGGCGGGGTCGCGGGGCGGGGCGGGTCCGGGAGAGGGCGGTACCGAGGTTCCGTCCCTGCGGGGGCACTGAGGAGAGATGGGTTCGAACAGAGAAGTACGGGGCCGAGGATGGGGGTGCGCAGGGAAAGGGGTGAGAGAGATGTTGAGGTTGGACCCCAAGAGAACCTGGTGCCCTGAGTTTGGTCCGGAACGAGATGGGGGATTCTGGAATTCTTCTGCAATAAGGGGATTCTGAGAATGCTTTCCAGGACCCGGGCAGTACTGGAGGTTTTACTCTAGAGACAGACGTCAGACCCACCCGAGACCTGTGACCGACAGTGGGTCTTCCTCTCCCATCTGGCGACTGTGAGTCGTCCCTTCACTCCTTTCCCCTTCCTCACCCCACCTTCCCCCAGCCTCCATCAGTCCTCGGTGTGGAGCTGGGACCCATGCCTCCTGGGTTCCTGCTTCATCCTTGGGTGACTGCGATGAGGAGAGCCGTGCCTCGGTTTACCCTTGGGCCAGGCTGGGAGTCCCCAGAGCACTCCTGCCTGGGTCAGAATTTTCCACTGAGATGCTCAACACTGATTAGAGCTGATCTTGGATTGAACTCACAGCTTTATAAGGTGCTTTGAGATCCTCTGCAGGTGACAAGTGTGACTGAGGAAGCTGCTAGGGAAAGGAAGCCTTTAAGAATCATGAAAATGCTGTGCTTGTTTCCTCCAAGGTTCTGGCTCTTTATTACAGCTGACCAGGCACTTTCATATCATCTGATCCCACAACAAGCTCTGAGGGAAGCAGGGCAGGGAGTGATACCCCCATAGTACAGAAGGGAAACTGAGGCCAGAAGAGGACAGTGATTGCCCAAGAGCACAGAGGTGGTCAGCAACAGAGGAGCTAAGATCGACAATCTAGGTCTTGTCTCTGCCTGGTCCCCAGGAGCTAGAAATTGCCCTAGGGTCCAGCTGTGGGTTCAGGGCTCTTAGACTCCCTCTCTGGGTACCCAGAAGGGCATCATGATTACCCCGCCGGTTAGAATTTGTCTTCATCGCCCAACTTGACCCAGGTCAAATATCTTTCTCCTGGTCCTCACCCAGCCCAGTCAGCCCTGCTGTAGTATAGACAACACTCACTATATTATAGAAGAATTAGAGTGTGCAGTGTGACCTCTCTAACCTGCCTTAGCCCCCAAGTGCCCCCAGGGGCTCAGCTGTGGCAAACTTGGGCCATCACTGACATCTCCCCCCTACCACCTGGGGGACCTGGGGCAGATCACTGTCTTTTTTGGGCCTCAGTTTCCCCTCTAACCACCATTCATTTGGTTTCTGCCCAGCCCAGCACTATCCCTAAGGACCCTACCTCTCCTTCCATTGGTGAGTATCAGAGGAAAAGTGTTATAGGCAGGGCTGAGACTTGGAGAGAAAGCGATGCACAGGGCCTTGGCCTGTTGGATAGTCTGGATGCATTGGTAGGGAGGAAAGAGGAAAACAAACATACTCTGGCTTTTGGAAGGGGCGATCAGGAGAGGAATGTTGGGCAGTCTTGCCCACCACCAGCCCTTTCAGCACCTCCTTTCTTCCTGGTGGCCGGACTGGTTACACAGTTTGCAGAGCCCAGTGCAAAATGAAAATGCAGGGCCTTTATTCAAAATTCATTAAAAATTTCAAGAAGGCAACGGCAGAGCATTCAACCAAACATGGGGCCTTTCCGAGAGCAGGGCCGTGTGGACTATGCCCATGAAGTTGGCCCTGCCAGTGGCTCATATAATTCCTCAGCGAAAGCTTCCCTAGAAACACAACCCCGAGGAGTCAACTCACAGATTGGGTCCCCTGATTGGGAGAAGAGGAGAGGAAAGGGGAGTGGGGAGAGGTCAGGTCTGTGTTCCCCTCACTGCTCCTAACTCCAACACCCAGACATTCTCACCTCCCATCTCCAACCACCCCTCAGACCAGCAGCCCAGCTTTTCTGCTTGTCCCCTGGCCTAATGGACAGGCCTGCTTCTGAGCCCCTCAGGGCTAGCTGGGAAGGGCTAGCCTGCAACGCTGCTCTCTGGATTCATGATTGCTCAGCTCAGCTACATTTCTTTGCTGGCCCTCTGGGCAGCTAAGGAAACTGACTTCCCAGCAGCCCCTGTCGGCAGGGCCCAAAGTCCATCCTGGAGCCAGGCTGTCTCCTGACCAGGAAGGAAGCTGCCAGCCTGTCCCCAGGGAGGAACCAGCAATAACCAAGCTTGGGGCTACAGCCCCTGAGGCCATCCAGCTTTGCTCCCTCTGTTTTTGTTTTTCTTTTTTCCTTTTTCTGGCTGTGCCACACGGCTTTCAGGAGTGCAGAGTCCTAACCACTGGAACGCCAGGGAATTCCCTGCTCCCTCTGTTTTTGGAAAACCCAGGACCACCCTATGTTGCCCTCACACCCATCCTACACTTCCTGACCCCCCACCCTTGGGAGACCTGCCTCCCATAGGCTCCAGGTTTGTCCCCTGCTAGGCCTGGCCTCCACCTACAGACTCCAGACTAAGCAGCCAGGCCAAGATATGGCTGAGCCTCCCTCATTTTACAGGGAACACCAGGAAGGGAAAGAGTCTGTAAATCACGCAGCTGCAGGTGGGAGCACCTGTGGCTTCCCTCAGTTCTTAGACCAGTTGGAGGGCAGAGCAGTTCTGCAAAGTCGAGGATGTTGCGAGATTAATAGTCCTCGTATTCCATGGATAAGAAAGCGTAAATAGAGGTGGAGTGACTTGCCAACAGGCACACAGCTACCTCTGGGCAGAGGTGAAATTTAAAACTGATTTGTGTTCGTGCGTGTGTGTTGGGGGGGGGGGGTGTTTTCTAATTGATCACTTGCTTTGTGCCCCTGCCCCACCCCTGCTGCTTTCAAGGGTTGGCAGTTAAGACCCTGGAAAAGCAAAGTATTTATCCTGGGGCCACAGCTGGGCCTCCAGGAACCTCCAGAAATGTTCTGCTTAACTTCAAATGCACCTGTATGCATCTTTTCTGGGGAAAGGGTCCACAGCTTTAACAGATTCTCAAAGGGGTTCCTGTTTCAGAATGAACTAAGAATCTACACTTTTATCCTTTTCAGTGGGAGAAGATAGAAAGGGGCTCCTTGTGTCTGATGCCCTCTACCTCTTTCCTCCCTAACCTGGGGGCGGGGGAGACCCTGCAGGTCTCATCCCCACAGTGGACACTCCTGTGCCCCCTACTCTGTGGCTCCTGGCATCTGTGGCAGCGTGTCAACATTTCAAACAGCCTCCCTGCTGAGGTCTTCTTTGATCCTCCAGCATCTCTTAGAATCAGGCCCCAAGCCTAATTCCACCCATTTTCCCTGCTGGGTTGAGAGGTGAAATAAGGCCCAAGGTGTTAGTGATGTGTGTGGAATGGAGATGGAGTCTTGTGGGCTCTCAGCTCTGAGTTGCTGCCAGCTCCTAGGAGGCTGAGGGAGGGAAGGAAAGAGAGAGAGGAGGGGGAGACAGAGAGAAAGGAAAGGTTGCTGTTGCCACTGCCCAGTCTCCATTGTGGAATGAATTCTGATTCCTTGCATTCTTTCAGCCACTATCTCCTGAGCACCAGCTCTGTGCTCCAGGCTTCCAGACTGACCAGCTATTCTGTGATCAGACTGTCACTCTCTGAGCTGTACACAATGTAGAAAAGTGGGTTTCAACCTTTTTCTTTTAGCAGTGGAACTTTTATTTTTCCCCGCAAACAAAAGCCCCCTGAATTTTATCTGACAGATAAAAGCATTGCTTTATACATATGAATTTATTTTTACAAATCAAAATGTATAACCTTTACCTAACACAAAATAAATCAGCAGGAACAATGCCAACATTTTGATGGACTAAAAATTTGAAATCCTGAGTTACAGGTGTGGTTATTGTTTTAACAGAGAGCCAGCGTTCAGTTTATTTCTGCAGCAGTTTCTTTTAGTCAGTAATTAGAAAATACTACACTTCATAGACAAGCAAGGGCAAATGGTAAGAGTTTCAACATCTTGGTAGCAATATCAGGAGAAGCTTTATCTGAGGTCCGCACAGAAATGAGTTATCCAGCCAGCCCAACCTAACGGCTTGTTAAAAGTTAGCCTAACAAGTTTCTCATCTCGGTCCTGCCACTAACTTGGTGTCCTTGGGTAAGACACTTGCCCTCTCTGGGCACCAGTTACCCCATCTGAATATCTGATTTCACCTAGAAAAGGAGAGTGTGAGTGGAGGTACTGGAGTGGGTTGGGGTGTGTGGGTGATGCATCGAGCATATATGGAAACTTCATTACTCATCCTCACCGCCCACCCCCATCCCAGTGCCAGACCTGAAGAAGGAGCCACAAAACCACTGAACTGCCCAAGTTCAAAGGCAGAGGCGAGTTGCCATGGAGACGTGCTTTGTTTCCCAACTGTCTGGCTGCATCTGACAAGCACAAAAGCTGGCCAGATGGACACTGACCTAGGCTGAGAGAGCCAGGATTTCCTGACCCCCAGATCCACAGGGCTCACTGCTCTCCAAGGAGCGAGGTCAGTTCTCAGTTCTCACCCCTGAAACAGGGGCATGACCAGCCTGGTCTGCCAGCTGATAAGGCTTCCTGTTGGGAGCTGCTGGGTGGGGACTCCAGGTGTTTGCAGACACCCACTCCACCAGTCCTGGGCAGCAAGGCTGGCCCTGTGCCCAAGGGCAGGGCTAGGCAGGAAGTGCCCACACTCAGGGCCTTCTGGAAGCTGGGAGAGGGGTCAAGATGTATGGGGCCCATGATCGGAAGGAAACAGCTGGGTGTGGATTCTCAGCAAGACCCTCCACGCTCACCATCCACACAGGGGCTACACAAACACGCTGAGACACAAACACAGGTTGACAGACCCACATGCACACCAGTTTACCCTGGCATACTCAGATACATGGACACACACCAAGACACAAACCCAGATACACAATGACACCTCTGAGTACCCATAAACACCCAGGTACACTGAGACAGCCTGATATCTAAACACATGTAAACACACACAGGTACAGAAACATACCCAATTATACACAGACATGCTGACACACACACATACAGACACAAATGCTCACATTCCCAGATGCACAGACACTCATACTGTCATCCACTGATACAAAAACAACACACACAGATACCCACTGGCCCATAAATCAGAGAGAGATATACAGAAGGCCTTGTCACATAAATATAAACAAACAGTTACAAATAGCAGCACCGATGCACAAAACCCAACACAGATTCAGGCAAGAGGAAGCGAAGGGAACTAATACTTGGTGAGGGTCAATTCTGCATAGGCAGCGTGAAAGGAGTTATATCTGTAGGATCTTCTTAAAATCCTTCCAATAATCTGTGAAGTTGGCATTGTTATCCCCTCTTTTTACAAATGCAATAACGTAGAATATATGTGTCTATAAAAGGCCCAAACAATGCAGAAATAAATAGGGTAAAATGTGAAAGTGCCTCTTCACACATGTTCCCCACCTCCACCTCACCACTGTTAGTGTTAGTGGGCAGTATGCATATATTTTTTCTATGCATTTACATACAAGCATTTAAAAATACTACAAGTCTGAACATTCCCCACAAAACCAACTCAGAGTGGTTAAGAAATGTGACCAAGGTCATAGAGCCAGTTAGCAGAATCAGGATTTGGATTTAGCTCTGGCTCACTCCAAAATACTCTTTCTGCTGCCTCAGCCCACAGACAACCACAGAGACACAAATTCACAAAGGGGAGGCCCAGGGCAGGGGGAGGGGCTGCACCTCAGGGCTGGCCCAACAGGCTTTCTGTCTGATTGCTCTGGGTCCCCCGGGTGGTTCCTCTGGCTAAAGGCGTTGCCCCTATAAATTCCTGTTAAGGGGCAGATGTCTTCCTGGGATAGGAACCTTTGAATCATTGACCCCAGGTGAGCACCAGGCAGGTGACTAAGTGATGCAGGCACAGCTCCAACCCCAGCTTCCCCCAGTCTCCTAACCTCTCAATCCCTTCTCCACACACCCCAGAGGGACCTTTTCTGATGCTATATCTGGATCTTGTCCCTCTGGCAGCTTAAATCCCTTCCTGTTGACTCCAGTGTAAATCCCAGCCTCTTGGATACCTAGGGCCCTTCACTCTCCAGCCTGACCTCCCTCTCCTCATTTTTGCATTTGGCAAAGTACTTGTCCTTCAGGACCAGCCCAAATGCTCCTCTTGTTGAGCCTTCCCTGACTCCCCCGTGCAGATTCCCCCCCACCCCACAGTGTGCTCAGCAGACACCCACCGTGACTTACAATCATCACTGTTAAAGCATCTCCGCTGATGGACTGACCAGCTTCCAGGGCTTGCCCTAAGTGTATTATATAATTGCCTCCCTTAACCTTTACAACAGCCTTAAAGAGATAAGAAGTATTGTCCCCATTTTACAGATGGTTAAATGGAGGCCCAGAGAGGTTGAGTCCCTTCTTTAAGGTCTGATTTTCTCAAAAGTCAGTCCTTGGCCACATCACATACAACCACATTATAGCAAGCATGTTTCCATTGCCCTCCCAGCTAGAAGCCCTGGAGAGCAGTTTTCCTCGTCTCTTCCTGGCCTCCTTCGTCTCTGAACCTCTGGTGCTGGCACAGGCTTGGACAGTGGGGAGGGGCTCAGTGAACGGTTGTTGAATGAGGTCCCCATCCATTTGCTGTGACAGAATAGAGAGGATAGGAGAGGAGACACTGGGGTACCCTGGGAGGACCCCTGTTAGATGGGATTCCCCAGGAAGTCACTGAAGGCAAGAGTTCCCTCAAGATTGGGATGTGTCTGCCCCTAGATCTCAGGGACATCTGTGCAGACCCTGCTAGGGGAGCAGGTGTCCTCTGGCTCCTCCACATGTCCCTCCCGTCAGGAGCTCTCAGCCAATCTGTTATTAAATATTTACTGTTTCCCACTCTGCTCAGCTTGGTGCCAGGCCCTGGACGAGGGGACCAGAGAACAGGGGACAGGGAACTATACAGTTAATGATCACCTACCAGGTGCCATGGAATCCTCCCAACAGCCCTGCAGTTAGGTTCTCAACCCTATTTTAGCAGCTGGAGAAATGAGGCTCAGAGTAGGGAAGACACTGGTTCGAGGTCACACAGCCAGCGAGCCAAGATCCAGAGTCAGCTGTGTGCGCATCTGCTCCCCTGCATCCTACCCCCTACCTCAGAGCCAGGGAGGATGTGGGCTGACTCAGACAAGACTCAAGGAGGCCATTTTTGAGGTGGGGCGTGGCTGGAACACAGCCTGCCCTGGCGGATATTTTACAACAACAGCTTGCATTTGTCCAGCACTTTCCCTTCCATTAGCTCATCCAGCCCTCCCCAACATCCCCTCGGGTGCCTATTATTATCTCCATTTGACAGATGAGGGATGGAGGCTCCGTGAGGTCAAGTGACTTTCCCAAGTTTGCACAGAACATGCAGAGCAAAGCAGGGATAAACTTTCAGACCCTAACCCTCCTCCTGTGTCTCCCTGCTGCCTCCACTTCTGCCTCCTCCCAGCAGTCCTCCCTGCTGCCCCAAGTGAGCTCTCTAAACCCAACCGTGGGCAATTCCCTGGCAGTCCAGTGGTTAGGACTCTGTGCTTTCACTGCTGAGGGCCTGGGTTCAATCCCTGGTGAGGGAACTAAGATCCCACAAGCCACATGGTGCGGCCAAAAATAAAATAATTAATTTAGGGACTTCCCTGGTGGCTCAGTGGTTAAGCATCCACCTGCCAATGCAGGGGACATGGGTTCGAGCCCTGATCCAGAAAGATCCCACATGCCACAGAGCAACTAAGCCCATGCGCCACAACTACCAAGCCTGCGCTCTAGAGCCCGCGAGCCACAACTACTGAGCCCACATGCCACAGCTCCTGAAGCCTGCACGCCTAGAGCCCATGCTCCGCAACAAGAGAAGCCACCGCAATGAGAAGCCCGCGCACCCCAACAAAGAGTAGCCCCCGCTCGCTGTAACTAGAGAAAGCCCACGCGCAGCAACAAAGACCCAACACAGCCAAAAATAAATTAAAAATAAATAAATAAATAAAATTTTTTAAAAACTTAATTAATTAATTTAATTTAAATAAATAAACCCAACCATGAGCCTCCAGCTCTAAGGGCCTGGCCATTCTCTGCTCTCTCGTACCTCACACTGCCGCACCTTTGCCCGTGGCTGGTTCCTCAGCTCTCCCTGACTCATTCAACTTTCAAGCTCCTACTCAGCCTGCGAGTGCCAACTCAAATGCTCCCTTCTCTAGGAAGGCTTCCTGGATTGTAAGGATTTGTTTGTATGGATTTCTCCATACAAACCTCTAATAGATCTTATTGTATTAAATTGCTTGTCTCCCTCCTCAGACTATGAGCTCCTTAAGGGCAAAGACAATGATTTTTCAAATCTGTCTTCCCTGCACATAGCTTTTCATTGAATGAATGAATGACATCCCAAGGGCTCGGCCCAGTGGAGGATGGTGGGGCTCTAACAGAAATAGGGACATTGGGACTTCCCTGGTGGTCTAGTGGTTAAGACTCCGCACTCCCAATGCAGGGGGCCCGGTTCGACCCCTGGTCAGGGAACTAGATCCCACATGCCGCAACTAAGAGCCCACATGCTGCAACGAAAGATCCCACACTCAGTAAAGAAGATCCTGCGTGCCGCAAATAAGACCCGGTGCAACCAAATTAATTAATTAATTAAAAAGGAAAAAAAAAAGAAATGGGGCATCAAGAAGAGAAGCTATTAATAAACATTTGTTATTATTTTTATCCAAAAAAAAAAAAAGAAGAGAAGCTAGTATTTAGGGAGGAAAAAGAAGGGATGGGATTTTGCTTTTGGCCATTTGGAGTCTGAAGTGCTACTAGGACATTCAGCTGGACATACCTACTAGGTAGGAGTTGGGGTGGGGTGGGGAGGAAAATTGACCAGGAAGAAAAGATATTAACAGCAGCTGCCAGTAACTGAATACTGACTAGTGCCAGACCCAGTGCTGAAAGCTTTTTTTTTTTTTTTTTCAGCCACGCCCTGCAGCATTCTGGATCTTAGCTCCCAGACCAGGGAGGAGCCCATGCCCCCTGCAGTGGAAGCTTGGAGTCCTAACCACTGGACCACCAGGGAAGTCCCTCAGTGCTGAAAGCTTTATGTGCCTTATCCCATTTGATCCCCAGGAGATAGGTAATATCAACTCATTTGATGGAGGAGGAAGTTGAGGCTCAGAGAAGTAATTTTCCAAAGTTACATTGCTAATAAAAGGCAGAGGCAGGGTTTGAACCCAGATCCACACGATGCCAAAGCCCATGCACTTAATCCTGCCTCCATATGGAGACTATGGAGGATTGAGTTTATAGAACACATACCTTTAAGGGGGAGAGTAGGAAGCTGAGATCAGAGAGGGAACCATTCAAGAGATAGAAGGGAAACCAGCAGGGTGGTGTTTGAGGCCAAGAAAAGAGCTCCAAGAAGGGCCAGGTCAACAGTGCTTACTGTCCCTGAGAGATCAAGGTTGGGCGAGGGATTTAGCAACTAAGAGGCAACCTTCCAGAGAGCTGCTTCCACATGCTTTGGGGAGTCCGTAATAGGACCTGCCTGAGTGGGAGGTGAGAAAGTGGAGGCGGTTGGCTAGAAAGAGAAGGAGAGAACCGGGAAGGAAGGGAGCATCCCATCGGTATGCAGGCCTAGGAGGGCGGGGCAAACAGGTTGGGGCTGGCCTGGAAATATTGGGGAAGGGATGCAAGCAGGTGTGGGGGGGGGTGAGCATATGAGCACTGTAGGTTGAGTCAGCAACTAGCCTCAAGGACACCCTTAGTCTCTTCCTTGACAGCCCCGCGATCAAACCCTCTCCTCCTCCATCCCATCCCCATCTTGCAGGCCAAGCTACACTAGCCTCATTCATCCTTTCCTCTCCCTCCCCCACCCTGTCCTCACCGCTCCTCTGAGGTTGTTCAGGACCAGCCATCCCCACCTCCAATCTGCTGTCTCACCCTCCCTGGCCCAGCCTGGTGAGGCAGGCAGGGAGGAGCTTCCAGGCAGGAAAGGGCTGAGTCACTCGGCCACACATCTGGTCTCAGATCTTGATACCCAGCTGAAAGGGGCAGGAAGGAAGAGGGCTCCTCCCCGACAAGCTCTCCTGGCCAGTCCTCACTTTGCCAGCTGAGTGGGGCAGGCTGGGAGAGGAGAGCCCTTGTCACATTAACAGCCAGCATTTGCTGAGCTGCTTCACCCACTCCAGCTGGGGTCCTTTGCTTCTATGCTTGCTTTTAAAAGGTAGGGTCTTGCCTGAAAAGTAGGACCTGTCACCTCCATTTCACAGGTGAGGAAACTCAGAGAGACAAAGTGACTTGGGCAAGGTCACACAGATTGGAGGGCTGGTCCATTGGTGTCCTCATCCCATGCTCTGGGCACACAGGAAGGGATGGTGTTTGGAGACAGTGGACAAGGGGGCTGAGGGGCTCAGGCATACCAGTGGGTGACGCCTGCAAAAGCTGGGTCGGGGGAGGCACTAGGCCCATGGTCCTGCCAAAACGGCCCCTTCCCCAAGCCCCAGGGGAAGGCAGACCCTCCTTCCTCCCCACTCTCTGCTCTGCCCTTGCTGTTGTTGGCTCAGCTCTGAGGCACCCCTATCTCATTCCTCAGCATCTTCCATCCTCTCCTCACCGTGCCATGCTGAGAGGAATAGCAGGGACCTTGGCAGGCGGTGTCCTACCATCCTGCACTCTGCCAGGGCACAGTGTTCCCATTGTCTTGAGCAGCGAGAGGTGTCCAGGTCCTGGGGAGGAGCGGGGAATCATGCCAGGCCTCTACTCTCTCCTCAGGCTGCTCAGCAGCCTTCTCTGGGGCCCAGGCTGTTTGTCCACACAACAGTGGACAAACACTGAGTTTGAGAGTGACATTGGGCAAGTCACTTCCCTCCTCCTGAATGGGGCAGCCCATGTAGATTACACAGAAAAGCAAGCCAATCAGCATTCTCCTATAGACCTGGACCATCCCTGATATTAACTTTTGATTGATTCAATTGCATTTAATGTGGCTAGAGTCACAGATGTGCCACTTGCTGTGTGACCTTGGGCAAATTTCTAGACTTCCCTGAGTCTCGGTTTCTTCCTCTTTAAAACAGGAATAGCAATAATAACACCTCCCTACCAGAGTGGTTGTCAGGGTTGATTTAGATAATGCCTAAAGCAGGTACCACATAGTGTTTAAAAGAAAAAAAAAAAAAAGAGAGATACTTAGTATTATTGGGAGATATCTGATTACAAACTGAATTCATGCTCAAAGAGAATCTGGGAAATGCAGAAAAGTACAAAGTTGTAAATCAAAATCACCAGAAGCACCTTTTTGTGATGATTTTCTTACACAGAGTGGAGTTGCCCTCCCTCACCCTCCAAGAGAATGACCCATGTGCTTCCAGGGAGGATGGGTGGATAAATCTGCATTTTCTGCATCCTCTCTGGGCCTCGGCTTCCCTGTCTGGAAAGAATAGGGTTGACGTAATCAGGGAAGACAAATAGATTTAATTTCATATGCTAACTGCTGCCTCAAATGGCTCTGGGTTCACAGTGCCGTGATCAGTTAATCATGTCTGCCATGGATGCAGGGGATGCAGAATGGAGCAGCGGCAGTATATGTACCCTGTGTAGCCACTGTGTAGAGTCTAAGAAATCCCTAAGAACCACTTCAGTTTTTAACATTCTAAGAACCTTTCCCCCTTTTCATTCTACTCTCTGTTCTAGATCCTGGCTTCCTCTGGGGAATGGGGAGGGGATCCTTGCTTCTTCTCCCACCCAAGGCCTGTCCTCAGCATACTTCTGGGGTCTAGTACCCAAACTAGTTCCTACTTAACATTCTCCATAGTTGTTCCTTCTCTGCAGAGCCCAGCTAAGGCTCTCCCCCAGTCAGGCTCCAAACAGGGGAGCTGGGGAGGGAGGAGGGTTTGGGTGTTTTCCTCACTAAAAAGGAAATATGCAAATAGCATGCCTTCTAGCAGTCATTCCTCACCAGTCCAAGCTTGGGCATTTGAATATTAAATGATCCCATGCAAATGAGCACATCCTCTCTCCTTAGCAGCCCTGCAGTTCTTTGGGCAATAGGGCTTCAACCCAACCTGAGTGGATGGGTTCAGGGTCCAGATAGCCCTCTCCGCAGGTGAGAAAGGACAGTGCCTGAAGGACTCAACTGAAAGATTTACCAGCTCCCATTCCGGCGGCGTGAGGGCTCTGTGAGGCGGACCTGAGCTCAGTAAGGGGACAGAGACTCAGAGAAAGCTAGGGACTCTCTAGGGGTGGGGGTGGGCCCCATCAAGGGGGAGGTCCCCTGTAAAAGAGAGAGGCCTCAGCGATGAGGAGGGTGCTGAGGGGGGGGACGAAGCGTGGGCGTTCACTGAGGTGGATAGATCTCTAGAATCTGAGGTGTGGTCCCACTGCCCAGCCCTTTCTCCCCCTCCCAGTCCTGCAGGCTTGCCAAGGGCTATAACCTGAGGGGCCAGTGGGGTGGTCCCTGAGATCCCTGAATAGGGCCATCCCAGGGTTCCAAATGTCTTTCTGGAAGCTGCCTCCAGCCTAAGGACCCCAGAGGTGGGAGGAAGCTCCCAGGAAATGAGAAAACCTGGGAAGGCTCTCTTGTCCGCCATGGCCCCAGGTCAGAACTCCCTCTCACTGGCTTCCAGGGCCTTGCTCTCAGCCCTGGCTCCCTAGCCCCTAAGGCCTCACAGTTTGTTGCTGAGGACTGTTTGGTGTTGCCTGCCTGAGCCCCCATCCCACTCACTGAGCCCCATCCTCCCCACTGAGCCCCCAGGCCCCTCACTGAGCCCCATCCCTCTCACTGAGCCCCCATCCCCTCACTGAGCCCCATTCCCCTCACTGAGACCCCCCATCCCCCTCACTGAGCCCCCATCCCCCTCACTGAGACCCTTATCCCTTCACTGAGACCCCCCCATCCCCTCACTGAGCCCCATCCCCCTCACTGAGACCCCCCCATCCCCCTCACTGAGCCCCATCCCTTCACTGAGACCCTCATCCCTTCACTGAGACACCCCCATCCCCTCAATGAGCCCCCATTCCCCTCACTGAGCCCCATCCCCCTCACTGAGACCCCCCATTCCCCTCACTGAGACCCCCCATTCCCCTCACTGAGCCCCCATCCCCCTCACTGAGACCCCCCCAGACCCCCCACTGAGCCCCATCCCCCCCCCCACTGAGCCCCATCCCTTCACTGAGACCCTCATCCCTTCACTGAGACCCCCCCATCCCCTCACTGAGCCCCCATTCCCCTCACTGAGCCCCATCCCCCTCACTGAGACCCCCCCATTCCCCTCACTGAGCCCCATCCCCCTCACTGAGCCCCATCCCACCCACTGAGCCCCCATCCCCCTCACTGAGACCCTTATCCCTTCACTGAGCCCCCATCCCCCTCACTGAGCCCCATCCCCTCACTGAGCCCCCAGGCCCCTCACTGAGCCCCCATCCCCCTCACTGAGCCCCCATCCCTTCACTGAGACCCCCCATCCCCCTCAATGAGCCCCCATCCCCCCCACTGAGCCCCATCCCCCCCCACTGAGCCCCTATCCCCGTCACTGAGACCCTCATCCCTTCACTGAGCCCCATCCCCTCACTGAGCCCCCAGGCCCCTCACTGAGCCCCCATCCCCTCACTGAGCCCCCATCCCCCCCACTGAGCCCCCATTACCCCCACTGAGCCCCATCCCCTCACTGAGCCCCCAGGCCCCTCACTGAGCCCCCATCCCCCCCACTGAGCCCCATCCCCCTCACCGAGACCCTTATCCCTTCACTGAGATCCCCCATCCCCCCACTGAGCCCCATCCCTTCACTGAGCCCCAACCGTTCACTGATTCCTTATCTCCCTAATGGAGGCTTGTTGGTAAACCTTCGTTTCCTGGATGAGCCACTGCAAACTGCAGCCCTGAGACCAGTGTTGCGTCTACCCAGTCTCTGGTATACCCATTTCAGCCACATCCTTGGCTTTGTCATGGCCCAGGGCCCAGGTCGTGAGATGGAGGAGCCAGAGGAAAAGGGATCAGTAATAGCCTGGAAGGAGAGCCCAGCTAAGGGCCTTCTTGGTCAGCTTCCATGGTGGCTCTGGGCCCGTTCTGCCAGTGGCACGGATGTTGAGATGCTGCTGCTGCAGAGAGGCAGCTCCCCCTCTGGCTTGCCAAGACTCAGGCCAGGCGCTGGAAGAGAAGAGCAGGCATCCGTCCCAACCCGATCCCCTGAACAAAGCTGCACTGTGCACACCCTCCCATCCCCTCCACCCCTCCGCTCAGACCAGGCCAGGGTCGGGCAGGGCCACACATGGAGGCCGGAAACAGAAGGACACCCAGGCAGCGAGGGGGCAAGGGAGAAAGGCTGTGAGCTCCAGGGTCAGGGACACAGAGTCAGACCTACAGGCAGAGAGGCTGTGGCTTACAGCCCTGAGTCTGGAGTGGCAGGGGTGGCCACCGGGTGTTCCAGGCGTCTCCAGGACACAGAGAAGCAGACCCGTGGGAGGGAGACCCAAGTCCAGGGAGGTTGGAGGTGATGGTGATCTTGAGTGTCCTGGACAAGGGCATAGGAATTGCAGGCCCCACTGCACAGCCACAGCCTTGGCCAGAGCCCCAAGGCTCCTTAGTTGACTTCACTCACTTGTGCCTCAACACAGTTGCCACAACTCAGCCCTGCCAGCCCTGTGTGGGGCACTAGGAGCAAAGAGATGACAAGGCACTGTCCCCAACTTCATAGAAGCAGTTGAAATCAGGGTCTGGGCTCAAGGCGGTAGTTTATGCTCTAGATGCCTGGCTCGCCCACAGTCCTTTCTAAGGGTTTCTTAGGTCACTATACTCTGAACCGAGTGGCCCCGCTGCCCTGCCCCTAACTGGACCAGAGGTGGGCCTGGCCCTCACTCAGCTGGCCAGGGGCCCATGAAGTGGTGTGGCTGGAAACTGCCCTCCAGGAGTCAGATTCATTGAACGAGCAGATCCTCTCTCAGGGAGTAAGCGAGCGACTCAGAGAGAGCCACGCGCAGTATCATGAGGCCGCAGGAGCCAAGCCCAGCAAGGAGTCTCGGCAGGCAAGACATGCAGGAAAGACAGCAGTGAAGGCCCAGAAGGACCGAGCCTCTGTGACTCTAGGGGCCAGACGTGGGAGCCTGCAGCTGTGGCCAAGATGAGACTCCAGGTCAGGGAAGCTGTTTGCTTCCTGAACACCTGTGGAGACGTGTGAGGTCCCAGGGGAGGGGCACCTCCCCGTCTTCCTTCAGCCCCATCTCCTGAAGCAGAGGGTGAGCATTCCCCTGGTCCTTCTCATCCAAAGGAACCAAAGGGACACCGCCTCTCCATCCCTGCCTCTCTGGCCTCCTCCTAGCTGATCCAGAGGAAGCCACAAATGGTAGCAAGAGCCCTGGACTTGAATTCCAAAGATGAGATTTGAGTCCTGTTTTACCAGGTATCTGCCTCTCAGAGTCTCAGTTTTCTCCTTAGAAATATGGAAGTAAAGCCTACCCCAGGGGCTGTTGGGGAGAGTGAAGTGAGGCTGTGGTGAAGAGCCTGTTTCAGCCTCCCCAGGGGTCCACCCTCCACACTCCCTCTGGGCCCTTGTCCTGTTTCATTGCTCCCATCCCTGTTCCAGATGGGCATCCAGGACTTCCATCAATCTGAGACCCTCACTCCAATCAGACTCCCTCAGTCTGCGAGGTGGCTCCAGATACCTCCCCTGGAGCCGGGGGTTCTGGTCTAAAAGGGGAGCCTCCAGGGGACAGAGGTCAGAGGGACAGTGGAATTTCAAACACTTGTGACCAGCCAGCAGGGAGTTTGCTCAAGCGGGCCCACTTAGTCACGTTTTCCCTCAACCCAGTGGCTCAGTCCAGGGGAGGGGGCCCCGAGACAGGGAGCCAGACTCGGGTTAGAACAGGAAGTCCGGCTCAGCCCCCAGGGCTCATGTGAGACAGTGTCATCTTGGCTCTGGGTGTGATGCCACATGGGAACCGTCTCAAGCCACCTTCCTCATTTCTACTCATGTCTCATCACCTTTTTGCCTTTCTCTCGGGGACTAATGGCCAGTCAGCCCCGGACTGACCCCTCACCCCTCAACACTGTCCCTAAAAGTATGAGCTCCAGAGCTTGAGAGACCTGGGTTCAAATCCTGACTCAGCTACTCCCTGACTGTGACCTGGGCAAGCTGTCTCACCTCTCTGAGCAAGACTGGAGCGAATGAAATGACAACACAGGAACAGCCAAGCCAGTGGCTGGGGGTCCCCGAATGTCAGTTCCCTTTTTCCTTCTCAGAGCCTTGGACTGGGACCATTGATGGGTCTGGAGGAGGCCAGGGGTCCTACCCTGAGTTGTAGGAGTCATGGGGTCAAATTCATGTGCCCACCATGGGACCTGCAGTGCTTTGAGCCCACATTTTCATTTGTCAAGTGGAGGTACAACTGCTTAGCTAATGTTAGGGTTCCTTTTCTGGTCACAGAAGGCTCCTTGGAGGAAGTAACTGAGACTCCCTTTGGGTGGGAAGAAGGGAAACTGGACAAGAGAGGGACTGCCCTTCAAGGCAGGAGGTGGATGGGTGGGGGTCAGGGGTGGCAGGGAGGTGAGTAACCATGAAGGAGCGAGGCACAGAGGCTGGGCTTTTCTGAAGGGTCAGGGGTCAGTGGGAGGAGGCTGCTCAATGTGGACTCACAGAGGTTCAGACCTAACCTGAGAGGCCTCTGCTCGCGACACACACAGTCACACGCGCCCTTGTCCACGTGGCCACACGAAGGCACCCTGGAAACATTCACATACTCCTGTACACTCAGGACATTCAGAGTCACCCCCAGACACAAAGACACGCTCAGAGACATTCACAAACTCATCCACACACGTTTTTACCTTCAAGTATATCCACACCTTCAGACATATTCACACGAGCACCTGTCCACAACGTCCACACAGACAAAAGGGCAAACCCAGAGCTATCCGCGCAGACACAGGGGCACACAAAGACGCGCTCAGGGACACTCATACATTCTTGCACACAGTCTTGCACACTTGAGTACATGCTCACAGTCAAAGTCACACACGTTGTGTACACACTCCTGTATGATCTGAAGCATTCACAGACATTCCATCAGGTACAGCACGGTCAGATACATGCACACGCGTCTCCCCTACTCACCCGTGCGGCCACCCCGCCCCCTTCCAGCCGGCTGGGCTCAGTGCTCTCTCCACCCACTTCCCACCGTCCTCTGGGGCTCCCTCTGGAGCTGGGGGAGGGAATGGGGCGGGGCTCACCCTGCTGATGTGGCAACTCCGCTCACCTGCAGCCGGCCACACCCTCCACGGAGAAAGGCTTAAAGGAGCAGGAGTGCCGGCCACGGTCCCCACCAGATCTCTGCCCTGGTTCCTCTGATGGGAAAAGTGAGGCCCAGAGAGGGGTCAGATGATGAATGGGACTTGAAACCAGGACTCCAGTGCCAGGAGCCGACTGGGGAGGGGATGCTGGTGCTGGGAACTGGGAAGACTGGGTTCCAGGCCTGGCCCGCCTCCTGCCTGCCCTGGCCAGCTGCCTGTGGAACCTGCCTCTCCTCACTGTTCCCGGTCTCCCTACCAGGCACTCCCACTCCCGGCAGTCCCATCTCCGTAGCCAGCTCCACAGGCCCAAGCCAGAAACACACACACAGTCACTGCACCCTGCTGACTCTACCTCCCCAGTGTTCCTCAAACCTGGGCTGGAAGGAAGCAAGCAGCTTGTGCAGTGGGAAGCCCACCTCTGCTACTTCCCAGCTATGTGACTTAGGGCAAGTCACTGCTTTTCTCTGAGCTTCAGTTTCCTCACCTAGAAACATGGTGATGATCACACCTACCTCCCAGGATTGGACCGGTGAGAGAATTCAACAAGATAATAGACGTGGTGGCTGCAGGGCCAGGCCCAGGGACTCTGGACGGGCTTGGTGAATGAATGGAAGACACGTGAAGGACTTGCCCAGATACCCTGCACTGGGCCAGGTCCCCCACTGCTGAAGCCTCCCTGATCCCGTCACCTCCTAGGGGATCCTGTAGGACCAGCCTCTCCCAGGTTTGCTGTTAGTTTTGCTGCTGCTTCCAAAGCCCCAGCAGCCCAATCCAGCCCCAATCACTGTACCATGGTGGGAGGAGGGCCTGGCGGGTGGGCAGGTGGCAGGGGTGGAGAGGGGTTGGGAGGACACAGCCATGCCCATAGGAGCCACCAATCTGATGGGGAAGATCCAGCTCAGCTCTGCTCCTGGAGTACCCAGCTTAATCAGACCCAGTCTGTCCTGAGGGCCCAAGAATAGCTAGTGGGGGAGCTATGGCCCCATCCCAAGGGCTCCAAGTCTGATGTGGGAGACAGCATAATCCAAGAGCACCCAGGCTGGTAGGGAAGACACTCCCTGGCCCAGCTCCCCAAACTACCTGGGAAGACATACACTTCCCCTGGGATCCCCAGTCCAATGGAGGCAATTCACTCTCCCTAGGGGCTACCAGGCTAGGAAAGGAGACACAATTCTTGTTCTCAGGGACCCCAAGTCACAATAGAAGAGACTGAATACATACCTAGGACACAAAGGTACCCAGACACAGAGAAGCAGAAATGAGCACAGATGAATGCGACTTTGTGCACGTGCCTCTTGTGTATGACTGTGACTCTATGCTTGCATGTGACTCTGCATGACTGTCGCCTCTGTTTCTGTGACTAGGCATGTGCCTCTGAGCTGAGGCTCTTGAGAAGGCTCTGTGAGTGGACCCAGTCGGGTCTAATCACTCATTCAACGGACATGCATTCACTGAACATTCACTTTGTCCCATTTGCTGGGCCCCACTCTGGGATGCTATGGAGCCTTCAATAGGTGTGGTTTCTGCTTTCAGAGGCATCACTATGTAAAGGTGGTAGATGAAGCACTAAATAAGCAGTCCCCTATGCTGCAACCTGTTTAGAAGCACAGGGGGCTGCAGTAGCATAGGGGAAGTGGACTTCCTGGAAGAAGTGATATTTAAGCTGTGCCCTAACAGGCTTTAGGGCTGAGGGAAAGTATGTTCCAGCTAGAGGCAACAGCATGTGCAAAGGCTGTGGACCTGGGGAGAGAGAGCCCAGGAAAGGTTTTCTGGAGGAGGTGACTGGATGGGGTTTTGGAAGAGGTAGGTAGGCATGGAGAGGGGGCTTGTAGTGGGACCAGCCAGAGGAAGTCTACTGGCCTGAGCCGTTACCTAGGCATGGAAAGGCAGTGTCCAGAGGAGCCTGAGGGTCTGAAGTAGAACCTGCACCTCCAGAGAGGAGAGGAGACACTCCTGAGTGGTGGGTTTAGGCGGTGAGCTCCTGGACTGGCCTGTGGGCTGTGCTAGGAGAGAGACCCAGCGCAGGGAGCCTGGGAAAGGCCCCCCAAAGGATCCTCAGCTGTAAAGGGAACTTAATAATAGCTCCCTCTACCTCACAGGGTAGGGGTGAGAATGACAATAAATGCACGTTCCCAAGTTGCTCTTGGATGAGCTCTCCAGGAGCTCATTTATTCCTCTCAAGAACTATATTATTGGGCTTCCCTGGTGGTGCAGTGGTTGAGAATCTGCCTGCCAATGCAGGGGACACGGGTTCGAGCCCTGGTTTGGGAAGATCCCACATGCCACGGAGCAGCTAGGCCTGTGAGCCACAACTACTGAGCCTGCGCGTCTGGAGCCTGTGCTTCACAACAAGAGAGGCCGCGATAGTGAGAGGCCCGTGCACCGCGATGAAGAGTGGACCCCGCTTGCCGCAACTAGAGGAGGCCCTCGCACAGAAACGAAGACCCAACACAGCCAAAATAAATAAATAAATTAATTAATTAATTAAAAAAAAAAGAACTATATTATTATGGTCCCATTTGAATGCTGATGAAGCAGGCTGAGAGAGGCCCAAGGCTACAGAGCGGAACGCGAGAGTGGGCTGTCTGGATTAGAACGCAGCCTGAGACTGAGCCTGGCTCCTTCCCTTGAGTCCCGCAACCTCCCTCCCAGCACGCGAATGCGCCTCTTAAATCGGTAACAGCTGATGACTGCTGGATCCGGTGCCGTTACTATTATTATTGTCTATTATTATCACTGTGATTCCCGAAGAACATCCTTGATTCATCTCGGGCTCGGACCTCCCCGCCGCCCGCGCGCCCTCGGCCCCTGAAAACTCCGGGCCCAGACGACCCCGCGCGGCCGCGGTGAGAACAGCAACCCCCGGGAACCGGGGGGCGGGGGGATGGGGTGGTCGGTGTGGTGGCGCCCCTTGGAGGCAGTGATCGGCGTTGCCGCCAAGGACGACCGCCAAGTGCGGCGTCCTCTGCACCCTTGGTTGGCTGCAGACAGGGGGCTCCCACACAGCGGTCCGAGGGGGCAGGGAGGAAGGAGGAAATAATGAGAATAACACTTACCAAGCGACTCTGGTACACTGGGCAAAGTGCTGGGCATTTCCAACACATTTTCTCATTTAACGCCCACCCAACCTCATTTCCCAGAAGTGGAAGCTGAGGTTCTGGGAGGTTAAGTAACTCGCCAGAGATGAAAAACTGGATTTGAACCCAACTCTGCCCAAGTGTGTGGCCATGCCAAGGGCCCCTCTGGGGTAAGTCCGAGGAGGAAAAGGCCATTGGACCCTCACTGGACTATAAGCCTCTGGAGGTCAGGCATAATGATAACGATGATAAAAAATAATTCAGTCATTAGTGGAGGCAATACGTTGAATTTGAGTGCCAGCATTTCCTACCTGTGACTTTAGTCATCTAACCTGCTTAACCTCTCTGAGCCTCAGTTTTACATAAACATCAGTAAATGAGCTTTATTACAGGCATTATGCTCTAGGACTGTTCTGAGGATACACGGCAATAATGCAGACAAAATGCTTAGCTTAGGAATTCCCTGGCGGTCCAGTGGTTAGGACTCCTCACTTTCACTGCCGAGGGTGCGGGTTCAATCCCTGGTTGGGGAACTAAGACATCGCAAACTGCATGGCGCCCCCCACCAAAAAAAAAGGTTTAGCTTAGCACCTGGCATGTAATAGGTGCTCAAGAAAATAGCTAATACCATTTGCTCATATGGCCATTATTTATTTAAAGCCTAGGGGCTAGGGATACAGCAATGAAAAAATACAGATATTTTTCTTGCTTTAATGATTTCCTAGTCTTGTGTTCCTAGGATCTAGAACATTGTCCGTCTTAATAAATGTTGAAATGAATAAATGAACTAATAAAGGTGTGAATGAATGAATGGACATATTGCAGTAAATAAGTCCCTGGTTGCAGTTTCAGGGAGAGTAAGAGAGAGAAAAGAGAGTTTTTTAAATAATAGCTACTATTATTTGGGCACTTACATTGTATCGGGTACTCGACTAAATGCTTTTTGTGTTCTCAGTTAGTCCTCACAGCAAACCCATGAGGTCAAAAGTGTTATCTGATTTTATAGAGAAGAAAACAATCTCTGTGAGATAAGAGTGATTTTTCCTAAGGTCACACAGTAAGTGCAGAGGCAGGCTTTAGGCTCGGGTCTGCTGCCTCCAAAGCTTGGATTTGTACCCGTGCTCCCTTGAAGCAGTGGGCTGGAGGGCCCAGCTAGGGCATCTTTCACCATCCACCTCCCCACATCTAGTTGGTTTGCTGGAGCTCTTGGCATGCAGAAGAAACTCAGCAGAATGGTCTCCACCTGCACCAGTAATAATGGGGAATGTGCTACTCTGAGCTTCCAAGAAGCAAGTTCACTTCCAATTTCTCCTGTGCTGAGCCTCATGTTTAATTACTTTTCATGACAGTCCTGTGAAGACGGTATTAGTCGCCTATTTCACAGGCAGGGAACCGAGGTTCAGGGTTGCCTTCCCAAGCTTATGTAAGGTGTGCTCCGGGGTCTGGTGGAGACGGTTGCCAAGGCTCCCCTCCCTGCTGCCCTCTGGAGCCTCTCTACTTCCCAACTCATCCCTCTGCCAGTTATCCCCCCAATCCTCCCCACATGCTTAGCCCCTCCCTGACCCGTTCTCTTGGTCAGGGTCACTAGAGGCCTAAGCCCAAGTAAGGTGAGCTAAGAGGGACCTCTTGGGTTGGGACCCTGCTCGGAGTGGTGGCCAGGAGGTCACTGTTCACCTAAAATGGGATTTTAATCTGTTTGCAACTTTTTTTTTTAGTAGAAAATTTTGGTTTTAATCTTTTTAAAATTGAGATATAGTTGATGTACAATATTATGTAAGTTACAGGTGTCCAACATAGTGATTCATAGTTTTTAAAGCTTATACTCCTTTTATAGTTGTTTTAAAATATTGGCTATATTCCCTGTGTTGTACAATATATCCTTGTCCCTTATTTATTTTATACACAGTAGTTTGTACCTCTTAATCCCTTAACCCTATCTTGCCCCTTCCCCATTCTCTCTTCCCACTGGTAACTACTAGTTTGTTCTGTATATCTGTGAGTCTGTTTCATTTTTGTTATATTCACTAGTTTGTTTTAATTTTGATTCCACATATAAGTGATATCATATAGTATTTGTCCTTATCTGTCTGACTTATTTCACTTAGCATAATACCCTCCAAGTCCATCCATGTTGTTGCAAAGGGGAGAATTTAATTCCTTTTTATGGCTGAGTAATATTCCATCATATATATACACCACATCATCTTTACCCATTCGTCTGGTGATTCCATATCTTGGTGATCATAAATAATGCTGCTATGAACATTGGGGTGCATGTATCTTTTTTTTTTTTTGGATATATAACCAGGAGTGGAATTGCTGGGTCATATGGTAGTTGTATTTTTAGTTTTTTGAGACACCTCCATACCATTTTTCACAGTGGCTGCACCAATTTACATTCCCACCCACAGTGTACGAGGGTTCCCTTCTTTTTTTTTTTTTTAATACATGTTACATTTTATTTTATTTAATTTATTAATTTTTTTGGCTGCGTTGGGTCTTAGTTGTGGCGCATGGGCTCTTCGTTGCAGCATGTGGGCTTTTCTGTAGTTGTGGTGCACGGGCTTAGTTGCTCCACGGCACGTGGGATCTTAGTTCCCCGACCAGGGATTGAACCCGTGTCCCCTGCTTTGGAAGGCGGATTCTTAACCATTGGACCACCAGGGAAGTCCCCTTCTTTTTTATTTTAATTAATTAATTAATTAATTTTTTATTTTTTGGCCACGCCAAGTGGCTTGTGGGATCCTAGTTCCCCAGGCCCTCAGCAGTGAAAGCGCGGAGTCCTAACCACTGGACTGCCAGGGAATTCCCTGAGGGTTCCCTTCTTTCTACATCCACCAATATTTGTTACTTGTGGTCTTTCTTTTTTTTTTAATGGACCAGTTATTTAATTAGGCTCTTTATAAGATGTTTAGAACACTATGTTGTGAGGATAAATTCCATTTGTGAGAGCAAACACAGAGCAGAGGTACCCCTGGAGCTGAGGAACACCTTTGATTCTTTGCAGAATTTGTGAGTCCACAGCTTTCTGATCAACCTTGCACTGCTCTGTAATCTTGTATTTCTATCTCTCTGTGTTGAAGATCTCTCCTTCTGGTGCCTGGGCTTATGCAGCTTCTTCTTTTTTTCGGCAGCAGCACACGTTTGCAGGATCTTAGTTCCCTGACCAGGGATCAAACCCGTGCCCGCTGCAGTGGAGGCACAGAGTCCTAACCACTGGACAGCCAGGGAAGTCCCCCTTCTTCTTCTTTTTTTAAAAATATTTATTTATTTATGGCTGCGCCAGGTTTTAGTTGCAGCACTTGGGATCTTTAGTTGCAGCACTTGGGATCTTTAGTTGCGGCATGCATGCGGGATCTAGTTCCCCGACCAGGGATCAAACCCGGGCCCCCAGCACTGGGAGCGTGGAATTTTACCCAGTGGACAACAGGGAAGTCCCCTCCTTCTTCTTCTTGAAGTAAGCATCAGTGAGATGTTCTGGGATTTTCACACCACTGGTATCAGTTTTGGTGGAGGTGGCAATGACAAACTTCTGGTGTGTTCTACACAGAGGAACTCGACTGAGGGACAGAGGCCCAGTCACACAAGTAGCAAGCTCACCTTGCTTCAGGGAAATTAACCTCTTGCCTCTGTGGCGCTCAGTGAGGATGATCAGAATGGGCCCAGGAGTGATGCTAGCGCATAGTTTTCTCATGTGCTTACTGAAGAGTTTTTTTGCCGTGACTCAACAGGTTTCCAGGCACATCTTCAATAGGATAATACCCAGGTATTTTGCGAAGTTTAACCACTCCAGTACCACCATTCTCGTCACCACCAACTGGTTTTGTGACAGTAGCAAGAACCGTCACCTTCTTTTTCTTTTCAACCTTGGATTTAGCTGCTGAATACTTCCTCTTGTACAAGGCCTTTTTGGAATACATAGCCGATTGGCAATATCTGCCAATTCCTCTGATCAGGACAGTGTTTTGGCTGCAGTGGGGCTTCCCCTTCTTAACCTTCTTAAGCTTTTTAACTTTGCCACCAGCATCAGCCTTCTTGGCTTCAGGTTTTTTCTCCTTAGTATCTGGCTTCTCAGCTTTTTTATCTGCCATCTTGCAAGATGGGAAAGAGCTACTTGTGGTCTTTTTGATGATAGCCATTCTGACAGGTGTGAAGTGATATCTCATTGTGGTTTTAATTCGCACTTCTCTGATGATTAATGATGTTTAGCATCTTTTCATGTGCCTGTTGGACATCTGCATGTCTTCCCTGGAAAAATGTCTATTTAGGTCTTCTGCCCATTTTTAAAATCATGTTGTTTTTTTGATGTTGAGTTGTATGAGCTGTTTATATATTTTGGATATTGACTCCTTATTGGTCATATCATTAGCAAATATTTTCTCCAATTCAGCTGGTTGTCTTTCTGTTTTGTTGATAGTTTCCTTTGCTGTGCAAAAGCTTTGAAGTCTAACGAGGTCCCATTTGTTTATTTTTGTTTTTATTTCCTTTACTTTAGAAGACAGATCCAAGAAAATATTGCTATGATTTATGTCAAATAGCGTTCTGTCTATGTTTTCCTCTAGGAGTTTTATGACCTCCAGTCTTACATTTAGGTCTTTAATCCATTTTGAGTTTTTTTTTTTTTTTTTTGGGCTGCGTCGGGTCTTAGTTGCAGCACAAGGGATCTTTGTTGAGGCACGCGGGATCTTTCGTTGTGGTGCGCGGGCTTCGCTCTAGCTGTGCTGTGGGGGCTCCAGAGCGCGTGGGCTCTGTAGTTTGCAGCACACAGGCTTAGTTGCCCCTCAGCATGTGGGATCTTAGTTCCCTGACCAGGGATCGAACCCGTGTCCCCTGCATTGGAAGGCAGATTCTTTACCACTGGACCACCAGGGAAGTTCCAATTTTGAGTTTATTTTTGTATATGCTATGAGAAAATGTTCTAATTTCATTCTTTTTTTTTTAATAAATTTATTTATTTATTTTTGGCTGCGTTGGGTCTTCATTGCTGCGTGCGGGCTTTTCTCTAGTTGCGGCGAGCGGGAGCTACTCTTTGTTGTGGTGCGCGGGCTTCTCGTTGCGGTGGCTTCTCTTATTGAGGAGCACAGGCTCTAGGAGCACGGGCTCAGTAGTTGTGGCTCGCAGGCTCTAGAGTGCAGGCTCAGTAGTTGTGGCACACGGGCTTAGCTCCTCCACGGCATGTGGGATCTTCCTGGACCAGGACTCGAACCCGTGTCCCCTGCATTGGCAGGCGGATTCTCAACCACTGTGCCACCAGCGAAGCCCTAATTTCATTCTTTTACATGTAGCTGTCCAGTTTTCCCAGCACTACATATTGAAGAGATTGTCTTTTCTCCATTGTATATTCTTGCCTTCTTTGTCATAAATTAATTGACCATAAGCATGTGGGTTTATTTCTGGGCTCTCTATTCTGTTCCATTGATCTATGTGTCTGTTTTTATGCCAACACCATGCTGTTTTGATTACTGTAGCTTTGTAGTAGTTCACAACATTTTCTGATTCTGGTTTTGGGTGGTGATTTAGAAAGAGGGTCTCCCCAAATTCTCTGCCAAAGACTCATCTTCCCTAAGTTTAGTTCTTACCTTATTGGTCTCAGCAGGAAACAGGGGAGAACACGCAAAGCATTTGCCAGAAGAGGGTTTAATGAGGGAACTATTTACAGAGGTGCTGGCAGGAATGGTGAAGCACCCTGGGGCTCACAACAGTGGGATAGAGTCACTAGCCCCAGGGCCTGAAGGGGCAAGGGAGGGAGCCTTGTTAAAGAACCTGGCAGGAGTTGTGCCCTGGGGTTGCAGGCCACCCAACGGGAACTGTGCCTTTCAGTGGAGGAACATAGTAACTGCCAAAATCACAGTGTTATAAATATCCTGATCTCACTCTCCTTCCCTCTGATCTCCTGGCAATGTCTCCTACTGGCCAAACTTTGCCTGAAACCGTAAGGCAAGGGGGCCCAGGTGAGACTGTCAGTGGTAGTCAGCCCAGGACACAGGGCAGGGCAGAGAAGCACAGAGAATGAAGGGTAGGCAAAGAGTAGCCAGCCCAGGGGCTTCTCCTCTCTTCGTGGACTCAGCTTTGTAGAGGGACTGAGAGACAGAGTGGCTGTGCTTGTCTCTCCAAGCAGTCTGTGCCAGACGCCAGAATGCCCTTTCTCCTCTTCCAGGCCCAAGTTACTTCGTCTGTGAGGTTGTCCCCAGTCCTGGAGTTAATCTCTCCCATCCTTGGCTTCCTTGGTTCTCAGTGCCTAGCCCATCACTCAGCTCAGTGATTTAGCATTATTCTCTGCAGGGGTTTGTAGCCCCAGGGGACAGTTCTAGCATCCTCTACACTGTGAGCTCTTTGCAGACAGGGCCCTGGGCCAAAGAAGGCCATTTGCTCTGACACAGGACCCAGCACAGGCCAAGTGCCCATGTTTGCCAAGTGAACGGAGTCCTGTGGCCTCACCCACCTCCCTCTGCCTTGGTGTACACAGCCTGGGCACATGTATATGTCTGTTTCCCTGAGTACAAAGGGGTTCCTTGGTGGCGAGTGGCCCAGGCCAGGCACACAGCAGGCATCAAATGTTGCCTGAATTGGCCTAGGGAGGACCATCCTCCTTTCCTTCATTCATTCAACAACTTTTTGAGATCCTACTATATGCCAGGCCCTGTGCTGGGCCCTGGGGACACAGAAGTGAACAAGACACACAAAGTCTCTGCCTTCATGGGGTTTCCATTCTAGTGGGGGAAGCAGAAAAGGAAGGAATGGAAAATGAACAATATTATTAAAGATTGCAGTAAGTGCTGTACAGAAAATAAACAAGGTAAAAGGGGACAAACAGTAAAAGGATGGATATTTATGTGGGAGAGGAGCACATCAGGGAAGGTCTTTCTGAGCAGATCACATGTAAGCTGAGACCTGAAGAAGAGAGGACATGAAGAGCTGGAAGGGTGTTCTAGGGAGAGGGAACAGCAAAAACAAAGGACCGGAGGTGCTTCTGGGACCCCGGGGGATTCAGTGTTTCAGCCTAAAGAAGGGCTTAAGGGGAGTTTAAGAGCGGTTAAGGAATCAGTCTTGGGGGCAGCCCGGGGCCAGGTCCTGGGCTGAGGGTTGGAGGGGAAGGGACAGCCCTTCTTAATGCCACCCTTGCTGCCTGTTGCCTAGCACCACAGCAAATAGTGCTGCTGGCAGGCCCTGCCCTTGCTCCCTCGGCTCCCCTCTGACTGGCAATGGCTGTCAAATGACCAGCCCCAGAGGCTTTGCCAACCTCCTCCCCTAGAATATTTTAGAGGTAAGTCAGAAAATGACCAGCAGCCTCCAAAACCCGACTTTTTCTCGTGCATACCTTACAAGGGTATATTTGGCTGCCCTGGGTGTTAATCTCCCACCCCCTTGCACTACACAGAGAGATATAAATATACGCCAAAGGCAGCACACTCAGAAACTTGGATTAAGGACCACATACTCGGGCCCCAGTGACACACAGAAGACACTCCACACAGCTGCTTGTGAGCCCTCCCTCCCACACACTTCAGTCCCCAGTCTCTGGTAGGTACACAATCACGCACACAGCTATACACACGCCCCACAACACAGTCACAACAGCCGGCCACACAGACACTCCACCACCAGCACAATCACCACACACACAATCACTCCCCCATGATGATACAGTCACATATCCGCATGGGGTACATCCACACGGACAGGTACCCCACGGTCATCACAGAGTCACACGTGGACACACAATCCCACAACCTCCCCCTCCACAGAGCACACACACAACCACGTGGTGTTCACACAGCTGGCAGCGGGCACACAGATCACAACGCACAGCCCACAAGCGTTCCGCACGGCCGCCCCCCCGGCCCCCCCACCCCCACCCCCCGCTCAAGGCCTCTCTGATTAAACACATCCAGCCCCTCCGCTGGTTACAGTGAACAGCATTCTTCTGCGATTGAGTCAAAGACCTCCCCAGACAGAGTGGCTAAGTGGAAAAAAGGCATCAGAAAGGAGAATGCCCGAGGCCCAGGTCTGGGAAGGGGCCTGGCAGCTTCTCGCTTAGGGAGACAGCCTTCCCAGACAGTGTTGAGTTCGATCCTGATACTGGTGGCCTAAGGACTTGGGGGAGGGGGCATGCCTTGGAGTGGGCAGAAGCAGGGTGGGTGGGGGGGTGACAGGTGGAGCAAGCGGAGAGACCCCTGGAAACCTCGCAGCGTGAGGGCGGAAAGCGGTGTTAAATATGGACTGAACCTTAGAGGCTTAAACCCTCCCACGCAGTCCTCCCACCGCCCTTCCCCAGGCTCCGGACTGTCCCCAAACGTACGGGGTGTAGTGTTACCCCTCCTCCGCCAGCCCTTGGCGACAGCTGCGGGGCACAGCGCTCAGGCGAGGGGGCATCGCAGGGCGCTGGGCGGCGGCTGACACCCCCGAATTCCTGCAGGCGGCGGGCAGGGTGCGGGGTCCCTCGAGGTCCCCAACCCCACACCCTGCCCCCCTCCCGGGCCGGTCGGGCAGG
Organism: Balaenoptera musculus; assembly: GCF_009873245.2. NCBI lineage: Eukaryota > Metazoa > Chordata > Mammalia > Artiodactyla > Balaenopteridae > Balaenoptera > Balaenoptera musculus. The sequence goes on along the minus strand of NC_045785.1, from coordinate 25,860,789 downwards.
GCAAGCGCTCTCCTGAGGCTGCGGAGCCACCTTCCTCCACTGCCCCCCCGCCGCGCCCAAACTGGGACCCTCGGAAGGGAAGAGTGGAGAGAAAGAAGGTTCGGGAAGACCTCAGAGGGGCTGGTTTTGGAGACGCCGACCCCCCCCATACCTCCCCACACACCTCCCCCCACACCCTCCGCTGGTCGCGGGAGGGGCGGCATCTCCCCGCCCCCGGGCCGCGCGGCCCGCTCCCTCCGCCCGCGGCGGGAGCCTGGGCCAAGTGGGCGCGCCCGGCCGGGGGCCGGCGGGATCCGGTGTCGGCTGCAGCTGGCAGTGCGGCGGACGGGCGCGGGCGGCCTGGGGGGCCAGCTACTAATACCGCGGCCGCCCAGCCCGGGTCGCGCAGCCATGGCCAGCCCGGAGCCCCGGCGCGGCGGGGACGGCGCCGCCCAGGCCGCGAGGTAGGAAAGGACCGTCCCGGGCCCGCGTCGCCGCCCCTGGGGAAGGGGTGCTGGATGGATCCTCACCCCCCCGCGAGCTCCTTTCGCCGGGCGGGGGCGGGGGTCCAGCCTGGGTGGGGCACGGGGCGGAGCCACCCGCGAAGGGAGATGGGGGCGTCTGGCCCCGGCCCGGCACCTCCGGTTGTCTGGGACTTTTTATAATTACCCCTCCCCCTCCCACGGGCGGTGTGAGGATTAACGGCTTCACACTAGCGGGCACCAACCGTCAGATGCCACTCGGCCCCCAGTGGCCAAAGACGCTACCCGTTTTCTTTCGTTGCTCACCCCCAATGCAGCTGGAGATGGAGGCCTCCAGTTGCTGAATTTGCCGTGTGGAAGAGACTTGGTGCAAGGTTGGGCGGCTGCCAGCTTGGAGTTGAGAGTCTGTTCAAGCAGCTGGTTCTCTCTGGTCTGGGGCCTGGGGTGGTGTTGGGCGGGGCGGGGGTAGGGGAGAGTCTACTGTCCCAGACCAGCAAGAGGGCCTTGGTTGGCAGGGGCCCTGGAGGGGAGGCCCTCTCCATCATCCAACGGTCAGCTCCGCCACTGGTTAGCGGGGAAGGGACCTGTGGCTGAAGGATTTGGGGCGAGTAGGCAGCATTTCTGCCCCAGGTCAGCCTGTAGCCCTGTACTTCCTCTTGTACCAAGAGGTAGAGGTGCAAACACACACACCTGACACCCCTCCCCTGTCACCAAGGGCACAAAGCTGAGCCTAGTTTTACATGTGCACTCACCTGTACACACATAGGGGTACACACAGAGTCAGTCACACACCAACTCATGCCTGCACAGTGTCACAAACACTCCCAGTCACATCCCTGATGGGTTGGGAGCTGCTGGAATCCTATAGGGACCAGGGACAAAGCGGCAGAGAGGGAGGCTGCTTGGAGCCCAAGGAAACCTGAGGTCAGGGGACCCAGTTAAGCTGGCCCCCTTGCCCCTAGACCTCCCATAATCTACTTTTCCCCGGCTCCTTAGAGAGAAACAGCGGTGTGAGGGCAGCACCTAGCAGAGGCATTGTGGATGGGGTGACTGAGTGGTGTGTGGTAACAGCACTGCCTGCAAGTCAGGAGACCTGGAATCTACTTCCAGCTTTGCCGCTCGACCTTGGGCAAGTTTCCTCCCTGGAGCTCAGTTGGTTGCTGCCTGCCTACCTTCTACAGAGCCCCACCCTGGGATATAGAGAGAATAACTGTAGTTGTTGTTAGGAAATGGACTATCCGGGGCGACAGATACATGCTCTTCTGTAACACAAAGCACTTAGTTCAAAGATGAGCTGCCTACAAAGTGCCTTGAGAACACAAGAATGGGAGTTGTCTGGGAAATGCTTAACAGAGGAGGTGGAGTTTGAGCAGGGTTTGAAGGATGAGTAGACATTTGTTAGGTAAATAGATATAAATATATTTTGAATGCTAGGGCCGAGCTCTATTATACCTGCCGTAGTTGTTTTACCTCTTTCAGATCTTATGCCTGTTCTAAGACGAGAGTGGTAAAAAGGAGCTCCGGCTCTGGAGCCAGACCGCCGGCCTTCGCCAGGCTCCACCACGTATGAGTTGTAGAACTTTGAGTGAGTTCTTTACTCTGTGCTTTGGTTTCCTAATCTATAAAATGGGGATAATGGATGAGCATCAGATAAATGAGTATTTATGGGAAACGCTTAGAATACTTCCTTGAACACAATTACATTATTCCAGGGTGGAGGACTCAGCTGGAGCATGATGTGAGGGCCGTCTGCTGGCAAAGCAGGGACTCTGTTGAGGATCCGGGTGGGTCTGGCTAGCTGAGCAGGTGCATCCTTCCTGGCACTAGGAACTCTACTTTTCTAGGTAGTGTAGGACTGTTCTCTAGGCAGGTGGTATACAATGAATTGTATTTTCTCAGCTGGACCCTTTACACATTGTGGGGTAGGAGTAGGAGGTATAAAAGTTAACGCATGTTACGGGTTGTCAAGCATTGGGTGGGCTATGGGGAGTAATGTGAGATGAGGCTGAAGAGGTATGTTGAGGTCACATCTTTAAGGGCCTTAAATCTACGCTAAGCAGTTGGCTATATATGGTGAAGTGGAGCAAGATGGTTTGCTTTATATTATAGCAAGCTGCATCACTGTCAAGAATAGACTGGGATGAGAAGGAAGAAGGCTTATGGGAAGGCTGGTACGAAAGTGCGGGTGAGAGATGATGACTCGGACGAGGGTCCTGGCAGTGGGGTGAAGAGGGAGATTGAGACTGGAGACTTTCTGAGATAGAAACGTCAGTTCTTAGTGAGTTGGCTGTTTAAAGACCATTTGTCTATTGACAGAGGGATGGATAAAGAAGATGTGGTACATATATATAATGGAATATTACTCAGCCATAAAAAAGAATGAAATAATGCCATTTGCAGCAATATGGATGGACCTAGAGATTGTCATACTGAGTGAAGTAAGTCAGACAGAGAAAGACAAATATCATATAATATCACTTACATGTGGAATCTAAAAAAAAAAAAAAAAAGGTACAAGGACTTCCCTGGTGGTCCAGCGGGTAAGACTCCATGCTCCCAATGCAGGGGACCTGGGTTTGATCCCTGGTCAGGGAACTAGATCCCACATGCATGCTGCAACTAAGAAATCTGCATGCCGCAACTAAAGATCCCACATTGCCACAGCTAAGACCCAGCACAGCCAAAATAAATAATAAAAATAAATAAGAAATTAATAAATATTTTAAAAAATGGTACAAATGAACTTATTTACAAAACAGAAATAGAGTCACAGATGTAAAACACAAACTTATGGTTACCAGGGGGAAAGGGGAGGAAGAGATAAATTGGGAGATTGGGATTGACATATACACAGTACTATATATACAGTAGATAACTAATAAGGACCTACTGCACAGCACAGGGAACTCTACTCAATACTCTGTAATGACCTATACGGGAAAAGAATCTAAAAAATTAGAGTGGATATATGTATATGTATAACTGATTCACTTTGCTGTACAGCAGAAACTAACACAACATTGTAAATCAACTGTACTCCAATTAAAAAACTAAAAAAAGACTGCTTGTCTCATCAGCCGGATGTATGGTGTTATATTTCTCTGAGCTGGAGAATACAGGTGTAACAAGCTCAGGGAGAAGGATAATTTGGTGGCAGTTGAGTTTGAGGTGCCAAGTAACATCAGATGAAGATATCTAAAAAAGCACTCCAGGGCTTCCCTGGTGGCGCAGTGGTTAAGAATCCGCCTGCTGATGCAGGGGACACGGGTTCGAGCCCTGGTTCGGGAAGATCCCACATGCCGCAGAGCAGCTAAGCCTGTGTGCCACAACTACTGAGCCTGCGCTCTAGAGCCTGCGAGCCACAACTACTGAAGCCCGCACACCTAAAGCCCGTGCTCTGCAACAAGAGAAGCCACCGCAATGAGAAGCCCACGCACTGCAGCGAAGAGTAGCCCACACTCGCCGCAACTAGAGAAAGCCCGTGCCCAGCAACAAAGACCCAACTCAGCCAAAAATAAATAAATAAATGCATTTATAAAAAACAAAAAAAGCACTCCATCTCTGGTAAAGTGAAGTGAATGGACTAGGTGATTGTTGAGTTGTCATTAAGTTTTAGATTTTGGTGCAGGTGCAGGGGTTGAATGAGGCCAGTGATGTCTGGGGCCTGGTGAAGCCACACTTTTGTGGTTTCCAGAGGGCCATCAGGAGACACAAAAGGGAAGCCAGGGATTCCTGGGGTGTAGCGAGGAGGACTGAGAACACGATTTAGAATAAAAATAATCTTTATTGGGAACTTGGAGCTAAGAAATAGAGCTGAAAACCTGGACACAAGTAAGCCTTTTCAAGACAAATCAAATTCTTTGTTTGATATGTGAGGCTTTTCATTTATACTTTATATCTTAAATAAGAAAAGTTTATTGAAAGCTACACTCACATTTAGTCTGTTTGATAAGTGGTGCACTCTGAGTATCTGAGTTTCCTTGAGCAAATTACTTAATCTCTTTAACCTCCATTTCCTGATCTGTAAAATGGGAATAATAAATGTAACCACCTCATAGAATTGTTATGAGGATTAAATGAATTGATATATGTAAAACATTTAGAACAGGGCCTGGTATATATAAGACCTTTAAAAGTGTAATTTATTATTATTTCCATGGTATTTTATATTTTCAAAGAATTGCTCAGAGATCCAAGGTAGGTAAGATGCATTTGAAACAGGAAAGACCAAAGCCACTTGAGGGCCAAAGCAGCAGGAGAGCGAGCATTCCTCAACAGGAACTGAGTAAGCTAGCAGGCAATGGGCAGCTGGGTTAAGGGGCTCATCTGTTAGAATCACAGAATCTGAATTCACGAGCAATGACAGGCTAGAAGGATGGGCCAATTCTAACAAGATGAAGTTTTATAGGAACAAGAGATGTGGTTTAAAAGCACTTGGTGTGAAAAAGTCTTCAGGATTTTAGTCAAACTCAGCATTTATCAAGAATATGATGGAGCTGCCCTATATGCTAAGGGCATCTTGACTGCAACAATAGGAGTATAGTGTCCAGAGAATCACTGCTCAGAGTACACCTGGGTATTGCTTCCTATACCCATCCCCAAGGGATAGCGAGCCTGTCAACTTGGAGCTTGTCAGAAAGAAGTGACCCAAATGAGGAGGGTACTGAAAACCTTGGCATGCATGGAATCACTGAAGGATAAATCAGTTCTCTTTAAGTGTTCAAAGAACTTACATGGAAAAGAAATTAGATTTGTCTGATTCTAGAAAGAAGAATCAAACCCAGGGAAAAATTGCAGGGAAGGTTTTACCTCAACACTAGAATTTTCTTATGACAGTGGAACATACAGTAGCTCAGGTGTGAGTTTCCCGTCCTTGAAGGTATGTAAGCAGAGACTCGACACTGACATCATGGGGATGGTGTCAGATCTAAGCAATGGGCTGTGTCGGGGTGGATCGATGGAGGGAAGGGGCAGACGAGTGCTCTCTGAGATGTGAGAATTTGATATAAATTAGGCCTGTGTCCTACTGGCTCCAGTCACACACCATCCCAGGATTGTGGCTGCCCTCTCACCTTGTCATTTCTCTTGCAGAAACACAAGAGCAGAGGCCACTTCTCTTCAAGAGGGGAACTCTGAATCCCCGTATGAGGTGGGGACCTGGAACCCAGAAGTTGCTCTGTCTTTGGAAGGGACCTTGAACTTAGAGGATATCCTCTACCTGGGGGACACAGGTGACTTTGATGTGGCTATGTATGTGGAAGAGACCAAGAAGCCCGAGGAGATGCTGCATATTGAGGAGACCAGGACGCCTGATGAGGCCCTGTATGTGGAGGAGCCAGGAAAGCCAGGGGAGATGCTATATGTGGAAGAGCCTGTGAAGCTGGGAAAGACTACAAGCCCAGAGCAGATGGTTTATGGGGGAGAGACAGTCCCGAGCGAGGAGAAACCTAACCCCGAGGAGAGCCTCAGAGCTGGACCGGGTCCCAGCACAGAGGGGAGCCTGAGCACAGAGGACCTGGAATTGCTGGAGGGGCGTTTCCAGCAGTGTGTCCAAGCTGTGGCCCAGCTGGAAGAGGAGAGGGATCAGCTCATCCACGAGCTTGTGTTGCTCCGGGAACCAGCCCTGCAGGAGGTGCAACGGGTCCACCAGGACATCCTGGCTGCCTACAAACTGCACGCCCAGGCAGAGCTGGAGAGGGATGGGCTGAGGGAGGAGATCCGGCTGGTCAAGCAGAAGCTGTTCAAGGTGACGAAGGAATGTGTGTCCTACCAATATCAGCTGGAGTGCCGCCGGCAGGATGTGGCCCAGTTCGCCGAGTTCCGAGAAGTGCTGACCGCCCGGGCGGCCCAGCTCTCGGAGGAATTAGCCCAGCTTCTGGATGCCTATCAGAAGCAGAAGGAGCAGTTACAGCAACAACTAGAAGCACCTCCAAGCCAGAGGGACGGGCACTTTCTCCAGGAGAGCCGGCAGCTCTCTGCCCAGTTCGAGAACCTCATGGCGGAGAGCCGCCAGGGCCTGGAGCAGGAGTATGAGCCTCAGCTGCTGCGGCTCCTAGAGAGGAAAGAAGCTGCGGCCGAAGCTCTGCAGAAAACCCAGGCCGAGATCCAGGCGATGAAGGAGGCTCTGCGACCACTGCAGGCAGAGGCCCTTCAGCTCCACCTGCAAAACAGGAATCTGGAGGACCAGACCACCCTTGTGAGGCAAAAACGAGACGAGGAGGTGCAGCAGTACAGGGTAGGCCCACGTGGCATGAAAGGAAGTACAGTCTTTTAGCCTGGGGAGGAAAAGGGGATCGGGGCCAAATGTCTTTGGGCTGAAGGATACTAGCCTATGTAGGAAGAACAATTTGTTCCTTGGGCCATTCACTCACTTCTTTATGCCATTTTCCATTTCATTCATTCAGGCCTGTGCTAGGGCTGAAAGTTATCTTGCACTCTTAATTTACACAGCACTTTTACACCAATTATCTCACTTGATCTTCATTAATCCTCCAAGTCAACTATTATCATTTTTCATAGATGAGGAAACTGAGGCCCAGTGAGTTGGAGTAATTTGAACTCGTCTGACCACCCCCAAATATTTCAGTGCTCTTTCCACAGCACAATTTTCCAATTCTAAGTGAATCACACTTGGGTTTATATAGAGCAGGAGGGAATGAGGCTAGGTAGAATTCATTCTCTCCCCTCCCCCATACTCACCCTCAAGTCCCGCCTATCTGATTTCTGCGTTGAAGTTTTTCCAGTCTTAAAAAACTGGGATGAAATCTATAAATCTCAATTCCTCGTTTTCCTTTTTTGTGCATTTGTCACCATTTCACTTGTATTCAAGCTATTTCTGATTGTGAGCCAGTTCTAATCCCTTTTAGAACAGAGTGGGAGATGAACACTAAGTGCATAAACACGTCTCTCTCCCCCACAGACTGTGAGCTTTCGGAAGGTAGGGCGTATGTTTCACTTATCTCTGCCACCAGGCTCTGAGTTAAGCCTGCATCAGTTAAGCACTGACTTAAGAGCTGCTGGGTACCGTGAGAAGACCACAGTGTGGTGCTTTTCAGAGCAGTACTGTTGTCTTTTGGAACACCCCTGTTTTGGATGAACTTAATCTTATGCCCTGCCAGAGATTTTGACGTATCCTTAAGGGAACATGTCCTCTGTTGAAAATGGCTGCATTCACTTCACTGAAGATTTTGTCAAGCTTTCTGTAGCTTGTATTATGAAAACGGTGGGGTTTTTTGGTCATAATATTGAATGTTTTCAAACTATACATATATGCACTCCCCTCACTCACCCAACACTGCCCCCCGCCTTCACCGCACTGCTTTCTTACTGGGTCACAATCTAGTGAAAGGGCACTAATTATCTTTGCATAAACAAATACGAACCTTAACAGCTTACACTCAATCAAATGTTACATTAATAATTGTAACCCAGGGTAGGAAGTAACATGTGATTTAAGAGAGGTACAGATAAGAATGCTATGGGATAACAGCCATGGATTAAATCAGAGAACCCACAACGGAAGACAATGTTATTTGAGCTAAGTGTTTAAGTATAGGTAAGATCTAGAGCAGTGCTGTCCAACAGAAATATAATGCAAGCCACATATATAATTTGAAATTTTCTAATAACCACATAAAAAGAGAAATAGGTGAAGGTAATTTTAATATATTTTATTTAATCTAATAGATCTAAAATATAATTTGTAACTTGGCTGCATGTGAAAGGTGAAAAACTGAGAGGTGAGTTGAACCTGTAAAGGTAAGTCGGGGCAGATCACATTGGATTTTGAAATCCAAACTAGGGAGTTTGGACTTTATTCAGTGGTCAGTTTCATCCATAAAGGTTTTTTTTTTTTTAAGAGCTTCTTTTTATTTTATTTTTTATTATTTTTTTATTTATTTATTTTTGGCTGTGTTGGGTCTTCGTTGCTGTGCGTGGGCTTTCTCTAGTTGTGTTGAGCGGGGGCTACTCTGTTGCGGTGCGCAGGCTTCTTATTGTGGTGGCTTCTCTTGTTGCGGAGCGTGGGCTCTAGGCATGCAGGCTTCAGTAGTTGTGGCACACGGGCTCAGTAGTTGTGGCTCATGGGCTCTAGAGCGCAGGCTCAGTAGTTGTGGCACAAGGGCTTAGTTGCTCCGCGGCATGTGGGATCTTCCCGGACCAGGGCTTGAACCCGTGTCCCCTGCATTGGCAGGTGGATTCTTAACCACTGCGCCACCAGGGAAGTCCCCATAAAGGTATTTAATCAAGGGATTAACATGATCGTTGCTCTCCTTTTAGAAACAGTATTGGTGGCAGTGTGTAAAATGGGCTAGAGACTCAGAGGCAAGGAGACTAATTAGGAAGCTACTATTGGTAAAAGGAAACAATGGTAGCAGGAATAAAAGGAAGGGGAAGGATACAAGAACAAATGTAGAATAAACTTGGCTACAGAACGAGTGGGGCAGAGAGGTGAGAAGTCAAAGAGGATGCTTAGATTTCAGGCAAGACTAACTAGGATGGTGGTGCTCTAAGTAAGGAATTCTCAGGATTAGAATTTTCTGACATAGTACTAGAGTTGTAGAACTTTTTCCCCAGTGATTTTCGTCACTGTACTGGATTTGTTTCAGATTTGATGGTCTGTGCACCTTTCCAAAGATCATTCTATAGAAAACAATCTTGATGGGTGTCTCCTATCGCCATACCATAATTAAAATAGGAATAAAGGTCTGAAGGAGCTAATGCTTCTCTTTCTTTTCTTTTTTTAAAAATTTGTTTCTTTTGTTTATTTATTTTTGGCCGCGTTGGGTCTTCATTGCTGTGCGCGGGCTTCCTCTAGTTGCGGCGAGCACAGGCTACTCTTCGTTGCGGTGCGCGGGCTTCTCATTGCAGTGGCTTCTCTTGTTGTGGAGCATGGGCTCTACACGCGTGGGCTTCAGTAGTTGTGGCTCGCGGGCTCTAGAGCGCAGGCTCAGTAGTTGTGGCGCACGGGCTTAGTTGCTCTGTGGCATGTGGGACCTTCCCGGACCAGGGCTCAAACGCATATCCCCTGCATTGGCAGGCAGATTCTTAACCACTGCGCCACCAGGGAAGTCCCAGTTCTTCTTTCTGAAATGGCTTCTTTCTAAACTGTTTGCCAAAGGCCACTTATGGCATCTGATTACTTTTCAAGGGTACACTTCACTCTTATGACTATAAACTTTGCCTCTTTCATCACCATCATCCATTCATTCAACAAATATTTTCTAAGTGCCTATTTTCTATGTGCCAGGCAATGAGCTATGTGCTGGCAAGGGATGAGACGTTGTGGTGTAGGGTGGAGGTGGGGGGCAGTCCCTGTCCTCAAAAAGTTTATAGTCCAATTAAAATATAATAATAATAATAAAATGAACAAAAAATACAAAAAATAAAAATTAAACAGAAAAAGAAAAGAAGAAATAAAAGTTTATAGTCCAGGAAGGATGCCAGATAAAATTTCATAAAATCTAATACACTTGATTGTAAGATGCATCCTGATCCAAGTAAGATGTTAAAGTGTGAGTTTTAGAATCAATGAAATAATTAATATGCTTCAGTGTGATAGACAATGTAATAGTTGTAGGAATAAAGCATTGTACTGAAGCAGGGATAATTACACCTGGGGAAATAAGGGGGAAATTTCATTAGAGGATTAACAATAGCTAGCATGTACGTGAAGTTCTTTACATGTAATAATTCATTTAATTCTTACCTCTGAGATAGGTATAACTACTGTCACCATCTGAAAAAACAAGAAAACAGGTGAGTCAGAGAAGTCATCTGTCCAGGGTTACACAGCTAGGAAGTGATGAAGGAAGGATGTAACCCTGTGCCATCGAGTTCAAGTCCACACTCAACTACTACAAGGTGTTTGAGCTGAGCCTTAAAGAATGAATTCACTGTGTAGACAAGGGAAGGGCATTCTAGGCAGAGGGAACAGCTTATATAAAAGCATGAAAACACAGACGTTGTTATGGGAAGTGAGAAGCTCAGTGTGGCTGTATCATAAGGAATGTGAGAAGTAGAGAGATGAGGCTGGAGAGGTAGATTGGGACCAGATTGCAAAGGGCTTTATGTATTCTTTAGGTCAGTGGTTTTCCTAAAAAGGTTTTCTTCAAAGCCACAGACCCTTTCCCCAAAACAATTTTATATGGAATGCCAACATGTAAAACAAGTAAAAGTAGAGCTACTTTCTAACTAGAGTGACAAGGTCACTCCATCATGGCCTCCTCCTGGGGTTTCCTGGAAAACAGTTTGAAGACCATTTAAGAGCCTATCTATTATCTATCTATCTATCATCTATCTATCATCTATCATCTATCTTTCATCTATCTACCTATCATCTATCATCTATCATCTATCTATCATCTATCATCTACCTTTCATCTATCATCTATCTACCATTTATCTATCATCTATCATCTACTATCTATCGTCCATCATCTATCAATCATCTATCTATCATCTATCTCTACTTTTATATCTATCTATATGAAGGCAATAAAGCAATTAAGAGTATGAGCTCTAAGCCAGTGGCAAATCCTGGCTCTACCACTTACTAACTGGGAAACTTTGGACAAATGACTTAACCTCTGTGGTTCAGCTCCCTCACATGTAAAATGGGATTAATAGGGCTGTTGCAAGGAATGAACTAGTTAATATCTGTAAAGTGCTGCTTATGGTGCCTGCCACGTAGTTACGTACTCTAAGTGGCAGTGTGGAGGGTAGATTCAAAGAGCCTGGAAACACCACTTAGAGGAGAGATGAGAGATGTGAGGTTAAATGGGTAGAATTTGGTGACTGGTTGCAGTGGGCAGGGTGAGGAGTTTGCTGAGAATGATCTCAAAGTTTTTAGCTTGAAATTGGTAGACTTCTAATGCCGAAAGACGGAATATGCTTACTATCTGCATACTTCACCTCAATAAGCATTATGTGTAGGGTGCCGGACATACTAAGAACCAGGAACCTACAATCTGGTTGGGAGTTAGACATGAATTAGAAAAAAAATTGCAATATAAGGGAACAGATGCTATCTAGGTGACAGAAATGGCAGGAGTAAAGGCACAGCAATCTGACTTGGTCAGACTAGAGCAGCACTCTCCAACAGAAGTATCATGCAAGCCACAGATGTCATTTAAAAATTTCTAGGGGAACTTCCCTAGTGGTCCAGTGGTTAAGCCTCTGAGTTTCCAATGCAGGGGGCGTGGGTTCAATCTCTGGTTGAGGAACTAAGATCCCACATGCCACACAGCGTGGCCAAAAAAAGAAAAAAAAATTCTAGTAGCCACATTAAAAAAAAATGTAAGAAACAGGTGAAATTAATACATTTAACCCAGCATAGCAAAAATATTACCACTATAACATGTAATCAACATTAAAATTTGAGATATACATATATATATTTGGTGTCAAGTCTTAGAAATCTGCTGTGTATCTTACACTCACAGCACATCACAGTTCAGACGAGCCATATTTCAAGTACTCAATAGCCACATGTGGCTAGTGACTTCCATACTGGACAGTGCAGACTAGAGGAATAATGGAGGTTCTAGTTAGAGGTAAGGGTCCAACTAGCAGGAGTCTGAATGCCAGACTAAGAAAATGGAAAGCCTATGAAAGATTGAGATGATAAAGCAGGTTTGTTTTGTTGGGTTTTTTTAGGTTTTTTTTGGCCACACCGTGCGGCATGTGGGATCTTAGTTCCCCGACCAGGGATCAAACCTGTGCCCCCTGCAGTGGAAGCGTGGAGTCTTAACCCCTGGACCACCAGGGAAGTCCCAATAAAGCAGTTTTTTAAAAATTAACCCAGTGGTGCTACACAGGATTAAGAATGGAGATTGTCCTTAATTTCTGTCACTGTACAATACTTCCTTCATTCTGTGACAGTTTCTCCCTGTCAAGAGCTTATCAGTGATGGTGCAGACAGCCTTCACAAGCAGGTCTTTTGTATATCCAGCAAACAACAGGTTTGCTAGATGGTGAGGCTTGGGAAACTGGGGCACAGAGGTATGCAGATGCTTTCCTTTAGATAACATGCTCTTAGATAGTAAGGCCACATCTCTGTGTGGTATCAAAGCATGGCTAGGCACTAAAAAAAAAGACCTTTGACAATGTTGATGAAAGTTGAGATTCAGCCAGAGTATCAAAACACTGCAGACTGACATGCCACAAGTGTATCAAGGATGACTCAGTGAACAAATTATTTAGATCCTTCTAATGACAATATGCACCTGAACTGGATTCCTATTTTATTATTCTTCAAAATCTGAGGTAAAGTCACTGCTCCTTAAAAATGTGCCTTCCAATTTCAATGCTCCCTTCCCTTCCCAGCTCACCCATGCTTCCTGAGGATCCATGTCAGCTAGCAACCAAGGCACAGACTGATTTGCTGACATCTTCATTCCTCAGGCATTAATCCTAGGCAGAGACAATTTATGGAATGCATCCTGCCTGGTTTTGGCAGCATGGGAAATAGTTATCTGAAGACCCCTGAGGGCCTCCAGGGCATAGCACCTTCACCTTCCAACTTAGCACTTTAGAACGAATTGTCCTGATGTAATAAGCAAAGGATATAGGAAATATAACAACTCTGATACCCTCACTAATAAAGCATCTATTTGCATGCCATGTTGTGGTAAGTACTAAGTAAAGGTATCTCTGACTTCAAGGAGCTTCAAATATAATATTCAAGAATAACTGCTTACACAAAGACTTGGTTTCTTTCAACTTAAATTGCTGAAGTTGTAGGGTATTATAAAAACTACTGATTATTAACGGAAACAAACTTGTACATAGAGCAAAGGGTCTATAAAATTCTAGACCACCACTAGACAATCAAAATCCTCCGACACTTTTTTTTTTTCACTTATTTTTGGCTGCGTTGGGTCTTTGTTGCTGTGCGCGGGCTTTCTCTAGTTGCGGAGAGTGGGGGCTACTCTTCGTTGTGGTGCGCAGGCTTATCGTGGTGGCTTCTCTTGTTGCGGAGCATGGGCTCTAGGCACGCGGGCTCAGTAGTTGTGGCTCGCGGGCTCTAGAGTGCAGGCTCAGTAGTTGTGGCGGACGGGCTTAGTTGCTCCGTGGCATGTGGGATCTTCCCGGACCAGGGCAGGCGGATTCTCAACCACTGCGCCACCAGGGAAGCCCCCGACACTTCTTAAAATTGGGAACCAAAAAAGTCCCTCTGAGAATCTGTCCACCCTTTGCAGGATTTTATTAAGATGTAAGCTGTGATTAACAGACAAGACTCCTTTCAGAACAGTATCACTGTCAAAAACAGTATCACTGTCAAAACCCAAATTCTGTTTCTCAACCTCAACACTGCTATGGAGATTAAACAATGTGTAAGGAAATACACTATTATGGACAATGTCAGGTTTTTATTGTTCGGCGCATTAGAAATGTTCTTGGCCCTCATGCAGGAACAGCTGGAGGAAATGGAAGAACGACAGAGGCAGCTAAGAAGCGGGGTGCAACTCCAGCAACAGAGGAACAAAGAGATGGAGCAGCTAAGGATCAGCCTTGCTGAAGAGCTCTCAACGTACAAGTCAGTTTTTGCTGCTACCCAAATCTCAACTAACACTGGCTGAGGGAATGGTGGGGAGGGCAGATGTTGCTCAGGGGAAATTTCTCTTGACAGTGAAAGGCAAAAAAAAAAAAAAAAAAAAGGAAATTTCAAATTGTGCTCATCTGTGAACAGATGGAAAATGGCTCTTTTTTTTTTTAAACGGCTGTGCTACCCAAGAGCCTGGAACAGGATAATGCTCCCACTTCTGAGGCAGGTGGAATCCAGACACAGCCTCAGGGTGATCCTTGTAGGTTACAAGAGCGGTGTCTGCATTGTTGCTGCTCTCCTAACAAGACTAGTGCCTGAAAAAAAGATTGTGTGTCTAATGACAAGTAAGTCATTTAGGGATAACACATACTTCCAGGTTGCCTGGTTCAAGCATTCAGGCTTCATTTGGAATGTTTCAATTTCTAGTAGGACTTAAAATATGTCCTGATTATCATCAGGAAATCCAGAACAGGATAAAACATCTAGGCTCTGTGCATTCTTACTTTCCTCACCCTACCTGACCCCATCTGCTATTCATAAAGTTTCCTTAGAATAGCAGAGGAGGCAGTTAGAGTACCTAATTCAGACTATGACTAAGGAGGCCAAGAAGGCTAAATTAATCTGTTAACAGTCATTTAAAAAGCTTAAGAGGGTGTTGTTTGTAGACTGAAGGACATGATTATTGCATAATTTGTGAAACAAGCAACACACCTATCCATTAAGTTCTTTACATACCAATATGTCCTCACATTCTTTATAAAGTGCTGGATTCTCTTGGATAAAGAAACTAAGGATTAAAAAAGATCAAGTTGGATACTAGATAAATATCCATAAATTTTTATTAATTTCCTAGTTAATCCTACATTTTGGATACAAATTCACAAATAACTATTATTACTGATGCTTTTCCTAAATTACTAGGATTTTTTTTTCCTTTGGCCACCCTGTGTGGCTTGCAGGAGTTCCCCGATCAGGGATTGAACCCAGGGCCACAGCAGTGAAAGTGCTGACTCCTAACCACTGGACCACCAGGGAACTCCCATACTAGGATTTTCTTTTACCATGTTTCATCCAGGCATAACTGACTACGCTCATTGTTTGGGAGATTACTAGAACCTTGTAACTGAAGAAAATGATCTGCTAAACACCTTTGTGTGGATCAGATGAAAAGTACAACATGGAAAAGACAATGATTAATTCAAAGAATCGAAATTACAGAATTTCAGGCCTTGTAATACCTGTGTGTAAAGTTAACGTGGGCAGAAAAATTTTTAGCTAGCCCCTCCCAAAGTCATCCTTGATTAGATGCAAAACACACTCTAACAATCTTTCCTCAATATGGCCCGCACTAAGCTTCAGAAATTCATTATTAAAAACTTTATACTGGGAATTCCCTGGTGGTCCAGTGGTTAGGACTCAGTGCTTTCACTGCTGTGGGCACGGGTTCAATCCCTGGCAGGGAACTAAGATCCTGCAAGCCATGCAGCGCACCCCCCCGCCAAAAAACCCGCAAACAAACAAAAAAACCCCACAAAAACTTTATACTGTGTTATTTCAAGTTGCAGAAAGTTTAAACTTATCCTTTTTTCTCTCAACCTTACAGGGGCTGTTTAGAAACATATGGCCGAATCTGTAACCAAGAAACGACGACAAAAAACTCCTTAGCAAAGGATCACTAAGTACCCTTTGGACATACTTTTTTCTAAACAGAAAAGGGAGTGCCAGGGATTTGGCAAGCAGTTCACTCTGGGAAAGTTACAAATACTGGCTGACCTGTTTAAAAAGATTCTAGGGCTGGCCGGAGGCAGAATACTATCAGTCAACTCTTAGCTGGATTCTATTTCATAGGCTGCTGGTACTGATCTCAATGCACTGAGGAATGGAAAAATAAAAGTCTCCTGTCACCCATCAGCAACCCTCCACACAAAGTAAAGGATGAATGTATGGACACACCTTGCTGTATTGTGAAGAATGTATCTTGCCTTCTGCTGACCCAAAGCAGAAAGTTTTTCAGGAACACAGGTGGAGTCAAAAAGGCAGCCGATTTTCCTTATATTCAAGTTGACCCCTGAACAACGTGGGGGTTAATCTGCATATAACTTAGTTGGCCCTCGGTATCCGAGGTTCCTCCACATCCACGGACTCAACCAACCACTGCAGGTATAGTACTGTGGTATTTACTATTGAAAAGTATGTTATAAGTGGACCTGTGCAGTTCAAACCCACGTTGTTCAAGGGTCAACTGTATATGGGTTTAAAATTAGAATTCTTCTGTGCCATGAGTGTTAGACTTTAATTGAATCCCTTTACAAAGTTTACTTTTAAGTCTGTGCTGATTCATGTAGATTTACTCTTGTGTCATGGTAATTTTCACTATACTCTAAAAGAACTACTGACTTAGAAAAAAAGAACCAATCCAGATTTCCCCAAAGATGATTTTGATTTTTCACTTCATGAAAATGATTTTGGGTCAGAGTGATCTACTCAGTTAAATTGGGTGAGTGAGAACTGGGCATTTTCCCTGGTTATGGCACTTGCTTTCAAGAGCCTCATTTTTCTAACCTCTAAGTACAGGCCCCAGTGAAAAAAAATACTGGGGAGATTCAACCTCTCTATGAGAAAAGGTCAAACACCTTTTCCAAATTTAAATTTTGCCTTAAATTCTCTCTGCCACACTGCCTCTGACATTCTTGAAAGTTCATGTAGTTCTCTAGAGATAGACTTCAAAAAGATGTTATTTTATCAAAGACTAATCTCTGCACCTCTGATTCAGTATTTTATGTCTTTCACTTTCCCTGGGAAGGAGTAAAGCTCTTTGCTATACCTCTGGGTCTATTATATTTAATTCTGCTCTTGGTAGTCAAAGACCATAGAAAATAACTGTCATCTGAACAACTCTTCTAGAAGCCAGAGACTGGTGTTTGATGGATATTATATATTAAATAAAACCCATCAGCGTGGGGTTATGTAGAAAAGCAATTTATTCCATTATAAGCACTTACACAGTTAGTCATGGAGAGTAACAGGCCTGCTGGTGAAACAGGTCACCCAAAATAGAGATGGTATCAAACTAGTGGTCAAGGACTAACTCCTTAAAAAAAAAAAAAAGCAACTCTTATCCAGGATTAATTTAATTTTAAAAACAAATACAAGCTATTGATTCACTCTTCTCAATTTAAGTGGACAGTCTACCTGTGGTATAACTGTCAGGTAAAAACATACATCTTTACAACTTGGTGGTCCCAAGTTTTTTTTTTTTTTTTTTTTTTTTAACCATTTCACAGAAAGGAAAGAAATAATATGAAAACAGCTCAAGAAATACACTAACAAGCAAAAATATATGGGGAAAGAGGAACACATTGTTTTGACTTAACTGAAGAAACTGAGAGGAGACTGGTCTATGTAAGAAAATGTGTATCCTGGAAAGTTTGGTGTGAAGATTTTAGAGCAGGAATTTATATGACTTGAATCTCCCCTATTTCCTGAATAAAGACAACATCTTGTAGTATTTATACTTCATGGCTCAGACACCTACCTCACTTGGCTCTATTTCTTACTCACTCTAGCATTTACTTAAATGAGTCAGAAAAACTTGGGGATATAGCATAAGAAGAAAAATAACCACACACAATATTCCCCTTTTTGTGGCTACTTTAGACCTCTGTTACTAGAAAATTCCTGAAGAAAATTTAAATATAAGTCTGTGGCTTTGCTGAATCAAGAAGCCCCCAGTTAATATTTAGAAAACACCTTCTGTTTGGACTAATAACATTGTTGATAGAACTTATTATAGAGGGATAACCAAAGTCTGTGTCTCAAAACCAGTGTTAAATCAATCTCAGGGTTGAGAGGAAGAAAAGGGGAGTCTAAAATCACAAGAAGTGCAGACATTCTCTAGGATCCTTGTCCTTCTGGATCCACGCTTCCTTCAGGGTCTTCGTCATTATAAATGTTCTCTGCCTGCCAAAAACAAGAAAAAGAGAAAAGGATATTGAGTAAACATGAAAGTTACTTCTTGAAGTTAAGGTTTCAAATAGAGAGGCCAGGGAGACAGACTGTGGGGCATATAATCTGTTTTAACTATTCAACTCTGCAGTTGTTTGATGAAAGCAGCCACAAACAACCTGCAAATGGATAAGTATAGTCGCGTGCCAAATAAAACAGGCAGCTGGCCACAGGCCAATGCCCCTGGATTAGGATATTCCCTAAAAACTGAAGTATGGTTACCATTTGTCTTGATAATCAACCTTGAGTCCTTTAATCAGACATTATTCGTAATAGTCAAAAAGTAAAAACAATGGACAAATAAAATAATATATCCATACAATGGAGTATTACTTGGCAATAAAAAAAGTCAGTCACATATTGTATGATTTCATTTATATTAAATGTGCAGAATAGGCAAATCCATAGAGAAAGTAGATTAATGGTTGCCTAGTACTGGGTGGACTGGAGGCAAATGGGAGGGATGGCTACTGGGTGTGGGGTTTCTTTCTGGGGTAACTGACTGTAGTGATGGTTGCACAATTCTGTGACTGCACTGCAAAAACCATGTTCCACATCTCAATTTATAAATATTTTAAAAAGAGAAACTGTTCTTGCATAAAATAAACTCTACTTGTACTACTTGATGAAACACCCATATCCAAGAGCATCTTAAACATAGAAACCACTTTCACTTGGGCAAAATTTACTGTTCTTAGTATCTACTATGCACTTACTATCACTAGGGTAGGTGCTACAGAGGATGGGATAGTCTTAGCTTACAATCTGACTACAGGGACAAACAATGTATACAATTATGTGAGTAGTCTGACAACAAAAGTGTGGTATCTTCTCCCCTGACACCGATGGGGTGTCCAACAACTCAGTTCAGTCCTGATGCTGACCACCTGGAGGTAGCACTGTGACCAAGGGCTCAATCCCACAAGACTACCCTCACTTCAGCAGAGGCCAGTGTCAAGCCCTGAGTGCCCAGGCTACCCGAGTACTCCTGCCCAACTTGGCTATAAATTTTCTCACAGCACCCCCCCAACCCTGCCAGGTTTGATGATTTGCTGGAATGATTCACAGAACTCAGGAAAGCACTTTACTGGTTTATTATAAAGATTATAACTCAGGAATGGCCAAATGGAAGAGATGCACAGGGCAAGGTGGGGATGGAGCACAGAGCTTCCACACCCTCTCTGGTGGCATTGATATATTCACCAACCCAGAAGCCCATGAAATCGAAAGCTTTTTATGGAGCTTTCCCAAGAGTTTTTATAGGGGCCCCCTTAAGTTACCTCCTTAGCCTGAACTCAGGTGTGGCCAAAAGGAGCTACTTATAAATAGCAACAGAGACTCCTACAACTCAGGAAATCCCAAGGGTTTTAGGAACTCTGTGCCAGGAACCTGGACAAAGACCAAATGCTTACTACTTATTATATCACAATAATTCTTAAAAAAACCCAAAACAAACAGCCTCCCCCCACCCCCCAAAACGGAATAAAGTAACAACCTGGACTGGAGGTGATGGCCTTGAAGGTGATGTAGCTTAATCTCCTACAACATTCCCATGGCAACTACTAAAATACCTTTCATTGACAGGCTAAGGCAGCCCATTTCACTTTCCTGTTAGAACTCTAATATTTTATATTAATTTTGTGTGGGTATGTTACAAGGAAAAGGATAAAGTGGATTTTCTGTTAATACATGAAACAAATCCTTATTATAAAAAATTATAATACAGAAAGGTATAAAGAAGAAAACAAGAATTCTCTAAACATACCAACCACATTTTGGCAAATAGCCTTCTATTAAATAGTTACATATAATTAAACATAAGACTAGACACCCAAATTTTAATAAGAGGGATTCTATCATGCTGTTCTATAATTTGCTTTTTTCCTACTTATTAGCATATCATGAATAGCTTATAAAACTAAGTATACTTCATTCTGATACATAATATTCCAAAGTATTGATGCAGTATATAATGTGTTAATCTCATAGGCCACAAATACTCCCATTTTATTTCTTTATTTTTGATTAATAGGGCTATTCCGTAAGAAAGTTCTGAATATCAAAATTTTTTTCCCTCATGTTGAGCCAAAAACTCACCTCTGGAGTTTCTTCCTGGCTCTAGATCTACTCTGAGACACCAAAAGTTTCTTTTGAATTATTTTCATTTATTAGGCTACTGTCACTTAAAAGTCATGCAGTTGTTTTGTAAATTGTGGTAAAAGACACATAACAAAATTTACCATCGTAACCATTTATAACTGTACAGTTCAGTGGCATTAAGTCCATTCACACTGTGTGCAGCTATCACCACCATCCATCTCCAGAAGGCAACTGTTTCTTGTATTGCTATGTATCAGACATTACAGTTGCTTTTATTAAATTCCAAGTGCTCTGAAAATTCAAAGAAGGGTGATCACCTTCAATTGGGGTATAAAGGCAGGGAATGTTTTTGACATCTAGGCAAGTTTCATGAAGAAATGGTACTCTTTGATGCTGTGACATTGCAGTAGGAACTGTGCTAGGCATGTTCATAAGTAATTTCAAGGGAATGATCATTCCTAAAGATTCGACTGCTAGCAAAGAGGGAGAAACAGGAGGCAAGCCAACAATTAGGAGGTTATTGCAATAGCCCAGCAAGTAGTAGTGAGAACCTGACCAAAAAAACTAGGTGTGGAATAGAAACAGGAAGTTGTTATAATCTGTTTGTAAGTTGAGTAAAGACAGGAGAAACACTGCAGAGATCAACAATATAAAATCTGATAAGTAACCGCACCTAAGAGGTGAATAGACAATAGAGGAAGACCTGAGTTTTCAAGTCTAGTGAGCTGGGGAGACATTGAAGCCATATAGAAAACAAAAAGTCAGGAGGTGAGGGGAGTAAGGAAAGGAAGGAGAAAAGAAAAGATCAGTTTTGTTTAGTTGAGTTCGAGATACCAGTGAGACAACTTGATAAAGTTAAAGGGTAGGCAGCTGAAAATGATAATGTGCAGGCAAGTCACACTTGGGAGTAAACTGAACAGAGTTGCCAGTTGTACTGATGAAGTATATAAATATGAAGTGATACTAGGTCTCATTTATCTAAACTCGCCCAAATAAAGAAACACTTACCATTTGCCAAACTTGCATGATATTGTCTTCTGATACAGAACAAATCACCCAAGGTTCATTGGGATTCCAGGAGAAATCAGATATCTTGGCAGTGTGACCACCATGAATAAACTGAAAGAGGAAGGAAAACAGAGATGAAAAGCAGACAGAGGACAATAAATCACAAACTATTTCAGTTCTGCTCAATATCTGTAACATACCAACAACTCTGGTGGCCCATCTTCTGCATCTTCCGGGGATTGTTCCTCTCCAATTTTACTAGCACAAAAAGATTTTCAGAAGTTAAAACAGGGACTTCCCTGGTGGCGCAGTGGTTAAGAATCCGCCTGCCAATGCAGGGGACACGGGTTCAATCCCTGGTCCAGGAAGATCCCACATGCCGTGGAGCAACTAAGCCCGCGAGCCACAACTACTGAGCCCATGTGTAGCTGCTGCAACTACTGAAGCCCTCACGCCTGGAGCCTGTGCTCCGCAACAAGAGAAGCCACTGCAATGAGAAGCCCGCGCACCACAACGAAGAGTAGCCCCCACTCGCCACAACTAGAGAAAGCCCGTGTGCAGCAACGAAGACCCAACGCAGACAAAAAAAAATAACTTTTAAAAAGAAAAAAAAAAAAAGTTAAAACAGATTTACCTTGAGTAATTCTGGAAAGTGTAAGAAAATAACTCCACAAAGAGTAATAATTAACAAGATTTACCTTAAATCCCAGACATTCAGTCTGCGATCAGTACCACTGGAAGCCAAAATAGTCTCATTGTGAGGCGACCACTGAACCTATACATAAGAAAAAAGCCATCAATTAGAAAATTGAGAGGAAAAAAATCTAACATTAGATTTAACAATTTAACCCATTACTAGACCCAGGATATCAGCTTTTGTTCTATTTCATATTTTTGAAGATCTCATTTATTCTTATTGTCTAATTCCAGCTTCTAGCCAAATGTCATCCAGTGCTGACCTAAGAACTAAAGTACAGATCACACACAAAATAATTATTTACCCAAGTACTTAAAATGAATTCAGTATTACACATAGGACTGACTGCAAGACTATAATGTACTCCTCACAGTGCCCTTGCATTAAGCTTCCAACATAATGTAACAATTATTTCTTGAACTGAGTCAGAGGGCTTTGCATATGGAGCTTAATTAAACGGATGAGGCAGAAAACATGGAGTCAGTACTTTAGGAATGAACTGTGAAATTAACAGATACAGCAAGTTTTAAAGGATAAAGGAGTGGAAATAAGGGAAGAGACAAGCGTCAGGAACAAGACTGATAAAATAATCAGGCACTAAGTTTAATACCTCAAGAGTGTAGGTGACAAATGATCAGTTTGAGAAGTATAGAAATAATGGAGGGAAAACAATCCCAATTCATACAGAGATCAGCATAGGCATAAAGAAGATTTTTATTACTTATAGCAATGGGATAAGGCACAAGTGCGCCCACTCCCACACTCAGATTTCCCTTGGGGCGGGGGGAAGGAGCATTAGTTTCTCTCACCTGGAATATTTCATCCTTATGTGATTCAAAGGAATGCAACTTAAGTTTCAGATTTCTCAGATCCCACAAGGCAACAGTCTACATACAAAAAGGAAAGCAAGTGCAATCAATAAAATTTTTTTATTGAGAAAAAGAAAATCCATAACTAAAAGATCTCTGTGCATTCAAAAGAAGCCAGAGAGGGACTTCCCTGGTGGTCCAGTGGTAAAGAATCCGCCTTCCAATGCAGGGGATGCGGGTTCGATTCCCCGGTCGGGAAACTAAGATCCCACATGCTGCAGGGCAAGTAGGCCCGCGCAGCACAACTACTGAGCTCGCACACCTCAACTAGAGAGCCATGCACCACAACTAGAGAAGAGAAAACCCGCGCGCCACAACTAGAGAGAAGCCCGCACGCCACAACGAAAGATTCTGTCTGCCACAACTAAGACCCGACACAGCCAAATAAATAAATATTAACAGAAGAAGCCAGAGAAATCCACCCTATGTTTTCTTGGAGAATAAATCACACTGACCTTGTCAGCTGATCCTGTGGCAAGAATGAACTCACTATAAGGATTGAAAGAAAGGCAGTTCACTTCAGCAGTGTGAGCATCAACTGAGTGGCTTGGTTTGGAAGTATTGTTTGAACGAGTATCCCAGCTTTAGTAAAAGAGAAAAAACAGGAAAAAAGCTTAAAATGGGTAACTAAATATAAAACTTAGATAATATATTGAGAAAAAAATGGATTCTACTCACATCATAAGTTTCTGATCATCAGCAACGGACCCAAACAGAGACTCATGGAGCAGATGCCAGGAGACGTCTTCTACTACTGCTGTATGCCCTGTAAAGATGGTCTTCGCATCCACAACTTTTCCTTCCTTTGGAACAGCACTGATGTCCCATAGGCAGATAGTCTTAAATGAAAAATTAACTATTATATAAAAGGGTCTCACTTCCCGACACACCCCAGAGGAAAAAAACTGATATAAATAGCCCAGATTTGCTTCAAAATGGAAAGGATACGCACATGGTCATCTGAAGCACTAAGTAAGTGCCCACTGAGATTTGGGTTCCAAGAAAGCCCGTAGCCTTCCTTCTGATGTCCACGGAGACGCAAGTCTGGGTTGCACTCTCCAGAAGGGTCTACAAAGTAACAGACACATCAAGACTATCCAGTCCACTTCCTCTTTGGATCTACTAAGTATAATGGAATTTTTATCAAGAGGTCTAAAGCTCTTACTTTTTATGAGACATACAGCCCCATTATGACCAAATAGATAATGCTTGAGAGCTGCACATTCTATCCTATGTAAAAAAGCATTTTTTTTTCCCACGTAGGGAAGAAGGATGAAGGAAGAGTACCCACACATATCAATATAAGTCACAAGATGTTAAGTTATACAAAGAATAACAAGCAATTAAAATTGAGAGAAGCAAAAAAAAAAAATTGAGAGAAGCAATGTATCCCCACAGTGACTCATCATTTGTATTTGAATCGAAGAGGGCAAGTACCTGGTTTAGAAGGATGTTTCGTATAGTCAAAAACAAGAACATCACTGGATGGAGTCTTTGTGGCAATGATGCAAGGGTTCTGGGGCATATAGCGTGCCCTGTTTACTTCTCCTTCATGGTTGATCTTGATTTCTATTTCAATTTTTCCACTAACCGAGCCAAAACCTCCAAATTCTGTAAATATGATAAATTAATTGCAAATGAGGACAAAGCAAGAGCTACTCTATGTCACTCAAAGTATGACACAGGCAAGGCTTTAATCAACGAACTGGTGTAATACTAGAAGCGATCTAAACATTTGTTAGCAGTATAAAGTGTGTTCACATTCCTTATTTCATTTGATTCTTACCATAACCCTACAGCGTAGGGAAGAGTTATTATCTCCAAAAATTTTACACGAGGGCTTCCCTGGTGGCACAGTGGTTAAGAATCCACCTGCCAATGCAGGGGACAGGGGTTCGAGCCCTGGGCTGGGAAGATCCCACATGCCACGGAGCAACTAAGCCTGTGTGCCACAACTACTGAGCCCGCGAGCCTAGAGCCCGTGCTCCGCAACAAGAGAAGCCACAGCAATGAAAAGCCTGCACAATGCAACGAAGAGTAGCCCCCGCTCGCCACAACTAGAGAAAGCCCGCGCGCAGCAACAGAGACCCAACGCAGCCAAAAATAAAAAATCAGAAAAGTAAAAATTTTACACCAGAAAAGAGAAGCTCAGAGGACCTACCTTAATTTGTTTATGGTGACTTGACTATGGCAGAACCTAAACTGAATCCCTATTTTTCTGATCCCTAGCCTGGTACTTTCAGCTACACCTACAATGATTTAGGTAATAATATACCTAATAAGTATTACATTACTATCTAAAAGTAAGGAACACTATTGACTCCACTTCAAAAATTCTCACTAAGTGGCTTTCAAGCCTCACTTAAACTATCAAAAAAAATGTGCTCAATCAATAAAATCTAAGTTACTGTTTTAATGAATATCAAGTACACAGTGTGCTAGGTACTAAAGAGTCCCTTTTACTATTAATTTGAAACTCTAGTTTGGGATGACCTTTCTGAAATACTGTCACATCTTTCCTCACACCAGTGAGGAAAAACAGAGCCACAACAGCTGGTTCTACTTTCCTGACCTCCCACTTACACTTGCCAACCAGAGTCCTTGGTTGAAATAAACCAGGTAGGCAAGGACTAGACAAAAACATTTTTTATTCATATTTGACTACTGTATGCACTTACAGAATTCTCCCAAGTACCATTATAAAATGTATAACAATATAATTTGTGATTATGTAAATCTTGGCAAAGCAATATTTAAACAAAGGTAGTTAATAAGTAGCCAAAGAATTACAGAAGGCAGCATGATAAGGTACCTGAGTTAAGAGTCAGGCCATGGCATAACTGACTCTGCCACTTACTATCTTGGTGATTTTGGTGAAGGCCTTCAATTTCTCTGAACCTCAAATACCTTACCCATAAAACAAAGTTATGAGAGTAACTTGTAGATGAAAATGACACTCTGAAGGACAAAAATCTTTTCACAAAGCAGAGACATAGTTGGGTAATATAATTAGCAGATAACTTTCAACCTCAAAATAACTTTATAAGTTGAAAAGCAGTGATTTAAACAAGCTAAAAACCTAGAAACAGTTCAAAATAGACTCTAAAAGAGAAAAAAAAAACTAAACACATTAAACAATTTTTTCCCCAGAATTCTAGACCACAAGTATCTACAATGTAAAAAAAGAAGGCATGATTAGGATATGTGATCTCAAAGAACTTTTAGTCCAAACACAGGGAGATAAGATAAGCACACAATTATAGATGACTATGACAAAAAAGAATAATTGCCAGAAAAGAAATACCAACAAGGAAAGAGCAATAGCTGGCATGGAGCCCACAGAGCAAGGGGTAACTGTTATATAATGTGGGTTATTTCAGTATCAGCTATATACTACTAATCAGAAGAGCCCCCCCTAACTGTAGTTGAAGTACAGTAATAAGAAATCAGCTTAGAGGATTCATAATTGAGATTTATGAAGATGAGGATTTATCTATTTAACAAATAGAGATTCCCCAAGTTGAAGGTGATACGCAAAAGGCCAAATCTGATGTAGGAAAGAAAGACTGAGGTAGCAATGTACAATAAAGTGAATGACTATCAAGGTCTAACTATATTGCTATTTTGTTTGCTTCTCTCCATATAAAGTACTATTTAAAAAGACTGAGACATAACAATATAGTAAAAGTGTCTAGCCTGATCAATTTTTACATATGCATATTATCAGGGGAACTACCACACAGATAAAAATATGGAACATCTCCAGCCCTCTCTCATCCTCCCGCAAGGCACCACTGTGTCCCTCCCAACCAATGCTGCCTGACAAACTAGATAACCGGCATTCTAATTTCTACCACCGTGCCATTTTTTGAGTTCATAAACATTTTGAAACTAAGAGGAATAAGTTGTAACATCTTGAGTCAAATATTCCATTATTTCATCATGATTTAGTAATAGTTTATTATATATTGAGGCAAAAGACTAAAGATTACTTAAAAACAAACGCCGCCCCCCAAACCCATTCCCCAAATAAGTTGCTAAAAATAAATCTGTTGATATTTGAAGATCCTGGTAACAGAGTCTGAAGTAAACTTTTAAACCTAATCTATTTTCAGGCTTAAAATGTGACCACAGCCAGGCTGAATCTAATATAAACACACAAATTCTTTTTAATGTCAAAACAAGCCTAAAAAAAAAAAAAAACAAGCCTAAGCCTGTTTTTAGTTCTTTCTCTTTGAAAGTTTAATGATCTTTTGAAGCTGTCTGCCACCAAGTACCTCAAACCAAATGGGGTCAAGTAGATGGTAATCAATTACAATAGTTCAATCTGAGAGTCCAGGACATTTCATCTGAGAGCAAGGAGGGACTAGAAAGCTATCTATCTAACAACAACCCAAGAAGATTTAAGAGACATTAGTATGTATCTACTTCCACCACTGTTGAGACCACATGGAGAGCACCTGTCCCGCTTTAAGCACCAAGCTTGTTCAGTCATCCGAGGGTGATTTGAAGGACGAAGGAGAGGTAAAAGGAAGAGAAAAGGAAGGAATGGGAGCTGATATGCTATGTAACCTTAGGGCAAGTTACAAAACAACTGTAAGTATTGATTTCCTTGTGAGGATTGAATAGGGCGAAATAGAGTCATACAAATATATCATACATATTACTGGTATTTTTCATAGTTCCTCTAATTGTTAAGTATTAGTAAGGGGGATAAAGGTATCATCAGAACATAAAAGTAAATTGGTTTGATGCCACTCAAAAAACTCAGTTACCAGAAAGAGACTGGAGTGTATGTTAAAAGATGCCATTTCAAAAACCAGGGAAGACTTACATGAGCAATCTAAAAAAGAATACAAATGAATCTATATACAAAACAGAAACAGACTCACAGACATAGAAAACAAACTGATGGTTACCAAAGGGGAGGGGTTGAGGGGGATAAACTAGGAGTATGGGATTAATAGATACAAACTACTATACATAAAATAGATAAGCAACAAGGATTTACTGTATACTCAATATCTTGTAGTAACCTATAATGGAATATAAAAAAACCCAAAAAAACCCCCAAAACCCAATGAATCACTATGCCGAACACCTGAAAC
This sequence comes from Balaenoptera musculus, assembly GCF_009873245.2. NCBI lineage: Eukaryota > Metazoa > Chordata > Mammalia > Artiodactyla > Balaenopteridae > Balaenoptera > Balaenoptera musculus. The sequence goes on along the minus strand of NC_045785.1, from coordinate 25,832,995 downwards.
TAACACAATATTGTAAATCAACTATACTTAAAACAACAACAAAAACAGTGAAGAAAATGGATTAGTCAGCAATGGCATTAAAAAAAATGCTAACCACTTAGAAAAAAGCTCGTTTTCCTATTTCATCTCTAAACCCAAAACAAATACAAGAAAGATTAAAGTTTTAATGGTCAAAACATAAAAGTACCAGAAACAACAGCTAACTATTTTAAAATCTTCGAATGAAGGCTTTCAATGCATGACAAAATCTGAAGGACACCAGAGGAAAGCTGGATAATTTAAATTCAAGCTTCTAAACTAAATAGGACTCAAAAATTATAAATAAAGAGGAAAAAAATTACCTATAACCTATTAAGTTAGGGATAACTTACCTTATATATAGAGATAACTCAAAAGAAAAAAATGAGCGAAAAACATAAATAGCAGCTCAAGAGAGAGACAGACAAAAGACAAATATTTTAAAATAGGTCCAACATCACGATAACTTAAAAGCAAAGTAGGGAATTCCCTGGCAGTCCAGTGGTTAGGACTCCGTGCTTTCACTGCTGAGGGCACGGGTTTGATCCCTGGTCGAGGAACTAAGATCCTGCAAGCAGCGTGGTGCAGCCATTAAAGGAAAAAGAAAAAAGCAAAGTAAAATAAGAGTGTAGTATTACATTCAATGTTGGCAAAGGCATGCAGACACAGACATCAATACATCTGCTATTGGTGAAATTGTGAATCTTTCTTTGGAGGGCAACTTAGCAGTACCAATTATAACTGAAAATGTTCTTGCCATTTGATTAGCATTCCACTTAATCACTCTACAGCAAAACTATGCAAGATACATGCACAAGAACTGTTTTTGAAGCCAAAAGATTGGAAACCACTTAAATGTTAATTGAGGGATGGTTAATTAATAGTATAGTATACAGCCATCAAAAAGGAGACACATCTCCATATGCTCACACAGAAAGATGTCCAAGATACACCAGGCCAGGAAAGTGTATTTTATGCTGTATTCCCAGTACCAAGAAAAATTGCCTGGCATACAGTAATACTTAATATATTTGTTGAATGAGTGATCCAATAAATGGGATAGATAAACCATTCAAAAAACTATCAATTTAACAGCGATCCATAAGGGATAGATTTACAGGGGGAGGGGGGTTCACAGTATTTATATTACTTCAAATTTTTTTTTTTTTTTTTTGGCTGCACTGTGAAGGCTTGCCGAATCTTAGTTCCCTGACCAGGGATCCAACCAGGGGCCCCCCGCAGTGAGAGCATGAGTCCTACCACTGGACCACCAGGGAATTCCCTGCTTTATTAAAGATGATTTATTATATTACCAATCAGAATATTTGTTTTATGTCTAAATAACCAAAAGTCCTATTTAAGACAATTTATTTAATAAAAGGAAACAGGCTCAGAGAGGCTAAATGATTATCCTCAAGCCACACAGCTAGTGAGCAGCCCAACAGGGTCTCAAGCCCATCTTCTGATTCTTTTTTTTTTGATGTGGACCACTTTTCAAGTCTTTATTGAATTTGTTACAATATTGCTTCTGTTTTATGTTTTGGTTTTTTGGCCGCAAGGCATATGGGATCTTAGCTCCCCGACCAGGGATCAAACTCAAACCCCGTGCATTGGAAGGCAAAGCCTTAACCACTGGACTGCCAGGGAAGTCCCAGTCTTGATTCTTAAGTTCAGCGTTTTATCCCCTCAATCACTGATGCCTACCTAGAGAATAACTCTGTAGTAACCATATCCTATAGTTCACACACTTGGGTCAGTGACACAAAATCATGTTTGCTGACCTTTATCCTAAGAACTTATTTTGCATTCTATATTACCCTAACCTAAATATGGAATGATCAAAAGAGTAACTGCACATTACAATCCTGGCAAGTAACTGGAACCCAAAATATCTTAGATAAAAGAATGGATTCTGCTAATCAGAAGAAATCTAAGATAAAAAACATTAAACATTCATTTTTTAGGGCAAAACTCTCAATACTGAGAGCCTATCTTCTACCTCCCAGTAATAATTTGAGTTCAAGGAAAACAATAAAGGAAACCCACTCATTTCTATCTCTTCTGAAAGGGAAAAAGTATTTCATGAACAGTTATGCCCTGAGAATATCTCCTAAAAATAGGATATAATTAAACACTCATTTAATTTTCATATACTATATAGCAAATGCCATGGTTAAGTCATTTCTACCACTTAAACCCGGAAAGTGTAATTTAAGCCAGTGTTTTTCAACCTTTTTTTTCATTATTGCCTCTGTAAGGAACCTTGTAGGACATTTTTTCTGATATCTTGATGAAATTCCTGTGTATTTGTTTATGCATGCTATGTATATCTGTGCTTTAAACAGTTCAAAGAATAAGATTGTTTTCACACACACACCCCTCTGACAACCAATTTTCACTCCCGCAGGGGCAGTATCTCCCATGTTGAGAATGCAAGCATGCATAGCAATAATATACGGTGGATTTTTGCTTCTTTCAATTCTAGAAATTTCCCCACCACCAAATTTAGTTGAAGAAAGTTTATAGAAAAGGTACAGAACCAAGTATGTGTTAAATATGTCTTCTGACATCTAATATCTATACTGCAAAATCAGGCTTTCCAAAGCTTAGTTATCTTGTTCCTAATTTGAGAGACTACTTTATCAAACTGTACACACTCTTTATGATAATTTAGAGATATGAAAAATATAACCCATACATCATTCCTTCCTTCACCTTTAAGATTCCTACCTCCTTTTTCACTGTCGTAGTGTGAAGCATCAAACTGAGCATCATCATTAGGGAGCTGCACACTGGCTATCACAAGGTGGTTTTGTTCATCTGACGTGTGTGTCCCCAGGACAAGTCGATGAATACTGAAATCTTTCCCTTCTGGTCTGTAATAGCAATATATGGTCAGTATTCAAATCAGTACACTAAGAGAGACTACGAAGTCAGTGACATACATGTATGCACAAGGCACTACTACAACCAGGTTTTGAGAGGAAGAAGTCATTAAGAGCCACAGTTCCTACTTTTCACATATCTTCCATAGAGCTGAGTATAAGGACCACAGAGCACTTAATTTTGTAATTATTTCTTAACTTAGCCAAATGTTTACAATTACTTTGAGGAAAAAGTCTGATGGAATAAGATACGAATTAACTACTCACCCTTTACAAGGAGTTGGAGGGAAAGAAACCAATTGCTGGGTATAATACCACTTTAGGTTACTTCATTAGGTTAACGTCATTAAAAGGGAAAGGAAGTAACATCAGGTAAACTAACTGTTCAAAAGCTACTGAAGCACAAAGATGATTGAGATGTGATTCATATCCTCAAAAAACCAGGGACAATTAAACAGTCATATACACAAACATTTTAAACACAAGTCAACATATAATTCATGAAAAGTACCCAAGAACATGGAAATTTAGATACGAAAGATTACTTCTGGAATAAAGGACACGTTCTTAGAAGAAGTGTTACCTGAGCAGGTCTCAAAATGAGAGATAATCTAGAAGAGGGGGACAAGGGCTTTGGAAGACAGTATTCTAAGGGAAATAAGCAAAGGGGAAGATTACAAAGTGCCAGATACCACGTTAAGCATTTCACATACCTCATATCATTTAAACACCATAACAACACTCTGAAGTACTATTCTAATTTAAAGATGGTTTGGGAAAATTAAGCAACTTGCCTAATATCACAACTACCAACTAACAGAACTAGAACTGAAGTCCAAATCTGACTTTGAATGTGGGAAAACGAAGTGAGAGAGAAGGCTAGAAAGCAGATTAAAATCAGACTCTAGGGTACTGAATGCCAGCTTAAGGCATTCTCGACTCTTTACTGTAAGGAACAAAGAACCATGGAAAACTTATAAGGGACATAGCATCATTTGAGTTACCTCAGAAGGATTAATTTAACAGTGTAAAACAGAGGTTCTTCAAGCATGGTATCAGGAACAATAGCATCAACATCATCTGGGAACTTCAGCATGCAAATTCAGAGATCCACTATAGACCTACTCAATCTGAAACTTGTGGGGGAGGCGGGGGATGGTTTGTGGTGCTCAACAATCTGTTCTGGAGGGAATTCCTTGGTTGTCCAGTGGTTAGGACTCAGCGCTTTCACTGCCATGGCCCGGGTTCAATTCCTGGTCAGGGAACTAAGATCCCGCAAGCTGCAAGGCGCAGTCAATTGAAAAAAAAAATCTGTTTTACAATCCCTCCAGCTGATTATGATGCCTGTTAAAGTTCTAGAACCCATGGTCTAGATGGGAAAGATGCTACACAAGAGTTGATCAGGGCTTATAAATGGACTGTCAAGTGGATAAAGGGGGAAAAACCTAAGAAATGTCAAACCAAAGTCAACTATGAAAAGGAGAAATGGGAACAATAGAAAAAGTTGGGTTGGGACCTCCATGGAAAAAATATACTCAGTTTGAAATATGTCATGTTGGGGAAGCCAATAAAATACTCTAGATAAGACAGCTGAAAATTCAGGTAGCGCTCAGAAGTTGGGTCTAGAGATAAATCAACAGAAATTCCTCTGCACAGAGTTAATAGGTGTCTACATCTTACATGGGGAAAAACAGGAAAGATAAGAGGGCTGTCAACATAAAGTTGGGGATACCTGCATTTAGAAAGTTAAAGAACCAGAGCAAGTGAGGGAGGGAAGATGAATATTACAAAACTACAATTGTATGGTTTTTTGTTTTTGTGTTTAGAAACAAAATATGAATAAAAAAGAACACACACACACACGCAAACAGTAAACAGTAGATGTTAGAGATAGCTGCTTAAAGGATCCCTCATTCTAAAAAAATAAATAAGTAAATGACATTGTTATTCGAGTAGAATACCAAAAAAAAAAAAAGGGAAGGATATTTGGACCAATGTCTAATACTGCAGAAAGATTTATTTACCTAGATTCATAAAGTACAAAGCTACTAAGACTACAGCACAGATTTCAGCCTTGGGTTATTTAGTCTTATTCACTGCTTTCCAAACATAACTAATCACATTATATGAAAAACTTTTCTAGAATGACTTAGTAGGTATGGGGTGGCCAATATTTGGGATCCTCTGGTCCAATAATCTGGAATCACCATTCAACTATTCTCAAGTATCCTGCCGCAAGTTCCTAAGTGGTTTGAACTGAGAACTCCTGACAGAAATGACTCCACTTATCCTGAACTCAAGTAATTCTGATGATCAGCTGAATATGGGAACTCCTGGTCATGATAAACCAGCTTCCAGCTCTAAATTTCTAAGTACTTATTAACATACTTAGGACAGATGTCGCCATTAAAAAAAAAATGCCAATGTGAAGGTAGCAGGCTCATTCTTAAGTTATTAATAACATTATATAAAACTTGTTGAGCTGGAACGTAGACAAATAATGACAATTCGCAAATTTCTTGACTTCTAAAGACCTGAGTTTTGAAGGAATTTACTTAGTTCACATATAGAATTTTTAAATGTTGTTCTGAATGACAGGTACCATGTCACATTCATCTTTGCATTAACCAGCTACTACCAATGACTGTGAGATTCAAATTTCTTTTGTTGAAAGAATTGGACTCATCATAATACTTTTTGAAAGCTGACAAATTTTACATTACTGTTTGGTCAACTATAGTTATAATATGGCTATTCAATTCAGAATCAGATAAAGAAGACAACATGTTTTCTCTTATCAGGTAAACTGCAAAGTTGTTTTACATTTTGCCTTTTTTGGCCTAGAAAAAAACGTCACCACTAGGTTCTGATCACGTGTCCGCTACGGGTGACTGGAGAAAGAAAAACAGGGAAAATCAATGCGAGAAATCTACACGGAGAACACAACAAAATAACGTTCAAAAGGTTCCTATCACCTGGTTACATCTGGAAGCCACTGTGCAGTTAGGCTGGGCCACTCCAGAGCATGGGTCATCACCAAATCGTAAAGAAAAGGAGTGTTCTTTTTCCATATTTTGTATTCTTCATTGATCACACGTTCTTCTACTGCGTCATCAAAGGCTGCTAAAACATTAAAAACAAGTTTAAGTTAGCGACCACAAATGGAAACCGAGTAAACACTTCCGAAGCTACCGGCACGGCTCCAGAATCCCGATTCTGAAATGGAGGTTTGTCTAAATCTCCCCGAGGCGCAGGCACCAACACCGCTCTCCAGCTTCACGGGGCCTAACTGCTGGGGTCATCCCGGCCAGACGCCGTTAGCCGTTCGGGAGACGGCGTCGGCAAGAGCACAGAACCCGCGAGGCCCGAAAACCGACCCTTGCGGGTAGCGAGCGCTGCAGGGAGGACCCGGAGAGAGACAGGTAGACCGACAGGGAGCGCGGGGAGGGACCAAACACCCGCCGGGGCCCCCACCGCCACCCTCCCGCCGCTGCGCCGGGCCTCCGCTCCCGAAGACCTGGCGCGCCGTTAGCCCTCCCCGCGGGGCGATTTATCCTCACGCCTGCGATGGCGGGGACGGCACTCAGCAGAGTCCGGCCTGTCCTCACTGTTAGGCCGTGTCGAGGCCGCTACGCAAGCCCGGCACCCCCGCTCTCCTGTGGCCGCCCCGGCACCCTCACCTTCCTTGTCGGCCATGGCGGGCAGGCAAGCCGGGGGGATCGGGTTGAGCTTTGCGAGAGGGGCGGGGAGGCTGCGGGCGCTCGCTCTGCGCGCGCGGCCTCTATTGTTTCCTGCTGCCCCTGAGTGAGGGCCGACTCGCGCACCTTCGCGCCAACACCGGCCAATCGGAGCGCGCCGAGCGGCGAGGTGGGCGGGGAAGCCGCGTTCGTAGCCTATCCAGACGCGCAGAGTCGCTTGCCGCGGGGTCGAAGCGCGCGCTCCTCCCCTGCCCCCACACGGCCCGGAGCCGACTTCCTTCGATTGCGCGCGCGCGGGGTTGGTGAGAGTGCGCCTCTCGGGGTCACGTGAGAGGTTTAGTCCTCACTCTCCTGGGGGCAGCCATTTTCTTGAAGGATGTTAAGCTAGCGATCTCTTCAAAGTAGGACTTTAGATGAGGAGTCTAAAATGTTTTCGGGTCTAGTTGTCAACTCTGGGGGTGAGGCTGCAAGAAAAGGCTTCTATCAGACCTCGAGATGTCTAATTCAAGTGTCCCTTGTTCCTAGGTCCTCCAATTTATTTGTTCCCTTAGTTCTTAGAAAGAACTATTGATGAAGCAAGCCCAGAAAATGAGGCCTTGGACTTTTTTTTTTTTTTTTAAACATCTTTATTGAAGTATAATTGCCTTACAATGGTGTGTTAGCTTCTGCTTTATAACAAAGTGAATCAGTTATACATATACAATATGTTCCCATTTCTCTTCCCTCTTGCATCTCCCTCCCTCCCACCCTCCCCATCCCACCCTTCTAGGTGGTCACAAAGCACCGAGCTGATCTCCCTGTGCTATGCGGCTGCTTCCCACTAGTTATCTATTTTACATTTGGTAGTGTATATATGTCCATGGAGGCCTTGGACTTTTAAAGATCTCCTCCAAGCGGCGGGACCTAAGACGGAAGTCTTAGGGGATTAAGTAAGTCCTCGAGAATGGAGTCCTGGTCCTTTAAGGGTGTGTGTCAAGGGGCGGAGTCCAGGGCGGAAGTTGTAAGTCCGGGCCGAAGTCCGGCTGATGAAGGGCGGAAGTTGAGTTTGGGGCCCAAGCAGCAGTCATGGCGCTGGAAAAGGAAGATATTAGAGATTACAATTTGACTGAGGAGCAGAAGGCGATCAAGGCCAAGTATCCTCCAGTCAATCGGAAGTACGAGTGTGAGTAGGTGGCTCACTTCTCTCCTTGCCGGGGGCTTCCGGCTTCCTCTTCCACTTTGCACCATAGGGTGGCTCAGGCGTTCCCGTTTTGCCATGTATTGTAGACTTTTCTGTACTTCTCTGGGGAACGCTGAAGGCTAAAGCCGTCTGGTCTGAGAGTCGGGAAACCCGGGCTCCCACATTTACAGCCTTTTGAAGTTTTTCTGCATATGCCTAATCACATTTATCTTGTGGGAATTTTACTTTTGTATTAATTCTGAAGGTAACGTATTTTCAAGCGTTTGAGGGGTTGTCGCCCCCAAGTATCTCCCTCCAATTGTGGGATAGTTAGAGTGTGCCTAGGGTAGAGGACTCGGAAAGCTCTGAGTAGGGGACTTCTAAATTGGCGTTTTACCTGTATCGTGTTGTTAGCAAAAAGACTTGGTTTTGTCATTTTTAGCTTAGTGATTTTAGGCAAAAAATCACATAACCTCTTTGCATTCAGTTCCTTCATGTGAGGGATAAATGAGATAATAATAAATGTGAAAGTATAGTGCAGACTCTGAAGTTCTACATAAACGTTAAGCTGCCGTCCCTAAAGGTGGATGTGGTTTGGGGAGCACAAATCTGGCTCTTATTTCCTTTCTTAAAGTTCTTTCATTGATTTCCCATTGTCCTCTGTATGGAGTCTAACTATTTACCATAGCATACTAGGCTCTGTACTTTCTAGACCGTGCATATCTCCCTAGCTCACTTTCTCTCACTTATTTTTTTAAAAATTACTTTTAATAGGTCATATATATGATTTAGAATTCAAAAAATACAACAGGTATGCAGCGAAAAGTCTTTCTTTCAGCCCTGATCCCCAGCCCCTTAGTCTTGCTATCCAGATCGACCATCCTTAACATTTTCTTATGTGTACATGCAAAGGTGTATGTTTACTTAATTTACTTAACCAATTTCTAGTTGATGGACGTTTATACTTATACTCGTTTGCCAATAAAAATAATGCAGCAGTGGATATACCTGTGCATCCATTGTTTGGTACATGTGCACGTGTATCTGTAGAATAAATTTTCAAAAGTTACATTGCTTTTTCAAAGGGTATCTGCATTTTATCAGTATTTTTAAAAATTGAAGTATAGTTGGTGTACAATGTTGTGTTAATTTCTGCTGTACAGCCAAGTGATCCAGTTATACATATATAGACATTCTTTTTGATATCTGCATTTTAAACTTCAACAGTTATTGCCAAATTGCTCTCCATTGAGGTTGTGCCGGTTTATACCCTTGCTAGCATTGTGTGTGTGCCTTTTTTCTTTCCTTTTTTTTTAAGAAGCCTGAATTCTTTTTTAAAATTCATTTTTAAATTTATTTTTACTTTTTAAAATTTATTTATTTTTTGGCTGCGCTGTGCTGCGCGGCAGGTGGGGGTCTTAGTTCCCCGACCAGGGAGTGAACCCGTGCCCCCTGCGTTGGAAGCACAGAGCCTTAACCACTGGACCACCAGGGAAGTCCCGACTGTGCCTCTTTTCTCACACTTTTACCAATTTACTGTGTTACCACACTTTTTGATCTTTTCCAATCTGTTAAGTATCTTATACTAATTGCATTTTACTTATAAGTGAGGCTGACATATTTTAGTATGTTTGGAGTTATTTGTATTTGCCTTCTGGAATGTGTATATTCATATTTTTAACCCATTTTTTCTGTTGGATTGTTGGTCTTTTTTACTGTGCAGAAGTTTATTTTTATGTAGTGAAATTTGTTAACCCTTTTTATGGCTACTGGGATATCATACTTAAGAAGGCATTGCTCGCTCTGGGACTGTAAATTGATTCTTCCATGTTTTCTTCTAGTACATTTGAAAATAAAACTTGTTTTTTTCTTAGGCCATACCACATGGCTTGTGGGATGTGGGATTTTAGTTCCCTGCCCTGGGCCCTCGGCAGTGAGAGCACAGAGTCCTAACCGCTGGACTGCCAGGGAATTCCCAAAAATAAAACGTTTATTTTAGTATAAAATACATATAGGGCTTCCCTGGTGGCGCAGTGGTTGAGAATCTGCCTGCCAATGCAGGGGACACGGGTTCGAGCTCTGGTCTGGGAAGATCCCACATGCCACGGAGCAACTGGGCCCGTGAGCCACAATTACTGAGCCTGCGCATCTGGAGCCTGTGCTCCGCAACAAGAGAGGCCGCGATGGTGAGAGGCCCGCGCACCGCGATGAAGAGTGGTCCCCACTTGCCGCAACTAGAGAAAGCCCTCGCACAGAAACGAAGACTCAACACAGTCATAAATAAATAAATAAAAGAACGTGAATTTCTTTAAAAAAAAAAAAAAGATACATATAGAAGAGTGCACATGTTAAAAATGAATTTTCGCAAACTGGATGCACCTGTATAACTAGTAACCAGATCAAAAAACAGAATGTTACAGCATCCCTGAAGACCCTCTCATGCTCCTTTCTCCTCTCTCCCTATTTTTCCCATTAGCCTGACTTCTAACACCATACGTGAGCTTTGCATGTTTTTGTACATAATCTAAATGGAATCATGTAGTATGTATTCCTTTTGTGTTTGGCTTTTTTTGGCTCATATTTGTGAGAACCGTATTTTTGCTAATAGTTATAGATTGTTCATGTTTCTAGTATTTATGGTTTTTTAAAAATTATATTTAAATTTTGAATACCTTAGGATTAGGGTAAGGTGGAAATTAAGTATCAATATCTGATAATTATTTTCCCGTTGCTATAAAATCATTTATCAACAGTCTGTCTTTTCCCCTGTGATTGAAATATGACGTCTTTATCATATACAGAATTCCTCTAACTATATTTAGGTATATAACTGGCCTTACTATTCTGTTCCTTTGTTTTAGCTCTCTTTTTATGTGCCAGTGCCACATTTTAAATTATTGAGGCTTTATTGTATCTTTTAATATCTTCTAGGACAATCTCCCTCTCAGTACTTGCTCCTTTCCTGCCATTCTTATTGTTTTTATTTTTTTCTCTATATGTAGATAAAAATCAGCTTGTGCAGATCCATAAGAATTACTGTTGGTATCCCCTCCCCCCTTTTAATCATTTGTGTCATCTTCTCTCCATCCTGAGGCTACTTAGGGGTCCAACCCTGAGTCACCTCATTAGCATAGACAAGTGTGGTCAGAAGGGGCTGTTTATGAATAACACTGAGTGACACTCCTGTCACTCAGAAAATTCCCAGGATTTTAAGAGTTCTGTTCCAGGAACCAGAGACAGAGACCAAATATATATTTTTATTATACCACAAAAACATGCAGTGAAAAGCAGCAATTAGGAATGAGAGAAAAGGGCTTCCCTGGTGGCGCAGTGGTTAAGAATCCGCCTGCCAATGCAGGGGACATGGGTTCGAGCCCTGGTCCAGGAAGATCCCTCATGCCGCGGAGCAACTAAGCCCATGCACCGCAACTACTGAGCCTGCGAGCCACAACTACTGAGCACATGTGCCACAACTACTGAAGCCCGCATGCCTAGAGCCCGTGCTCTGCAACAAGAGAAGCCACTGCAATGAGAAGCCCATGCACTGCAACGAAGAGTAGCCCCCACTCGCCGAAACTAGAGAAAGCCCACATGCAGCAACAAACACCCAATGCAGCCAAAAAAATAAATAAATAAATTTATAAAAAAAAAAAAAAAGAAAAGATAAACAATAGTGTATTTTTGAGAAATAGCTGAGAAAAGACCGTTTGCTCAAAAATCCTGTTAACATTTTGTTTGGGAACTCCCTGGCCATCCAGTGGTTAGGACTCGGTACTTTCACTGCCAGGTCGGGGTTCAATCCCTTTCCGGGGAGCTAAGATCCCACAAGCCACGCAGCGAGGCAAAAAACTGAAGAAAAACCATTTTTATGTTATGCCTCATGATTACATCTATGGAGATGATGTAATCTGTTTCCTAAGAATTGAATCTTTGCATTCCTGGGATAAATCCCACTTGGTCATTCTGGATTCTACTTGCCGACATTTTGTACAGAATCTTGGCATTGATGTAATGTGAGATTAGTCTGTTTTCTTCCAGCTTCATTTCTTGCCACTGACTACCCCCAGATCTACCCCAAGCTTTCCCTGTAACCCTGTTTTTCCTTTAAGACTCAGCTCAATTGTCATCTCATTTATTCATTCAGCAACATTATTGAGCACCTGTTGTGTATCAGACACTGAGCGGAAACTGGGAATAAACGAGTGAGCAGATAGATAAAGATCATCCTTAGTCTCTTGGCACATAAAGTGTTAAATCTTATTTCCTTTGGGAATTCTTACCTGAACCTCTTAGTCTAGCTTAGTTTATCTGTTATGCTCTCCTATAATAGAATTTTCAAAGTGGGTGGTCTCTAGACCCCTAGGTTTCCCCAGACTTTTTCAAAGGATCTGTGAAGTTAAAACTACTTTCTTAATAATACTAGATGTTACTTGCTCTTTTCACTGTGTTGATATTTGCACTGGTGGTGCAGAAGCAGTAATAGGTAAAAGTCCTGGCCCCTTGGCACAAATTGAGGCAGTGGCACCAAACTGTATTGGTAGTCATTGTATTATTTACCACCATGTACTTACAATTAAAAAAATAAAAAGTCGTTTTTACTTAAAAATGTCCTTGATGACTTGGCAAGAACTATTAATTTTATTAAATATTAACCATTGAGTACACGCCTTTTTAGTATTTTAGTATTCTGTGTAACAAAATGGGAAGTATGCATAGTGTTTCTGCTGCTTCTCAAAGTACTGATGCTTACCTTAAGGGAAAGAACTTCTGTGATTGTTTGAGTTGTGAGATGCCTTTTTTCTCGGAACCCTATTTTTTCTCAAAAGAATGACTGAAAGACATACTATTGTTATTCAGACTTGGGTATTTCCAATATCTTCTTGAAAATAAAGTAATCTGTCACATCAAGGAAAATAACAATATTTGTTGGTATATTGATAATGTATATTATATAATGATAAAATTCAAGCTTTCAAGTGAAATCAAAATTTTGGAAAACATGTATCTGCCATCATGAGCTTCACGGTTTCCCAGTGCTTAAAGACTTTTCTGATGAGATTGGAGGTGATATTAACAAATAGATTTTTAAAAATTCTATATAATGTGTCAACATCAATGAACTGATATTTTCCCAAAAACCAATGCTTGATATTACACAGTCAGGCATAGATAAGATCTGTTCTAAGCACAAGATAGAGCAATGGATTTTAATGTTACAGACTTCAAAAAATTCATTGTTAAAGCCTCAGATTCTGCATTGCAACTAACCTTTTAAAAACCACCAGTTTCTTTTCTTTTTTTTTTTTTTTTGAAATTCACGTTCTTTTATTTATTTATTTATGACTGTTGAGTCTTCGTTTCTGTGTGAGGGCTTTCTCTAGTTGCGGCAAGTGGGGACCACTCCTCATCGCGGTGCGCGGGCCTCTCACCATCGCGGCCTCTCTTGTTGCGGAGCACAGGCTCCAGACGCGCAGGCTCAGTAATTGTGGCTCACGGGCCCAGTTGCTCCGTGGCATGTGGGATCCTCCCAGACCAGGGCTCGAACCCGTGTCCCCTGCATTGGCAGGCAGATTCTCAACCACTGCGCCACCAGGGAAGCCCAAAACCACCAGTTTCTAGTTTTGGTGAAGGAAGACTATATACAATTTTTTTTCCTCACTCCGGCTGTGCTGCCCATATACATTTTTTAAAATAAATTTATTTATTTATGTATTTATTTTTGGCTGCATTGGGTCTTCGTTGGTACGGGCAGGCTTTCTCTAGTTGCGGCGAGTGGAGGCTCTTCCTTGTTGCGGTGCGCAGATTTCTCATTGCGGTGGCTTCTCTTGCCGTGGAGCATGGGCTCTAGGCACATGGGCTTCAGTAGTTGTGGCTTGTGGACTCTAGAGCGCAGGCTCAGTAGTTGTGGCGCACGGGCTTAGTTGCTCTCCGGCATGTGGGATCTTCCTGGACCAGGGCTCGAACCCGTGTCCTCTGGATTGGCAGGCGGATTCTTAACCACTGTGCCACCAGGGAAGTCCACATTTTTTTTTTAAGCTCTTAAAATACTCCTTTTTCCTCCTGCATATCTGTGAGATTGCAGCACACTGAAAAGCCAGACATTAAAAATACTTGCAGAAATGCTAAACAGCGCCACTCTTCTCACTACATTTTTTGAAAATGTAGTCATTTTTCATAAAAGTATGTAATTTATGTTAAATAAAGTGGGCTTATTATTTGTATTTATTTATTATTTTTGGCTGCGTTGGGTCTTCGTTGCTGCTCTGGGGCTTTCTCTAGTTGCGGCGAGAGGGGGCTATTCTTTGTTGCAGCACGCGGGCTTCTCATTGCAGTGGCTTCTCTTGTTGCAGACCTTGGGCTCTAGGCGCGCAGGCTTCAGTAGTTGCAGCACGCCGGGCTCAGTAGTTGCGGCACGTGGGCCCTATAGCACTCGGGCTTCAGTAGTTGTGGCACGTGGGCTAAGTAGTTGTGGTGCTTGGGGCTCTGGGGTGCATGGGCTTCAGTAGTTGTGGCGTGCATTGGCAGGTGGAATGTTAACCACTGCACCACCGGGGAAGTCCCTGGGCTTATTATTTTTAAGTGAATTAATACATACTTAACATTTTTTTCAGTTAAAATTTCTAGGTTAATATTGCCAGATACAACCCATATAAACAAAAACTCTTTGGGTCCTCAGTAATTTTTACGAGAATAAAGGGTTCCTGAGACCAAAAAATTTGAGAACCACTGCCCTATAGCGATCTGTCATTGTCTCTTTAAACCGTCTTTTAAAAAATTGAGGTACAATTTACATGTTATAAAAGTGCTCACATCTTAAGTATAAAGTCCAGTGAGTTTTGATAAACAGATAACATCTGTGTAACCAATACTCGAGTCAAGCTCTAGAACATTTCTATCACCCTAGAAAGTTCCCTTTGCTCCTTTCCAGTTAGTCCCCTAGCCCCTTACCTTGAGGCAAGCACTGCTCTGATTTCTATCACCACAGTTTACTTTTGTTTTAGAGTTTTGTATAAGTGGAATCACACAGTATAGATTCTTTTCTGTCTGGCTTCTTCACTCAGTATCAAACACAGCTAGACGTTAAAGTGGTGAATGGATTTTATTCAGTAACTACTGACAGCAGGGGAAAGAGCTGAGCTCCCTGACTTGTTAATGCATGTATCAGTAGTTCATGCTTCTTTTTCTTTTTTTTTTTCATGCTTCTTTATTGCTGAGTAGTGTGGCATTGTATTCCTCAGTTTGTTTATCCGTTCTCTTGATGGATATGGGGTTTTTAATTTGGGGGAATAAAATTGCTGTGAACATTCTATGTCCTTTTGTGGCCACATACTTTCATTTCTCTAGGGTTAATACCTGTTATTTTCTTTTAACTTGTTTGTCATCTCTGCTGGTCATTGAGCCCCTTAATGCCTAAAATGTATTGAGTCCTCAGTAATATTTTGAGTAAATTAGAGATGAGCTTAAATCTTGAGTGTTACCAGAACAAGATGTGTTATGTAAACAGCACTAAACTGGGAGTCAGAAAATCTCAATTCTAGTCCAAACTCTAATCAGCAGTGTAGTCCTAAACAAGTCACACAATCTCTCTGGATTTCAGGTTTCTTCTTGTAATTGAAGGAATTCTGTTAAATGAACTCTAAGACTTTGTTGTAGCCTGAATATTCTATGATTCTAAGTAGGAAGAATTGATGGAAGTCAGGTAAGAGTGAAGGATAGACTCTAAAATCTTTTTTTTTTTTTAATTAGTTAATTTTTTTTATTTTGGCTGCACTGGGTCTTCATTGTGGCACTCGAGCGTCTCTAGTTGTGGCGCGTGGGCTTAGTTGCCCTGTGGCATGTGGGATCTTAGTTCCCCGACCAGGGATCGAACTCACATCCCTTGCTTTGGAAGGCAGATTCTTAACCAGTGGACCACCAGGGAAGTCCTGACTCTGAAATCTTGAGATAACAGATCCAATGGGAGCTTGCTGTTGTAGCAGTTGTTATTTCCTGGTGTGAGAATATCAGGAAAAAGCTCATAATACATATTGTAGAGTTTACTTTCCAAAACTGTTTTATTGGTCAAGGATATCATTGAGGAGTCCTTCAAATGAAAGAAATCAACAAATATAAAACTTGGCTCTTGTTAAAAATAAAAAACTGTTTTGTCTGGGATTTGGCTAGCTGTTCATGAAAAGGTGAAACGAAATCTGGAATTTTATATCTTTGATGATGTAGTTTCTAGAATTTTGGTCATTCACACAAGTAGATATTTAGAAAAGATGCTGATTTGTTGAGGAAAATTAACTAATGGCAGAGAATGGCATTTGTTTATTGAAAAACTATGATGTATTAGACACTTTTTTTTTTTTTTTTTTAAATTTTATTTATTTATTTATTTATTTATGGCTGTGTTGGGTCTTCATTTCTGTGCGAGCGCTTTCTCTAGTTGTGGCAAGTGGGGGCCACTCTTCATCGCGGTGCGTGGGCCTCTCACTCTCGCGGCCTCTCTTGTTGCGGAGCACAGGCTCCAGACACGCAGGCTCAGCAATTGTGGCTCACGGGCCTAGTCGCTCCGCGGCATGTGGGATCCTCCCAGACCAGGGCTCGAACCCGTGTCCCCTGCATTGGCAGGCAGATTCTCAACCACTGCGCCACCAGGGAAGCCCTAGACACTTTTTAGATCACCTAGAAGACCGTGGCCGTGATGCCTTCCAGAAATTGTCATTCATTTAAATATAAATCTTGGCTTTTAAAAAAATAACCCTTTAGCATCAATATGCTAATATTATGTAACTATTAATTCTTTTATTTAATATTAGTTCATTTATTTAATATTAACAGAATAATAACTGTGAATGCTTAGAAGAAATTTTTAAAAATAAAAAATAACCCTTAACAGAGCAATTAACTTTCGTGTAAATGGTTAGTGAAAGGTGTGTGGCCAGCCCACATTTTCATGCTCTTCAAGGGTGATGTTCTTAGTAATGATCTAGAGTCATTTTCTTGTGATTTGCAAGTCAAGTTTAGTTACTTATAAGTGTTTTTTCCTCTCTCCCTCAGATTTGGATCATACAGCTGATGTCCAGTGAGTATAGCTGGAGTTTATGCCTTTGCAATCATGTGCTTAACATAGGAAGGCTGATGTTTTAATCTTTTTTTTTAATAAATTTATTTATTTATTGGCTGTGTTGGGTCTTCGTTTCTGCGCAAGGGCTTTCTCTAGTTGCGGTGAGCAGGGGCCACTCTTCATCGCGGTGCACGGGCCTCTCACTGTTGCGGCCTCTCTTGTTGCGGAGCACAGGCTCCAGACGCGCAGGCTCAGTAGTTGTGGCTCACGGGCCCAGTTGCTCTGCGGCATGTGGGATCTTCCCAGACCAGGGCTCGAACCCGTGTCCCTTGCATTGGCAGGTGGATTCTCAACCACTGCACCACCAGGGAAGCCCTGATGTTTTAATCTTTTTTTTTTGTTTTTAAACTTTTGGATTTATTTATTTATTTTTATTTATTTATTTATGGCTGTGTTGGGTCTTCGTTTCTGTGCGAGGGCTTTCTCTAGTTGCGGCAAGTGGGGGCCACTCTTCATCGCGGTGCGCGGGCCTCTCATTATCGCGGCCTCTCTTGTTGCGGAGCACAGGTTCCAGACGCGCAGGCTCAGTAATTGTGGCGCACGGGCCCAGCGGCTCCGCGGCATGTGGGATCCTCCCAGACCAGGGCTCGAACCCGTGTCCCCTGCATCGGCAGGCAGATTCTCAACCACTGCGCCACCAGGGAAGCCCCTGATGTTTTAATCTTGATGTCCTGAGTTTTAATTTTTCTCCTCTTTTGGTTCTTTTAGGACATGCAAATGATGGTTTAAAAGCACCTAGTTTCAGTGTCATTAAACTGATTGAGACCTTTGGTTTTGTATTTATCATGTTAATTTTATTTTGACTTTCCTGACAAGTTTTCTGCTTTGCAGTAGGTTATATTACACAGGGCATGAATGTATTTCTTTAGGTTACACGCATGGGGAGATACTCTGGAGGAAGCATTTGAGCAATGTGCAATGGCCATGTTTGGTTATATGACAGATACTGGGACAGTGGAGCCCCTCCAAGCAACAGAAGTAGAAACCCAAGGTAACCAATTTATTCACAAGGAAGAAATTGTTATAGATGTTCAGTATTCCACATAAATTCAGTATATGCTCACAGTAAGAACAACAAAATTGATCATGAGCTTGTTCTTTCAACTAACCTAAGAAATTCATTGCACTGTTAAATTCAAACAAGTTTTTTAGAGACGAGAGTTATTAAACATGATACTGTCATGGTTCTTTTTGATCCTGTGTAGGAGATGACTTACAATCTCTTCTGTTTCACTTTTTGGATGAATGGCTTTATAAATTCAGTGCTGATGAATTCTTCGTAGCCCGGGTAAGCAAAAGTTTTTCTTTTTTACTGAGCAAATGGGTTCTTACCCATATTTTATAATAAGACTAGTGATTTAAAATAGAACATGTGATGCAAAACCAAGCCATACAGATGATGATTTGCAGAAATTATAATAACCATAGGCTCTTCTTGGATAACCCGACTTTGCTTATGTATGTGCATTTTGTATTCAGATCTCTTATTATATACTTGTCACTCATCAGGATTGTGTGACAAGAACGCACCTATTGTCTCCACTGTCTCTGTCTGCACATTTTATGTCTCCCAAGTTTGTGCTGTATTTATGTCCATCCATATGTTCCTTTTGTCCCATTTGTAATTTGGCAGTTCTGCCATGTTGGCCTAAGTTTAAAAATTGATGCTCTTAGTTTTCCTTAATGTGAAAAAGGAAAAGCCAAATGGAGTTTACTTGTTGCCATCAACCTCCAGAGGGAACACCTCTCCAACCTCATTGTTATCTAACACACATGGCCTTCCTTGCTTCCATAATTCCTCCATTCTCTCCCTTACCAGCTCCACTACATACATTCTTCCAACTGGGTCATTCGTCCTACAGAACTGGGTCATTCGTCCTACAATATTATATAAAAATAGGCTGAGAGTTTTGTCAACTCTAAATAAATAAAGCTGAAAAAAACTCAGAGTGATTGAAATCCTAGGTCATCCTCCTCTATGTATCTTACAGAAAAATTCTTTTGACTCATATTTTTAGACTGTACATTTTCAAGAATATGTCCCTTGAATATGTAAGAAAAAACTGTATTTCCTTGAAATATATAGTTTGTTGTTCTGTTTTAGTTAACATTTTAGTTTTCTTTGCTTCAGAAAAGTTTTATGCTATTATCTTGAAAAGATGATAACCTAGACATGTGTTAGTAGCTGGTCTGTTATGAGCATATATTAAAATTAAAAGAAATTTTTTTTCTTCTTTAGGAAGTAAAAGTACTTAATATTGATCAAAGAAATTTCAAATTACGGTCAATTGGGTAAGTTTTGAAAACCTTTTAAGTAGCGGGTCATGAAAGATGTTAAGTTATTCTTCAGTGAACTCAGTGGGCAGGAAGACAGATAGAAATGTTAAGTCAGAAGACCAGTTGCATCCCAGTAGGGCTTTGCAGGTTAAGCTTCTTGAGATACCTAGGAGCCAGGGTTCACCTCAGGTTTGGTGGACCAGAAACTTGTCAGAACAAAGTTGATGTGTGTTATTAAACAGGATTCCCAATTTGTTGATTTTTAGCACAAAAAATATATCATTGGTAGATGGCACAGATATTTGCATAAAGCTTAGCTTGGTGATGAGAAATGCTGATGCATCCTTTGTTATAGATCCTCACACCTGGACTCCATTTCCTTCTATTAACAAGTTACACATTTCCTTCCAGAGTTTGCAAACACTTGATTACGGCACTTTGATTGGATTTGGTGTTTTCCGAGTTTCTTCAGTCATTTAATGATATCTTTTAGGTGTTTTTTTGTTTTTTGTTTTTTAACAAGTCTCTGTTTATTCATACTTAGATGTAGGTTATTTTTACTCTTTTATTTTTGTGTACAGATTTACTTAACAATCACAGTTTCTAGGCCAGGTTCAGGTAACTGAAAAGCCTTTATAAGTAGTTTATATTCTCTAGACCCAAGGTATGCTGCAAACCCAGTCTGGAGCAAAATGGGAAATAACATAAAGATAGGCTTAGAAATCCTAATCTAGTAATTTAAGATGTTTCCTTTCTTGGGTAGCGGGGCTGAGTTATATCTTGCTGCCAGGCCACCATTCACAGGGATAGCCAAGAAAACAGGGTACAGACCACCAAAAACAAGACCAACCAATCCACCTCGTGTTAAGGTACAGGTTTCACAATGCAAATCACCTGTATTCAAAGGTAAACTTACAAAATCTTTGTAAGATGCGTGTGCCGTCAAAAATGAGATCTCTGCCATTGGTAAGCCAGCAGGTATATGAGCCTGCGTCACATGTAAGATTCGTCGAAAAATACTATCTGCTATTAGGCCATAGAGGGCAACATTAAGTCCAACATATGTTGATCCATTTTCAAGCATATTCCTTTCTGTTTTGGAATTTGGTTAATTTTTCTGGTTACGATATCAATTAAGTTCTCCTTGACAGTATCATCTGGTTCATGATTTTCCATCTTGAGCCTTACACTTTCCTCCCGGCACTTGCTGCCTCCTCTGGTCTTATTCAGCCACGTGAGGGCTCACTCCAACCCTTACGTAACTCTTTTAGGTTATTTTTATATAAAGCTTATCTTTTCTATTTTATGTTGAATTTTTTTAGTTTCTTTTTGTAAAGTGAGAGCTTTTATTATCTCCTCCTCCTCCCTTTTTTTACGGGTAAGAAAACAGGGTTGTCCAAGGGTACTTAGCTAATAAATAGTTGAACAGAATTTTAAAACTTTGCTCTTTCTACTACTGCTACTGCTTCTGCTGCTGTGATCTTCAGCCACATTAGTGTTGAAGGGAGAGAGGATGCTCATCCCAGGTTCCAGGGCAGTACCTTTAGGGCCTTCCATGTACACACCATGGACATTTTTTGAAAAGTTATAAAATACAAACCAAGTTCAGACTGTATTACAGAATCTAGTATTTTGCCTTTATGGTGTTTAGATGTGCTTTCTCCAGTGGAAGATATTAATTAGTTCTGTAGTCCTGAGTACAGTGAAAATTTTGAACATGCTACTCTGTTATGAACCAGTATTCATTAAACAATGTTTATTGAGAATCTACCTATGTACACTATACTAGGACACTTCTTTTTTTTAAGAGCAACTATCAACCTTCTTGAAATGGCTATTGTACACATAAGTCCCTCAACAGCTGTATCTGCTAACAATCAAATTGAAATTTATAGCTCCCTTCCCCCTCCATCTCTTTTGGCTTTCTAGTATCTAAACCACATTTATAAGGCTTATTTTAAAATGTGGGAAGAGAGAATAAATGTTAAATCCTGGAAATCTTAATCATGTTTCACTTTTCCTTCTCAAGGTGGGGAGAAAAATTCTCATTGTCCAAGCACCCTCAGGTATGTTTTTAAATCCAGCCATTAAAAACATTTTATACTACCTTACCATAAAGTCAGTAAATGTGACAGTTAACTTAACTAGTTCTAATAAGTTGGTGTAAAGTCCTAAATTTTTCTCAGACTAATATGACCCGTCTGGACATATTATTTTAAAACACTGTGATTTCACACACCTGATTTGGAGGATTAGGAATCAGCACTTGGGTTATAGGGTCAGGTTTGTTACAGAGTTGTGGGGTGTAAAAATCCCTTTGCCTTATCGAGTTTTGATGTCCTCCCCTGTAATGAAGGTGTTGGACTAGATGTTCTCTAAAGTTTCTTCTACCTTTTGTGCTTCTCCAGATTCAGTATTTGCCAGCATGTATGGCTTCGCTCTATACGAGTCAAATCTGTTGGACTAGGGGTAGGCAATTTTTTTCCTAATGTTTTGTGCTTTGTGGGCAGAGAATGATGGAAGAGCAACTATTCAACTCTTCTCTTATATATAGCACTAAACAGCCAAGGACAACACATAAGTGAATGAATGTGGATGTGTTCCAGTAAAACTTTTTTTAAACATTTCCTCCACTACTATTTGGAAATGTAAAAACCATTCTTAGTTCGTGGGGCTGTACAACAATAGGTGGCAGGCCGGATTTGGCCTTCAATTTGTAGTTCGCTGACCCCTGTGTTTAGGCCAAGGGGACCTAAGTTAGTTGGAGGTGACTGGAAAATCCTGTTTGCTTCCGGTAGCTGCAATAGCATTTCTTCAACGACAGTGCAATAAAATGAAGCCTGGTGAGGGAGCCTTGGGGAAGAGAAGCATAAAAAGAACAGAAGCCAGTAGAGGGGGAGCATGTGGATTGAAAACAAACTATTTTTATAATACAAATGACAGTGGCATTTTCTTTTGAGTATGTTATATTTGAGATACCTATTAGACATCTAAACGGAGATGTTGGATAATAGGCATTTGACTGCCATTCAGAGAAGGGAATAGGCCGAGTTCCCAGGGCCCAGGTTAGACTGTATGGAAGAAGCCTTAAGAAGGAGCCCTGACCCAAACAGTAGGAAAGCTTTGTGTTCTTGGATTCAACCCATCTGATAAATGAAAAAGCTGATGCCCAGAGAAGTCAGACAGCGTCTGTATCCAGTTGCAAACAAAGCCAGGGCTATAGTATGCTCCATCTCCTAACTCAGTGATTTTTCTGCTGTACATATTTTCCTCTCACTTTTACTGGATCAGTGGATAATACTATACTAATTTGATAACTAATTGTTTCGTGTGAGTTTTTCAGAGCAATATTAGAATTTTGACTTTCTGCCAATTGTTGCTAGAGTTAATGATTCTGATTTTGATGTCCTTTTTCTTCCTGTTTTTTCTTTAACCCCAACTTCAGGGAACTGAAGTCAAAGCAATAACATATTCAGCAATGCAGGTCTATGATGAAGAGAAGCCAGAAGTTTTTGTGATCATTGACATTTAAGACACACACAAAAAAGAGACTCCCTATAAAGAACTGTTTTTTCTCTTCCTTTTGAGAAGATACCATGATATAAATTCTACAGTATCTGTTAATATATGGAGATTTGCAGAACAGAAATTTTTAACTTAAAGTGTGACTTTCAGAAATGGAAAATCTAGGTACAGTCTTGATCTGTGTTATCCAAATATTCAAAGTTTAAAGAAACCTTTAGGTGGCAAGTATGGTTCCTCATTTGTTAATTCCCTGCTGTAGCAGCAGGTGCCTTACACCCTTCCCATGGAATGCCAGCCCTCCAGCCTGGTCCCAGAAAGGATCATTGATCTAAGAGCAGCCTGAGAGACTCTGAAGCCCCCGTGTTCTTACTGAATGCAGCTCGAAAAAAAAAGAAATTTGAGGAATCCTACAACCAGGATTTTGCTTTTCTTCCAAATTGGTTAACACATATATTTTCTATACATACATGAAAAGGGGTCGTTGTAGATTGCTGTGGGAAAGAGCCATCCTGTATTCCAGTTGGTTTTCTCAGATGAAACAATTATAGTTGAACAATTGGAAGGCTTCTCTAGAAAGAGCCCTGATTTACTGTTCTCACTTTTTTTAAGCACTGAAGTATTGACACTTTCCTGTTTTCCCATAAGAAAAATTTGATGCATGTACAAATGGGCCCTTCTTTCTAACATATAATTTTATATTAAAGCCATTATATTTAGAGAAGAAAAGGAGAATTTTTTTAAATGTCTTTGGTTTTTAAAAATTACCTAAGCTTTTCATTCCTAAGGAGACAGGAGGCCAGGAAAACAACTTTAAAATGATCTGAACTTTTCAAAGTAGATAAACTTTGAAAAAAATGAGGCTGCTTTCATTTGATTTGCAACATTATTCCATCCTCTATTCATTGATTGAGGTATTCTTCCTTGTGATGCAAGAGTTTGCAAAGTTGCTGTTTATTCACACATATGTGAAAAAAGATTGCCACTGGGTGGTGCCAAATATCATTATAGTGTGCTGAACTTGACCTAAAAGGAAGAGATTGTCTGTGAGCTTTCTAACTATTCTCTCAGAGCACCACATCATTTTTACTCTGGGGATTTTTTTTCTTTTTTTTTGGGCTGCGCCGCACGACATGCGTGATCTTAGTTCCCTAAACAGGGATCAAACCCGTGCCCCCTGCCTTGGAAGCTCGGAGTCCTATCCGCTGGACAGCCAGGGAAGTCCCTCTCTGGGAATTTAACAGAAAGTAGGGGGGCGTAATGAAGACAAGGGCAGGAGCCTGTGGTTTTAACAGTAGCTCTTCAAATGGTTACACAGCAGGATCTCAGGTAGCACTCCTTCACCTTCTTTATTCTCAGGCATATTTTATAAGTGTAAATTGTGGACCTCCAAGCAAAACAATGTCTAGAAGAATCTCTTTATCTTTTGTTAGGATGAATTTCCAGCCTGAGATGGGGCTCTTTCGACTCCTTTACACATCATGGGCTACTTGGGGGCGTTGATTGTGAAAGTGAACAACGGGATATTGTGAGGGCAATGGGAGAGATGAAGCCAAAGTAAGAAGAGCTCTTGGGATGTAGTAAGCCAAGTAGGGTAACACATTTGACTCGGGGCGGGGGGAAAGCATAGCCATATCTCTTAACCACCAGAGCTGTATAATGGGGCTCAGTAAAAACAAGGCAGATGTAATTATGCAATACAGATTATATTTTCTTATTTTTAATAAATTTATAACTTATTACAGTTTCAGGTAAATTTTAAAATTTAGTTTGTATTAGTTTTAAAGTATGCCAAAACAAAGATACTGAATAGAAGGAAAATGAGTATGTTACCCTTTATACATGAAGTGTTGGCATTCTTGATCCATCAGTAGCAGCACACGTTTTATTTATTTTTAGCTTATTTATTGAGATGGTTGCACCGTGCTCTCACCAGATTCTTCTGCTAGTTTCAAGTATGTGTCTTTCCCTAAGGAACAGATTTCCCCCATTGCAGAGCTAATTCTCCTTCCCCATAACGTACCCACACATCTTCACTTCTGTCTTACTTCTGGGCTGCCGTTCTCATTTCTGAAAACGTTGGGTAGCAAATCCGCTGCCCAAGGAGTCAGGCAGGTAATGGGAGGACTGCGGGTGTTGAACTGAGGGTTTATGCAGGGGCCAAGCGGGCAGCTGCTTCTCAGCTCCAGCCCTCATTGCTAATGGGAGTACAAGCCTAGGGTGGCAGTTTTTCATAAAACCCCAGAGAGTGGGATTTTTATGTAAAACCTCCCAAGTTTTTGGAAAGAAACCCAAACCACTGTGGGTCATCACAATGAAGTACAGACAGGTTGTGTGTGGGCTGAATCTGGTCCACAGGTTGCTAGTCTGCAGCTCCGCTTTAAAACCGAGCTCAGGGAATTCCCTGGCAGTCCAGTGGTTAGGACTTGGTGCTTTCACTGCTGTGGGCCTGGGTTCAATCCCTGGTAGGGAAACTAAGATCCCACAAGACTCGCAGAGTGGCCAAAAATAAATAAATTTTAAAAACCCAGCTCAAATCACATTTCCACAATGCCTCCCTTACCATTCAGCCTTCAGGGGTCTCTGAACTATGCTTCTCTAGTTAGCTTTAAAGATTTGCAGGCTTATTCAATTTTATAACTGTTTAATGTTCACTAATCTTATACCTCTGAATAGAAGGAAAGCTCCTAGATGGCACATAATAGATGGTCAGTTACTACTTAGTGGTCAGTGGATTAAGCATCTTACAGCTACGTCAAACTCTTAGGCAGAGACTGCAGGTCAGCTCCTTGAGCATATCTATAAGAACATAAGAATCCCAAGCCACAAGCCTCAGTTCCTAGCCTTTGCTCTACTACTGTTTGACCTTGGACCTACTTCCTCATCTATGTATTATAGGTGTGTATTAGTGATTCCTCAATTCCTTTCCAGTTCTAAGTTTCTGTGATCTAGTAATATTATATTTTAAAAGAGAAAGAGAAGGTATCTTACTGGAACAGTTTAGCCTAAAAGGTCCAAATCACACCAGGTCTGCTTACTAATCAGACAGTCATTGTCATGGGTACAGGGGTGTGTTACATGATGGCAGTGACTTTTCGGGAAAGTAACAGTAGTGATGTGATGACTTTTTCTCACTGGTGCCTCTCCAAGAAGGCTAAGTGGTTATGTGTGTCCTTACAGCCACCCTTGCTAGTTCTCTTTTCACCTTGCTATTACCACTTGGGCTTTGGAAGAGAATGTTCAAGAAGAAATGGTGGATGGGCTTCCCTGGTGGCGCAGTGGTTGAGAATCTGCCTGCCAGTGCAGGGGACACGGGTTCGAGCCCTGGTCTGGGAGGATCCCACATGCTGCAGAGCAACTAGGCCCGTGAGCCACAATTGCTGAGCCTGCGCGTCTGGAGCCTGTGCTCCGCAACATGAGAGGCCGCGATAATGAGAGGCCCGCGCACCGCGATGAAGAGTGGTCCCCGCTTGCCACAACTGGAGAAAGCCCTCACACAGAAACGAAGACCCAACACAGCCAAAAATAAATAAATAAATAAACCCAAAGTTTAAAAAAAAAAGAAGAAGAAATGGTGGAAAAAGTACAGTTTATACCCTCCTCAAAGTGGGGGAAGTGCCCCAAGTGGACTATAGTTCTGCCCCTTCCTGAAGTCTGAGCTTCAGAAGGTTTGGGGAATTCCAGATTGAGACTGAGAATGTAGTTTCTTCATCTAGAAAAACCAGGGTGGGCGGCGGGGGGGACAGGAAATTGGAAAAGATAGCTTCCAAAAGCTCCTTCCAGAGCAAACTTCCTCAGAATTTAGTGACTGTAGTAATTTATCAATGTTTTTTCCCATATATCATGCTCTGTACTTTTTTGTTCTGTTGCCTGTAAAATGAACAATTAATGTTGAATTCTGGACATGCAAGAAAGTAGTCTTAGGGCCAACATATTTATTTTGTCATAAACACATATCCAGGTCTCCTCTGTACAAAATATTTTCCCAGATGCTTTATATTACCCCTTTGTCCTTCCAGCAATTCTATATGTAGTACAGTTGTCCTACATTTTACAAATAAGGGGATTAGTGACACCTAAAACCTACTGGCTAGAAGAGGCAGATTTGGGACTTAAGACTCTGTTCATTGTACTTATACCTTTTAATATATAACGAATCACATTTATGTTCTGTTGTTCTTTTGATCCAGGTAATAGCCCTGTGAGGTTAGCATGACAGCTCTCATTACTCAAGTTTTATTTTATTTATTTATTTTTGGCTGCGTTGGGTCTTCGTTGCTGCGCGTGGGCTTTCTCTAGTTGTGTCAACGGGCTTCTCGTTGCGGTGGCTTCTCTTGTTGTGGAGCACAGGCTCTAGGCGCGCAGGCTTCAGTAGTTGTGGTGCATGGACTCAGTAGCTGTGGCTTGCGGGCCCTAGAGCGCAGGCTCAGTAGTTGTAGCGCCCGGGCTTAGTTGCTTTGCAGCATGTGGGATCTTCCCAGACCAGGGCTCAAACCTGTGTCCCCTGCATTGGCAGGTGGATTCTTAACCACTGCACCACCAAGGAAGCCCTCAAGTTTTATATATAAGGAAACACTCCACATTTGGGTGATATTTGTAAGGTGCAACTCAAAAATAGATGATTGACAATGGCTGTCTCATTTTCTCTGACACATACTCTAAAAGTTCAAAAGCTAATGTTATTTAGCAAAAACATTTTGACTATAGAAATATCTCGTATCAGGACAAGACAGTAGAAAATAGTGGATTTATATTATTTTTTCCCATTGCCAAATAAATACACGTGTGTGTGTTTTTTAAATTACTTCCAAATACAAACTTTAAGTACATTAGAGTCATGGATTCACATCCTGACCATGTCACTCACTAGCTATATGACTTTGGGGAATTTCTTGAACCTCTCTGAGGCTGGGTTTCTTCAACTCTGAAATGGAGATGGTGACTACTCACAGACCAGGTGTCCCCAGCTTTGCTACCATAGTTAAGAATCTTATTTTGTAAGAAGAGAAAGGGAGTAATTTTGGAATTATACTTGGAACTTTGGAATTTAAACACTACTCTGCTAACAGTTTTATTTTGAGGATTTTGGGGGTGCAGTGGTTAACAGCACAAACTGGAGCCAGATCATGGGGGTTCAAGTCCTGGTTCCAGCACTTACTAACTATCCACTTTGGGGCATGTTGCTGAATCTCCGTGCGCCTCAATTTCCAAATTTTAACTCGTGACAATAGTTGTTGAGAGAATTAAATAAATGTATACACATAAAACTCAAGACAGTGCCTGGCACATAGTAATGCTCAGTGAGGGCTAGTACTATTATTGGGACAAGCTTAAATGCTAACAGCCCCCTTACTTTTTCACCTTTTAATTTTTTAAAAAGGCCACAGCGCTTGGTTAGGGGGTGACCAGCCTAAGGATAACCGTGGAGCCAGTGCCATTCTGCCAGTCTCTTGTTTATTAAGAAGGGCAAACAAAAGCCACTCCCTTCTGCTTCTCCTCCTGCTTTCTCTTCAGACTTTTTCCTTTCCTGCTTCTCTACTCCAAATCTTTCCTATGTTAGTCTAGTTTTCTTTCTTCCATATCAGAGTTGAGCTGTTTTCAAAAGCTGTGCCTGTCCCTTTATGCCAAGCTGGGTGCCCTTCTACAGGACTCCCATTTTACTGTCCCATCCTGATTCCCTTGCAGCTCGAAGTATTAACCATTCAAGGGGTGTGTCACAATGAGAAGAAAAATGAATCAATTATAGGGTAACTTTGTTTCTGCCTTTATGTTCCCATGGCCTCTCCAAGTCTTCTCTCAGTACCAGTGCAGCCCGCCCACCATCACCCACCATCAAAGTTCACACCATACAACTCACCAGTTCCTACCTTTGAATTCTTGTGCAGATTCTTTTTCTCTTTGTTTTACAACAATTTCATAAAGTTCCTTAAGTCAGCTAACGTATGTAGTAGTCAACTCTGCTTTTAAGTTGGAAGCACCTTAAGGAGCAAGGGAACTGGCTTCTGGTTATTATTTGTACCTTCCTTGTACCTTCCATCTTTTAATGGTCTGTTTCAGTGATGCTTCGAGTTCTTCCTGATTCCAAAGCCCTCTGGTGACATGCTCCTTAGGGAGAGATCTTTAATGTCGTGTTTTCATATCCAAATTCTGAGTTCCTTGTTTCTATCAACAGTGCCCTTATCCTTCCACAGCCCACATTGGAGTTTTCTTGAACTCCTCTTACACTTCCATCCCCTGTGCTCAACTATTTGCTAGTTTTCCTTAGTTATACTGATCATTTCTCTTTTCCTTTCATTGTGTCTCCTAATTGGATGTTCTTTCCATTATTCAAGGCGTAGCTCAAAATCATCTTTTTTTTTCCTTTTAAATATAGCATTGCTATTTTACGTGTTGGCATTAAGGACCATTTTTTGTTATCTCTATTTATTTTTGAGTAAAAACGAAATTAATAAATGTGATACTCTCCCCGCCCAAATTTTTTGTCTGAATTCCATTTAGGAATCTGGGTGCTTGGTAGATATTGAGACATTGGTTGGGTGAATAAATGGATGTACTTCTGGCTGTTGGTACTTTCTACCACACATCGTCATTGGCCATATGTGTATGTCTCTCCAGCTGGAATGTAAAATTCCCCCAGGACTTTATTTCATT
This sequence comes from Balaenoptera musculus, assembly GCF_009873245.2. Lineage (NCBI taxonomy): Eukaryota > Metazoa > Chordata > Mammalia > Artiodactyla > Balaenopteridae > Balaenoptera > Balaenoptera musculus. The sequence goes on along the minus strand of NC_045785.1, from coordinate 25,803,676 downwards.
TCTCTCCCTTGCATGTGACAAGGGTTCCCGAAGTCACTACAAATGCCTCATCTTCCAACATGTGGATGTTTATATGTATGTCTGTTACCTAAAGGTAGGAGTCAAGGCCTCTCCTTCCAGTTTCCTTCTTGAAACTTCCCAAATTTTCTGAACTTGGCCAAGTCTTTTCACCACTCTAAGCCTCAGTTTCTTCATCTGCCATAATACAGTAGTACCTACCTCACCTGGCTGTCAGGCTAAAACATTTGTTGCTCAGTAGAAGAGTTACGACTCCCTGAAAAAGAAAGGAAGGAGGGGAGGGAGGCAAGACAGGTAAACTAAAAAACATCAGTGAAGTGCCTGCAGAATCTGGAGAGTCAGGCTGTCATCCGGTACATCTCTTCCAGCAGCAGCGAGGCCAAGGGCGCGATCCCCACTCTGTGTGATGGCGGGGGAGGAATGGGGGGGGACGCCCAAGCCAGTGACCCTCTGTGACGCACAGACTGCACTATGGGAACCGAGAGTAGAGGTAAAGCACACTAGCTCCCCCTGGCGGTAGGGCGGCGGTTTCGGGCACCGCTAGCCAACCCACTGCGTGGGCTGGACTCAATGACTTTGGGGTCAGTTCTCAAGCCTCAGTTTCCTCCTGTTTTAAATGGCGAGGCATGTGTGCCTACCTCGGCGGCCTTGGATCGAGTAGGGACCCGGCAAATAGCGGCTCAATCGGGTGCACACTGCACACAACACAGCGTTTCCTATTTATCTTGCCCCCCCAGAATTTAGCTTTAGGGGTGTCTGGTATGTCGGGGCCTCTACGGGGAACTGTGGGGTTCTCTACGGGGGTCTCGCTGCTGGACTCTGTGATAACTTTCCAGGAAAAGTAGTTGTGCGGGAAACAGGACTGAAAAGGAAAAGTAAAGGTTGCTACTCCTTAACCCCACTCACTGGTGCAGTCCTCCTGAAAATAAGATGAAGCCACGTGGTCATCCGCCTGAGCGTGAATAGATGTTGCTGCTGCTTAGGGGAAAACACAGGGCTTTCATTTTTTAACACGGCCTCCAAATACTACAGCGTCTGGTGCAGGTGCCGTTTTCCACTGCTGTATTCCTTGTGGATTTTTTTCCTCCAGGGGAAAAAAAGTTTAAAATCAACTCAAATATGCAACAGAAGACACATTATCTTCTTGTATTTCAGCGTTTAACCTTTTTGAATTATGCAAGAAAGTGCCACTTCCTTATTGGATTTTTTTTTTGGTAGGAGATTAAGCAATGGTGTCTGCATATACAATACTACTGAATGGATATACTTGTCATGTTTGAATTGCATACATAACCTCAATTATGGGAATGAGGATGGTGCTTTATGCCCAAGTCGTTTCAAGTTATTTTCCAAAAAAAAATTTTAATGGCAATACTTGAAGTAAAGCAAAGACATTTATTTTTCTTTCCAAAGTAATCTGAAGGCTTCTTTAAATAAGACATCTTTCTTGGTTTCTCTGGTATGGCATTTAACTTGAATAAAAACTGATTTAATTCAATTCATTGATGGAATACTAATGTGTAGCAATTAAGTTTCACAGTGCTTGGAGAGTGTTCTGGTTTCTTTTTCAAAAGCAAAGAAAACATTAAAGCTTGCAATATTTCAGGATATAGTATTTCAGTCACATATTCCTAATATAGTTCTTTTATTACTCTGAATTACTGTGTGAATTCCCAGACTGCAACCCATGATCAAATAAAAATGCAAATACATCTCAAAGTAAAAATGGGCTATTTTAATTTAGTGTCCATACTGTTTGACCCTAATAAAAACTTTAGATGAGGGGACATACACAATATCTTAAAATTTCACAAAAAACAATATTTTCTTGGACTGGGCAACCATATTTTAATTTTTTTTCCTTAATGATAGGGTTGCAAACCAGTGGACTGGAAGGTGAAATGGTTCCACTGCCCAACTTTAGCATCTATCTATCTGGGGAGAACAGAGGGGAACCTTGACTAGGGGACCTATTTTGCACATAAAAAACACTGGAAAGATAAAAAAAAAAATGTATCCAGGCCCCATGTGCCAGAGATTCTGCTTTACTTAGGCATCTGTATTTTTAAAATTTCCACAAGTGATTCTCAAGTGCAGCCAAGGTTGAGAACTACTATCTAGGTAAAAATGTTCCATTTTTTTCCCTTATAGGCTGAATAAAATAAGTTACTCAATAAAAGAATTAAGTAGTTGTAAATAATATCAACAAGGAATTAAAAGATTTTCCCAATGGGGAAATCAAGAAACTATATAATGGATCTGTGTATCTAGAAATCCGAAAGAGTGAAGGAAAGTATAATCAGTTCTTAGATATACTTTACAAGTTGTCTTTAATAATGTTTGCAAATGATCTAATCAAGCCCAAAGGTAAAGAGATGACTGGCATTACCCTGGTCACTGGTTTCCTATCTAAAGATGATGAAGTATCCAATGGCTTTTGCTGGTGTGAAGAAAATAAAAAGAGGCAGGGAAAAGTGTTTATCATGCTTTTAAGTAGAACATTTCAAAATATTTTGCATTTAAAAGTTAAGAGTCCCGGGACTTCCCTGGTGGTCCAGTGGTTAAGAATCTGCCATCCAATGCATAGTACACGGGGTTGATGCCTGGTCGGGGAACTAAGATCCCACAGGCCGTGGGGCAACTAAGCAACTACTGAGCTGGCGCGCCACAACGAAGACCCAGTGCAGCCAAAAAAAATAAAATTAAGAGTCCCCTGGCTTCTCCTGTGTGTGGCTTATTAACATAGTTCACTTTTCATTGGCATTAACACAGGTACTTTAGGGAGAAGGCTGACAAGTTAGAAAATGAAGTTTATAGATTCTCTGTGGATTTCATTTTTCTGGTCTATTCATGGCTCAATTGGCATGAATAGTTGAGAAACTCCTGTATCAAAATAAAATATTAATTATACTTCACAATATATAAAATTGGCTAAATAATGCCACTTGTGTGACAACCTGAATTTTTATCATTGAAACTCTTGTAACCAAAGTCACATCCTTTACATAATATTTATTCTGTATAGGATTTATCCACATACAATGACGTAAGCTTTAAAACAATTGACTGTTATTTGCATAAACTCATAAAATAGAGTAATACACAACACACCTCAGTGATTTAAGCTGATATTCTAGGATTCAGAAAATCTGATCATTCTAATTCCTATTTTTGCCACTGTTTCACTGGGTTGTCTTAGGCAGGTTGCTTTACTGTTCTGTGCCTCAATTTCTTTACCTTTCATGTGATAAATGTCCTATTTCATAGATATGTAAAGAATAACATAAAAATTATTAAATACTTTGCAAATATAAAATGCTATATAAATGATAAATAGTAATACTGATCCACTCTAATATAAAATAACTTAGAACTTTCCATTTATAATCTAAAGTTTGGTCCTCCAGTACCTACTGTTATCACCCTTCCCAGTTAAACATATCTTATGCTGTACTGTTTTTAGTGATTTTTCCATAGTATTAATTTTAGGACTCCAAACATATATAACCAATATGAGTGGAAATTTCAATATATCTTAGCATGACTCAGCAAAATAACTTTTAACGAATTGAGTTCTGAGCTCATAAGTAACTGAAACACTGAACTTTTCATCCATTAAGCAGTAACTTGGCCACATAAAAGCAGTAACTGTGTTTGATTTCATCACTCAGACATACAATATTGAAAAATTTGTTCTTAAAAAGGTCTTAAGATATATGATAACTATAGAAGGAGCCTTGTAAAGATGTGATTTGCTGCTCTATGGTTACCAGCTTATAAGTGCAAGGAGTAACAGGAGTAATGAAGTGAGACTGTAATGCTCAAAGGGAATTCAAAAAGTGATCCAGCCCAAGGTTTTCAGTGCTGGACTCCTGAGCTCTGCAGAGTGTCTGGGGAAAGGTTTGTAGGGAGCTTAAACCAGAGCAGCTCTGTCCTTTAGAGTTTCCTTAAATGTTGAACTTCTCTATGAAACAATTCATTTGAAGAAGGGGTTTCTTGGGTAAAAAAAAATCTTTTAAACCACTGGCCTAGTCAATTTTGCTTCCTCCAGACAGTAGGCACGACTCAGTGGTGCTTTATTTTGCAAAACTTCATCCTATCAACCGGATCTTGAGGACCATAGACTTAGAAGGGTGTTCAGAAGCTGATAAAACAGCATTCTTGTAAGAGCAAACTTTGGTCTAACCAACTTCCATTATTTTCCTAACATTAAAAAAAAAAAAAATCTTGGCATAAATAAAGCTTATATTAACAGATTATACCCCTATGTAATATTTTCCCACATTTAAGAGCCAAAGAATTCAGTTTTCTTAGAAACCGTTAATAGACAGTTTCACTCTAGAAAAGAATTGGTCTCTAAAGTCTTAGATAAATATGATATGATACTGGAGTTATTATTTACAACTTACAAACATGTCATGAATGTTCTTTTATGATACTAAAATGATAGAACAGATGCACTGTCTAGTTTGGTGAATTTGATAGCTGTTTTGTGGGGATTGCTTGATGCTTGTTATAAACAATTAAGAGAAAGCATTATTTCTGATAAGGCTCTACAAGTGCTGGTGGCACTGTGTTCAGTGGACCTTGCTGACAATCATGCTGATGTTTGCATGCAGAATATAGTAGCATCAAAGAACATTTAGATCATAGACTAAAGTGCGTTAGAGTATACACATGCAAGCACAACTTCATTTCTATAAATAAAGCTCAAGTCAGTCATTTTTCCTATTGGTTCCAATGATTAAAAATCAGATTACAGTTTTGAAAGATGTTATCATCCTCTGGTGAGACTAAAGAATGACAAGTGTTCCCTCCCTCATTTGGAACAATGTAATTGTTAAGACTCCTGACTCAGGAATGGTCATGTTGGGAGACAATGAACTCAATGCACACTATCCGGTCTTGAAGCAATTGGAAATTTACCATCAGGGGAATCCTGAAAAAAACCTCAGAATTAGGTACCATAAAACAAAGTGGTTATTCATCTATTTATAAAAAAACTTAAAGAAATTAACCATTTTGGCCCACAAATTGGTATTAAGGATAATCATTAATTAAAGAATAAGAGAAAAGAACATAAAAAGTATCTTGAGGTATGTCATGGCAGTTAAAAATACAGTATAATACACGGAGCCTCTATCAAAATTAAATTAAAACAAGCTTAATTGGGATAACTTGCCAAGACCTTTATGAACAGTTCTTTACTTCTAGTATTTAGATTTTATCTTTACAACTAAAATAATGCATCTCCAATTTGACTGTAATTTTGGAATGTTTCATAATTCATATAGGGGAGGAGTTAAAACTTAATTTTGTATCCTAGTAGAAAAGTTTGTTTTGAAGAATTATATATAAACTGCTTAAAGAACTTAGGAGAATAATGTGTTCAAATAGTTTTATATATAAAATTTATATATAAATAACATAAAAACATGTCAATAGGTACTATGGGGACATTACTTAGCACTACTTGAATAACTCTAATTCAAGATATTATATGTTGTTGAAGATGATTAAATTCCTCTTCTTTCATACTTTCTAATTCTCATAGGCTTCTTTTTATAATTATTGCAGATTGGTGAGGTTTGACTTCACTTCTTCACCATTTCAGGGGACTATCCAGGGAGAGACAGTTGAAAGAGGACTGTTTAAAATCAAAACCTGTCTAGTCACCAGTCCCACGACTTAAACTTTCTGACCTTAATTTCCTCATTTGTAAATCAGAGACAATACTATTTACCTTGCTGATTAGGTGAGGAGATGTGTGAAAGAGCACTTTATAAGTAATATAGCAGTATATAAATGGAGGAAATTAATCTTAAGAACTGGTAAGAACCTCCAGTTTTCTTTTTTTCTCTAGAGAGGAAGAGAGCTATATAGACAGATCCTCAAAAAACTACCTTGACAGTATTAGTTTCCTGCTTTAAGAAAATGATGTCTGTATATAATCTCTGGTCAGCTTCTATTTTAGAGTTTGTTCTTTTTAAACACTGACTACATAAGAGTAATTTTTAACTTAATGACAAAAGTTTCAAATATGAACGATTTCAAACAGTTTAGGTTTGTTTTCTGCCGTAATTCTAAAACATTTAGGATATTGGAATAATGATAGGTCATTTTCGGTCTGAAGGTAATAGACTAATTAGTTTAGTCAGGTAGGGTGCCAGACCCTTACATGTGCTCTTACCTCGTTCCCTGTGAAAATTCAATAGTGGTAGTTTATATGTTTTTGAAACACCTTGAAATTATCTTATATACAGTTTGGTTGTGGTGAATTTATTTAAAATATTTTCTTTGAAAAAAGTTCACTAAGTAGATCTTCCAATATTAAAAAAAAAGGTATCTCTGTAATAAAAGTAAGAAGATTAATTGTTCATCCATCATGCCAACTCAAGCTAGGTCCTTCTTTCCAGTGCAGCAACAGATTTTAGGGCAACAAAGTTCAGAATGGATACAATGGCCTGTTCAGAAAGCATGCAAGTGATATCAGGTCATTACTTTCAAGTCAGTCTGATAATTTGTTAACCAGACTCTGACCATGGAAAGAGAGAGTTATGGGAAGTCAATGTAAGTTGCAGACATGCCAGATCTGTTGGTTCACATCCCAGCTACCTGATGTTGGGCTTTATTTCCTTTTCTTCTTCTTCTTCACTATCATCAACCTGTTGTATGACCAGATCAGCAGACCCATCCTCTACAATCTCCACGTATGATCTATTCTCATCTTCACCCAAGTGCCATCTGGAATCCTTATCTCCATCTGATGGGGACATAAGATGCTGTTCAGCTTCCAAATCAATGGGGAGGCTGTCTATGCCAACTTCAGCAAGGCACTCATTACAGAGTCTGTAGCGCCTGGTTCCTTCCTGTACCACTTGACCTGTTAGATCAGTCACATGGCGTTTGCATTTTCTGCAGATGAGTTTGCATGCCTGGTGAATCTGTGTAGAGATTTAAATAGTGATAAAAAAAGATTTTTCAAAAGCAGAACAGTTTGATATTCTAAGTACCAATTCATAAATTTAAAATGTTCAAAGCCAAGCATTAGTATTAAATTAACATCTAGTCATTAGAAAAAAATCACAGGTTTTGGTGATAAATTAATGTCACAGAAATATTAAATACCAGCTTTCTCTAAATAATGTCTATTATGTTTTTATGATTAATATTACATACTTAATAATTTCACATATCTCTTAATTCAATAATATTTTTATATCTGAGGTAACAAGGGACACATTCCCAGAATAATACAAAATAATTGCAAACACTTAATATCTGCCATATACTATTCTAAGGACTTTACATATCTTTTTTTTTTTTTTTAAAGAAATTCACGGTCTTTTATTTATTTATTTATTTATTTATTTATTTATTTATTTATTTATGACTGTGTTGGGTCTTCGTTTCTGTGCGAGGGCTTTCTCTAGTTGTGGCAAGTGGGGACCACTCTTCATCGCGGTGCGCGGGCCTCTCACCATCGCGGCCTCTCTTGTTGCGGAGCACAGGCTCCAGACGCGCAGGCTCAGTAATTGTGGCCCACGGGCCCAGTTGCTCCGTGGCATGTGGGATCTTCCCAGACCAGGGCTTGAACCCGTGTCCCCTGCATTGGCAGGCAGATTCTCAACCACTGCGCCACCAGGGAAGCCCAACTTTACATATCTTAATTCAGGGGAAAAAACTCATTTCATTTGAATACTAATATTTTGTTATTTCGCTAGAGAAAGAAAAAATATTGTCCCAAATTTAAATTTATCAAAAAATATTTTTCAATATAAGGATTATTGCCACTTTTATTAATGAAAGATCTAGTAGAAAGGAGACTGGACTAGGAATTGGAAAGCTTGGGTTCTAGTCCTGCTTTTGTCATTTACTAATCTTGTCATTTACTAACCATGTTATCTTGAAGCAAGTAACTTAAAACATTATAAACCTGCTTCCAGGGTGACTGTCAAAATATTTAACAACTGGTAAGGTATGGGCACCACCCAAACAGAATAGAAGCCTGACTATGAGAATGGACACTGGTTATAAACAACCACATGGTGGTTCTGCTACATATCAGTCTATTATTATTCCTAACTGCTCCGTTATTACTAATAGGGATACAACTCAGGTTGTGTGGACCAAATGAGTTAATATGTGTGAAATGCTTTGGGAAGAAGTTGTAATTGATGAATAATTGTATATTATAGTTAGTAACTTTGTTCAATAGCTGTCAGAGCGATAGATTATAGATTCTAATCTAAAAATTATTACATATAATTAACTACATATGCTGAATTAATGTTTATGGCATATTCATTTAGATAATGTCAGAATGGTATGAAAGTGGGCCACCAAACACAAATAGTCAAAAAACCCAAGAAAACTAAAGCAGTCTGGTAAAATATCTAAGAAAATATATGGGACTACCACTCAGTACAGTTATTATCTTCTGCTTAACCACTGACATATTAATCAGTAAATGTTGAAAGTACATAATTTGAGTGTACCTTTATTTCTCCTGAGATAGAATCAGTATTATGGTTATCATATGTGGCATTGTTTTCATTACAAAGTTCTGACACAGATTCATGTTCATCCCCCTCCAAATCCAATACAATTATGAAGACAAAGAAATTAAGTGAAACACTGTAATGTTAAAACGGAAAATATCATCATGAACTCATTATTTTAAAAATATATACCTTCTAGCTCAGAAACAATCTAAAAAGGATGCCCTAATGACAATGAGCACCCTGGGTGTCCAAATTTTGGTTTCTAATTTCATTCCCCACTAAGAGGTACCAAAGCTCCTTTGAGAAATGGCTGATTCCAGTTTTGTGGCAGCGGAAGTACAAGATGAGCCTAGGGAACCAGAGAACAAGGACACTGAAAATTTAATGGAGTTGTGACAAAAGGACACAAGAGCCAGCTTCAAGGGTCCCCACTGCACAAATTTGAAATTTTGAGTATCAAAAAAATAATAATTGTTATGGATCCAAACACAATGAACCAATGAAAATTCAAGAGAACATATGCTATTTAAAAAAACAAAGCCAGAAAAAACTCATATACCATTTGAGGCTACTCTTAAATCACTCTTTACTTTGAAAATTGGTAGTTAAAGAGAAATAATTAAACATTTATCTTGCTTCTCCTGTAAGAACCCTATTTCAAAGTAACCAAATAGCCCCAGGTGATGAAGGAAAGCTTTACTTTATAGAATTCCAGCTAATAATATAGAAGGAAGGATAATATTAGTAAATCATTCCACAACTCCAAGTAATATTAATAATTTGGACAGAGATTACCAATTGGTATTAATACTATTAAATGAATAGTTCATGGGGAAATGGATAGTCATATAATACCAAAATAGTTACACAGAGATTCCTTTCTAATTACAATGCAATGGTGGGATCATAGTATCATCACCCTAATCCAGTGATCAGTTGTAACAACATGAATGATGGGTCCACCAGATATGATGTGTCTCCTAATGTGACACAATATGAAACATACAATTTTGTCCTTGATGGAAGTATTTAACTTGAATCCATTAAGCCTTTAGATAAAACTTCTAGTTTTCAGAAAATGCAGGGGGGGATAGAAGAACAAGCTAAAAATGACACCATGTAGAAGCAAGCAGAGAAATCCAGAGGTAGGATATTTTGTAAAACAATTGGCTCAATATCTTCAGTAAGTCAATGTTATTTTTAAAAAGGCTGGAGGGGCAGCAGGGGTGGGTAGGGAACTATGCTAGCTCAAAAACATATTTAAGGGACCTAACAATGAGATGAGTTCTGGATTGGATTCTGGTTTGGACACACCAGCTATAAGTGGTATTTTAGGAAACTATAGGTAAATTTGAACTGTGTAACACATAAAATTTTATTGAGATGGAAAGGTACAGATTATTCACTAAAGAAAGCAGGTTACAGGGACTTCCCTGGTGGCGCAGTGGTTAAGAATCCGCCTGCTAATGCAGGGGACATGGGTTCGAGCCCTGGTCCGGGAAGATCCCACATACCGTGGAGCAACTGAGCCCGTGCGCCATAGCTACTGATCCTGCACTCTAGAGCTCATGAGCCACAACTACTGAGCCCGTGTGCCACAACTACTGAAGCCCGCACGCCTAGAGCCCGTGCTCTGCAACAAGAGAAGCCACCGCAATGAGAAGCCTGCGCACCGCAAGGAAGAGTAGCCCCCGCTCGCCGAAACAAGAGAAAGCCCACGTGCACCAACGAAGACCCAATGCAGCCAAAAATAAATGAATAAAATAAATAAATCTAAAAAAAAAAAAAAAGAAAGCAGGTTACAAAATAGCATGTACAGTATGATATCATTTTGGTTAAAAAAACATAAATGCACATGATAAAGTGTTAAGAATGGTAATATCTGGGTGGTAAAAATACGGTATTTTTATTTTCTTATTCTTACATCTATCTATTTTCTTAGTTTTTATAATGTATACTTATTGCTTTTGTAATAATAAAAGGTTATTTTAATTTTTAAAAATCTAGCTTCAGAGATTAATGAAGGCAGAGAGTTTGTTTTGCTCACTGCCGTATACCTAGCTCTTAGAAAAGGGTCTGGCACATAGTAGGTACTCAATATATATTTGTTGGATGAATACCTAGAAAGCAATGCATCAAGTGACCAATACCCTTCCAAATTAAAAGGAGCTCGTATAAATGGAATAAAAGTATGGGTAATAGAAGATCAATTTTGGAAAAAATTTTTGCTGCAAGATGAACAGCAGAATAATTCCAATGTCACTACATTATTTATTTTTATTTTTAAAAATTTATTTACTTATTTTTGGCTGTGTTGGGTTTTTGTTGCTGTGTGCGGGCTTTCTCTAGTTGTGGCGAGCAGGGGCTACTCTTCGTTGCGGTGCACGGGCTTTTCATTGCGGTGGCTTCTCTTGTTGCGGAGCACGGGCTCTAGGCCCGCGGGCTTCAGTAGTTGTGGCTTGCGGGCTCCAGAGTGCAGGCTCAGTAGTTGTGGCTCATGGGCCCAGTTGCTCCGCAGCATGGCATGTGGGATCTTCCCAGACCAGGGCTTGAACCCGTGTCCCCTGCATTGGCAGGCGGATTCTTAACCACTGTGCCACCAGGGAAGTCCCGTCACTACCTTATTAAACCACCAGAGCACTGAACAGAAAATTCCCTGAGATTTTTCTGACTGCTGATAGTCCAGTCCCTGATTGACAGTCGCTCTATTGCCCACCTCACTCCGTTCCTTGAGGAGACCAGAGAAACTGGAGAGACACTAGAAAGAGGCTGTAGTGGAGAGAGGGCAGACAGCAGAAACTAGACTGACAACCTACCAGATAAGGATTCAAGAATCACTAGCAGATGCTGAATATCTGAAGTGGTGATTCTGACATAGACATTTAAAAAGTTTTAAACATTTTTAAAGTTTACATTGTCTTTGGCTCTGAAAAAAACAGGATATAAAAACAATAGATATTAAGTGAATTGAAATGGATATTCAAAAGAATATCTCTTACTTCAAGGTTTCAGAGGAGAAAAACAAACCTATTTTAAAAAATATAGGGCTTCCCTGGTGGCGCAGTGGTTAAGAATCTGCCTGCCAATGCAAGGGACACGGGTTCGAGCCCTGGCCTGGGAAGATCCCACATGCTGTGGAGCAACTAAGCCCGTGCACCACAACTACTGAGCCTGCGCTCTAGAGCCCGTGAGCCACAACTAGTGAGCCCATGTGTCACAACTACTGAAGCCCGTGCACCTAGAGCCCGTGCTCCGCAACAAGAGAAGCCACGACGATGAGAAGCGTGCACTGCAAAGAAGAGTAGGCCCCGCTCGCCGCAACTAGAGAAAGCCCACGTGCAGCAACAAAAGACCCAACACAACCAAAAATAAAAAAACAAATAAATTTTAAAAATACATAAAATTATGCATTATGTGCAAAGTAAAAACATTAAATTGGAAAAATTGTTTAATATTGCAGAGTTGTGTGAAAAGATTTTCCTCAGTGAACTAGATTATCCTAAAGCAGATAAATGCATGTATTTCCTAAGAAGTAAAATGATGAAAAATCATATACATACTGTTCGAAAATGGCTACTTAGATGGTCTAGCCGGCTAAATCTTTTCCCACAAGCTTGACAGGGATAGGGCCTTTCTCCTGTGTGACAACGAAGGTGGCGCTTGAGGTCTGCCTTCCGCTTTACCACATGTGTGCAGTACGGGCACTTGAACCTCATCCTGGGCAGGTCATCTGTCAAGAGACAGTTTGATTAAGTCACTGGAAAGTTCATAATCGCCGTTCTGATAACATCAAGAATCCAAAAGAGGCTGCCGAGTCCAATCTCGGAAAGGTAGGCAACAAGGAGAAGGAAGAAATTTTATAAAGACTAGATTGTCAGTGTAATCCTAAGTATAGAACCGTAACTTCAGGATTTGATATATTTACAAAGTCTGGGTAGATTTAGACTCCCACTCATCTTTTTATTTAATGGCATAAAGTCACTAGATTTAAGTAAAGCAGTAGTACTAGATTTTAAAACTACAGACACAATCCAGGGTCTTTACGCTTTCAAGTAACTTGTTTTATTTACATGGGTTTATCCCCCAGCTCTTACTTTTCTTTAAAAAAAATGTTTTAATCGTTCCACCTGGGCAGGATTCTGACTCACAGGCATTCAGTCATAATCCCACAGATGGGAGCATCGCCCCATTGGCTCCGCAGCCAAGCACACACACCAGATGTCTGAATCCCCTTGCTCTTACTTTTCATACAGCTGTACTGCTTTTCTTTTAAAGGTAAAAAGTGTCAAGGATCTTTAATCGTTTGTTTTAAAACTCACACAGATTCAAAATGTTAGTTGTGGTTGGAGGCAAACCTTCTCAATTTAACAGCAGTTAAGTTCAGCTGTTCATTATTGAAGTTAGATTTAAATAACCTAGAGTTACAAAAGTGCAAAGCCCAAGAAAGGATAACTTTGTTGCTGTTTTAAAATGCAACAAAGATTTCCCATTTTTGCTCTGTTATTTCTGTCTGCCTTGGTCAATGGTAGAGCGCCTCAGCATTTTCAGAAAGCTCTATAATATGATACAGTTTCATGTATTTTCATGTTAGTATCCTACAGGAAAATGTGATTAGTAAAAATCAATCAGGTTGCCTATTATTTTTAAATGTTATCTATAACCAAATTATTTTCTAAAATTTACATGACAACCAGGGAAATGTGAATATTGATTGGCTTTTAGTAATATTAAGGACTTGTTAATTTTGTTTAGGTATGATAATAATGGTATTGTAGTTTTTTTTCTAAGACTATATTTTAGGGACACATTCTGAAATATTTACACATGAAAACATATGATGTCTGAGATTTGCTTAAAAATGGGAGTGGTCGGAGGCAGAGGTACAGATGAAACAAGACTGGTCATGAGTGGGACTGGGTAACGGGTGCATGGGGGTTAATTAGACTACTCTCTTTACTTTTATATATATTTGGAATTTTTCTAAAATAAAAAAATTTAAATATATCATCTAAATCTTTTTTTGTCAACATCTTTATTGGAATATAATTGTCATCTAAATCTTATACTCTGCAAGAGTTTAATTTTATCATAATTTTCCTTTAAATTCACATGTAAACTATTAAGCAAATTTGCTAACTGATTAATTGGTGGGGGGAACTGGATGATATACATTTCTAATCCCTGTTCTCTACTTTGAAACTATCAGCCTCCAATAATATCTCTGCATTTTACTACTGTCATAAAAATGAGATGCCTCATGGTGTTGCAGAGATACAGTATCAATATTATATGTTGTATTAGTTAAGTTTTTAAAAATTATGTATTTATATCTTAATAAAATCAGATTTAGTTTAATTTCTTTTCGATACTGGGTCTGTGAACCTTTACCAGTATGTATGGTTGCTCTATTTAACTTTTCTGTATAAAAATACTGCTCCTGAGTGAATACTCAGAAAAAAAAGTAAACTATTTAAAGTGAAAATATGATGTATAACTGAATCACTTTGCTGTACACCTGAAACTAACACAACATTGTTAATCAACTATACTCCAATATAAAATTTTAAAAAATAAAGTGAAAATATGTGTCTTAAAGATTGAACCATTTTACAAAAGAGCTTTAAACATTTAACAGTAATCTAATTGCCCACAGATAAGCAGGTTTGGAAATTCATGGGTTTCTGACCCTCAGAACTCTATTGTTTTGACTTCATTAAATTTATCCAGGATTATAATTTTTAAAATTTGTGTTTTATGCATAGATTTCATTAGAGAAGTATGACTTAAAAAAAATCACTTGTTTCAACTGCCCGTAACACCTAAAAGTAAGGGCATGTTGAGATAGGATTGATTTACATCAGAGTCTTGGAACCTGATTGAGGGGACTGATTCTCTTTCTGGGTACCTGGAAAACTTCTTGATGTGACATCAGATCCTTGACCATACTGATAGCCAACAGGAGTAGAGTCCATTTCCGCATCCATTTGTGCCTGTTCTTCAGATTGCGAAATGTGGCTGGAAGAATCAGATGTTCGTGCTTCTCGTTTGCTTGACTTATAATGAGCCATTTCAGAAGGCTGTGACAACCTCAAATGTTTGGATTTTTTAATGGAATCTTTCCTTTGTTCATGCTTGGCCAGAGGCTGTTGAGTATTCCTTTGGGAGGCTGGATGGTAATTATATTTACTCCAAGATTTCCCACTTATACCTGTTCCTTGATCTGGGCTTAGGTGAGAATGTGGAGAACTGCTTTCATCTTGCCAGCCGCCGCTATAAAAAGAGGAGCGTTCTATACCATCACAGCTGGCATTTTTATCCGAAAGGCTGAAATAGCGATCCTTTTCTTTTTCACTAATGTCTAATGAAGATTTAATAAAGGTCTTACATACACTAATGACATCAGTCATCTGAAGGAAGCTAGCAGCGGACATCACTTCTATGACATTCTGACCTGTGAGAGAGAGCTTGCCGGAATAGACAAAGTCCAGGATAACTGTAAAAGTGTCAGGGGAGAAAGCCTGAAATGTCGCTGTGGTTGGCTGACTTGTCTCCTTGGAGTTCTGGGAAAGAAGCATTTTAAAGTAGCCGCTACTAGCAAATAATACATTTCGATGGGCTTTAAAGACCTTTCCTTCAACCAGAATACTGCAGTCACAAAATACATCCTGCCTGCGCTGCTCATTCAGTTGTTGCAGGAGGTGAGACTGATGAGAGGAGATCTCCATTCTAAAGAGGAAAAGACACAGTGGTTACCAAAATCGGAGTAACACTGCTTCTCTGAGTCAAGTAAAATGACAGTCAGAAACCTCTGTCCTTTTTCCATTAAAAACACTTTCTCCTTAGAGAATATCGTCTCCAAGACACAGAAGATAATGGGTTTCAGGATATCATGTAAGCCTCTACTCTTAGTTAGTTACTAGATTTTTAGACAATTATTTGTTCAGTCACCGAACCTGATTGAGCATCTTATATAAATCAGGCCTTCTGCTATATATGGTGAACTAAACAGGCTTGATTCTTGCCTCCATGTAGTTTTTAATCTAGATGGGTACCAGCTTGAAACAAATACTCATATGAAGTTATAAATGACAAGTTAAGTGCTAAGACAGAAGGAGCGTGCTCTTAGTATAAAAAGGTGAACTAGTTTAGATTGGGATGGAGAGGGTTAGGGAATACCTCTCCAAGAAGTCACATTTAAGCTGAGACCTCAAAGGCGACTAGGAATTAGCCAGGTGAAGAATGAAGGGAGAAGATTTCTGATTCCAGCAAAATGGTGGTCTAGAAAGTGCTGGAACTTTGCTGTCACAAATCTCTAGAGATGCTGGTTAAAATATAGCCAAAGCTTTAAACACGTATGGCTGAGCTGCTGGGGCAGCAACATGGGCTCCGGTTTCCATCAGTAACAGAAATTGGAACTCTCTAAGGATTCAACCGTAATGAAAAAGGACTAGTAAACTTTGCCCCGAAGTCCAGGGAAAAGGCAAAGAAAGTTTGTCTTTGCAGGGCCTTGGTTGGGAAGAAAAAAATCCCTAGGTGAGATATCAAACCCAAGGTTGTGCTTTGTGAGGTTCTGGAGTCCAAATTTATTTTACCTGCTTGGTGTGGGAAACCTCAAACTGAAAAATTAACATGAGAATTAGTCCTGGGCTGGTGGTGTCTGTGGGGACACCTTGCAGAAGCAAATGCCAAACTGCTCAGGAGGGAAGCTCTCAGAACCCAGGCCAGGTGGGACATAAGCTCTGCTTCAACTGAACTCAGTCATTCCCGTCTCTGTACAGAGTGGATCATTTCCAATATTGTACCACCATGATGTCTAATATGGCCTATCGTAAAAACTCCCCTTGATTTCACATCTATTTCTGGCTACTACTCCATTTCTCTGCTCCCTTTACACAGAGTTCATTGAAAGAGTTTTTTGTCTTGGTTTTTTCATTTGCTATCTTCACTTCTCCCATTCTAATCAGGTTTCCATCCCCATCCATCAAAACCCATTTTTTGAAAGATCATTAGTAACCTGCATGTTGTCAAATCCAATGGTCACTTCTTTGTCCTCATTTTACTGACACAGTGGATCACTCTTTTCATCCTGAAACACTTGTTGCACTTACTTGGCTGCCAGGACACCACTCCTTCATGGTTCTTCTCCTATTGCTCACTCCTCAGTCTCCTCTCCTGGCTCTTCCTTGTCTAAGCTCTAAGTGCTTTGGGATTCAGGACATGCTACCCCCCAAGATGGCACCTTGGCATATTGAATATTTTGAACGGAAGGAGTCTGAGTAAACAGCAGAAGCAGGAAGGTCACTCTGACACCCCCTCCCTTTTCCGCTGCAACAGATCACAAAACCCTCAGGTGAGAGGTGTCCACCCTACACCCAGAGGAAAGGAGCCTCCTTATCTCAGAAGACAAAGGGACGCTGAGAAGACTCTGAACAAACAGGCTTTGCTGGGTGTGCCCCAGTTTTCTAACCTTACCTCTTACTCCTTATTCTACCACATTCTTCCACGACTCTCCACTCTTCACCAAGCCTAGCATAAAAATACTCAGGTCTGTCTCTTTGGGCCTTCATTTCTTTATGAAGTCTTCTGTGTCATGTAAAATTTATATTGAGTAAATTTGTATGCATTTCTCCTGCTAATCTGTTAGTTTGATTTTCAGACACAGCCCAGAAGAAGGTCAAGGAAAATTTCTTCTCCCCTACAGCTGGAATGTCCCAGGCCTCAGGGCTCAGACCTCTCCTCTACTTATATCATTCCCTAGGTGAGCCCATCCAGTCTCATAGCTTTAAATACCATTTTACATATCTAGCCCCTGACCTCTTCCCTGAACCTCAGGCTCAAATTATCTGTTTATCTGCATCTCCACTTAGATGTTTAATAGGCATCCTGAGCTCAACAGATCCCAAACCACTCTTAATTCATCCTCATCTTAAACCTGCCTTTCCTACAGTCTTATCCGTCTCAGGAAATGGTAACTCCATTCCACTTATTTAGACCAAAAACATGAAGAGTCATCTTTGACTGTGTGTTGCCAGCTTTACCTTCAAAACAAATCCAAAATCCTACCACTTCTGTGCTACTGCTGTTACCACTTCACTCCATCACCTATTATCAACAGCCTCCTAATTAGTCTCCTTGCAACTTCAGTCTAGTCTGAATACAGCAGCCATGGTGACGCTTCTGAAACACGAGTGAAATCATGTTACCTCTCTGCACAAAACCCTCCAAAGAAAGGTTCCCCACCCAACCCCAAAGTTCTTCTCATGACCTACACCATCTGCATCCTGCCCCTCCTGGTACCTCTCTTCCCGCATCTCTTTGCTCTACCCCTCACACACTGCAATCCAGCTCCAAAGACCTCTGCTTGTTCCCAAACATTCAAGGCATGTTCCTGTCATGCAGCCTTGTACTTGCTATGCCTTCTGCTTGGAAATGCTTCCTCCAGATATACACATAGCTCACATTCTCACATTTTCTAGGTCTCTGCTCAAATGTCACCTTATCCTTTACCATTAGCCAGGTGAAGAATGAAGGGAGAAGATTTCTTCTCCCTTTACCATTCTTTTTAAAAAAAATTAATTAAAATAAATTAATTTAAATAAAGGCTTTCCTTTACCATTCTTTTTAAATTAATTAATTAGTTAATTTTTGGCTGCGTTGGGTCTTCATTGATGTGCGCAGGCTTTCTCTAGTTGAGGGAAGAGGGGGCTACTCTTCGTTGCAGTGCGCAGGCTTATTGCAGTGGCTTCTCTTGTTGTGGAGCACAGGCTCTAGAGCGCAGGCTCAGTAGTTGTGGTGCATGGGCTTAGTTGCTCCGTGGCATGTGGGATCTTCCCAGACCAGGGCTCAATCCCGTGTCCCCTGCATTGGCAGGTGGATTCTTAACCACTGCACCACCAGGGAAGCCCCCTTTACCATTCCATGTAAGAACCTCCTCCCACTCTCTGTCCCCTTACTCGTTTACTCTTTGTTTTCTCCTACTAGAATTTAAGGTCCAAGAGAGCAGAGTTTGCCTGTTTTGTTTACTTATATATTCCCAGCCCCTTGAACGGCACTTGAGCAAACAATAGCTGCTCAATCAATGCTGTTGAATGAATGAGTCAAAAATAGTAAAAGACACAAGGAAATTGTTCTTTATAAAGAAGAATCAGCAGGCATAACAAGCAGGGAATTAGAACCTCAAGAATTTGAGAAAAATAGTACAAAAATCTAATAGGCTATTAAATAAGTATGTTTAAAATGATCAAAGATAAAAGGTGATATAGACTAGCACATAGTTATAAGCACAGACACTAGAACCAGGTAGCTTGATTGGAATTCTAGCTCTATCACTTAACTAGCTGTGTGAACCTGGGCAATGTATTTAACCTTTGTATTGCTGTTTCCTTAACTGTAAAGTGGAACCAAAAATAGCACTTATTTCATAGGATTATTGTGAGGATTGAATGAGTTGATGTACATATACCACTCAAAACAGTGTTTGGCATGTAGTAAGTACTTCACAAATTTTAGCTATTCTCCTTTTATTATTATTATCCATAAGAAAAGGGAAAAAAAAGAAGAGGTAGGTTTGAAGAGGAATCAAATGAATTTAATATACGAAAAATATAAGTAATGAAATTAAAACACCTCATGCTGCAAGATGAGTGCCCCATCTGCAGTCTCATGTCCATATTCCTGGCAGGAAGAAGACAAAAAGACAAAAGGCAATTACCAGCCCAGTCTATCTTCTTTTTTATCAGAAAAAAAAAATAGTTCTTCCAGATGCCACATCCAGGGGACTGACACTTGCAACTCAATGGCAGGAAGAAGACAAAAAGACAAAAGGCAATTACCAGCCCGGTTTATCTTCTTTTTTATCAGGAAAAAATATAGTTCTTCCAGATGCCACATCCAGGGGACTGACACTTGCAACTCAATGGCCAGAATCATGTCACCTACTTTTTTTTTTTTTTTTCAAGTTAAAATTTTAAGAGTTTATTGTGCATACAGAAGAACAGACTGTGAACCAGGGAGACTTCAAACTGAACGAGTCAGGAAGCTCAGAGGCATGTCCTTACAGAATGGTTTACAAAGTGAGAATGAGAAGGTATCTAACCTTTACAATGATTAGTTATTACAATGATGTTTTCCAGACAGCAGGAGATTAGTTAAAAGTGACTATCTAACACCATTTTAGGAAGATGACTTAAGTTTTGTTTATGATTATCAGAGGCATTTCAAGAAATAACCTATGTTAAGTTTTGCTTATGTGGCCTAACTGGTTTTGTCTGCTGGGGGATTTTCAAGTCTGGTGTCCGTTTCCTTTTAACAAGCTGTATACAGTCTTTCAGAACAGCATTATTCATTATAGCCAAAAAGTAGAAACAACCCAAATGCCCATCACCTGGGGAATGAATAAACAAAAGGTGGTATATCAGCACTGCGGCAGAGTTTGACTCCATTTTAAATTCTGACTGCTGTAGGCTTCAAGCCCACTTCTGCCTTTCCCTTCTGCCCCACATCCAGGCCAACTGACAAGGAAACCCATGTATCCTCTGGCCCACATGTGTGCTCTCTTTCCCAACCCTAGCCCCTAACTGCAATAAAAACCAGGCCACTCCTTTCCACTCTCTCTCAAGGCATTCAAGCAGGTTCTGGATCAGCTTGGGGGCTACCCTGCTCTGCCCAGAAAGTCACATGATGTGAGTAAAAACTCTTTTTACACCCTCTTGGTGCACGTGTGGCTTGACATCCAAACCAAATTTGGGCTTGAGTGGTTTTAATCTGCACTCCGTGGGGCCACTTATATCCTGGCAGCAGAATAATCTAGACAATGAGCACCACGATCTAGGAGTCTTTCTTCTCTGGTTTTTGGCTAGCTAACAGGTTTTGTTACCTGATGGGAAGAATGTGTTTTGAGCTGTTGTTTTATGCTGCACTTGCTGGGTCCATCCTGAGCCTCTGCCTCTGCCATAGATTTTACTGACCAAAGCTGGAAACTGCACTCAGTTTGAATTGTGTATAACTGGTGTTTAGGGACAAGAGTGTGGAACTAGGGTCCTTCTTTGGGTCATGTGTTTGGGTCATGTGTTTGAGCCCAGACCTACATGTGTGCCTAAAATTGAATTGTGTGTCTCCACTCCAGCATGAACCGTAACAGACACTAGGATCCTGGACTTAACCTTGTGGCCATTGGCTGTATGTCAACCAGGCATTGGTCTGCATTGTATAGAGCGCTCAGGAGAAAGCCTACTATCCTGTGCAATATATGGGCCTTTTGTGGTCAGTCATGTGGAGTAACAGCAATTACCACGTCACTCCTAAAAGTCGCTCCTAAAAGCAGATGGCTCACTAGACCCCTACAAATGCCGTGGAGGAAGTCCTTAACCCTGAAAATTCTGCTTTGAGACTTTTTGGAGGAAGAAATTTATACTTACGAGAAGGATAGAAAGGACCTGCAAAGTATACCCAGCAATGACAACAAAAGCAACAAAGCTGGACATGAGGGAAGAAAGAAAAAGATGAAACAGGTCTCACAATTTTGATCCAATTCAAAACCTAAAATTTACTAAAGAAAAAATTTATTCAGCAGAATAATAAAAAGGGTGTTGCATGTCACCTACTTTTTAGGTGTGCACTCCCACTAATGGTATATATCTATTTCTACTTCTCAATTTTTGCCAACACTTAATATTATCAGACTTTTAAATTTCGCCAATCTTATGGATATGCAATGGTATGCTATTGTTTTTATCTGTATGGACTGAACAACTTTTAATGTTTGTTGACCATGATTAAGTGAATTTCCTTGCTAATTACAATGTTGTCAAGTAACACTGAATAACAACTAACCACAAAAACAATGTTATACAATAGTATTTATTTAGCTTAGTGCCTTTGGGTTGGATGGGGCAGCTTGTCTGAAGTGGCTATGTTATTATACGGTCTTACATCTTCCTCCTGGGAGTAGTGGGCCAGCCCGGACAATTTCCTCTCATGACAATGGCTGAAGTATAAAAGCCCAAGTGGAAATACATGAGGTCTCATAAGGCTTAGGCTTGTAACTGCCACACTGTCACATATTCTAATAGACCAAAGCAAATCACATGGCCAAATCTAAAGTCAAGGGGAGAAGAAATATCCTCTGGTCTGTTAGTGAGAAGAACTGCAAAGTCATACAACAAAGTGTGTGAATGTTGGCAGCGGGTAATGAACTGGGGCCAATAATGCTATCTACACAATATCCTTTCTTATTTGTAAAACTGGGTTATCTTTTTCTTATTGATTTATAGGTATCCTTTATATATCCAACATACTAATCCTTTATCAGTTACATGCCTTGCAGATATCTTCTCTCATCTGTGGTTTACCTTTTTAACTCCATTAAAGGTAGTTTTCATTAAAAAGCAGCTTTCAGTTTTAATACAGTCAAATTTATCAATCTCTTAAAGTGTTTTCTCTATC
The DNA here is from genome assembly GCF_009873245.2 of Balaenoptera musculus. Classification (NCBI taxonomy): domain Eukaryota; kingdom Metazoa; phylum Chordata; class Mammalia; order Artiodactyla; family Balaenopteridae; genus Balaenoptera; species Balaenoptera musculus. Next base: position 25,781,711 of record NC_045785.1, on the reverse strand, counting down.
TTGTTTAAGAAATCACTATCTCAAGGACATAAAGATATTTTTTTAAAGTTCTGTTTTTCACTTTTTGGGCTTTAATCTACTATTGATTTTGCATATGGTATTCTAATTTTTTTTCATATAGATAATCAATCTTTCTGGCAGTGCTTATTGAACAGCAAATCCTTTCCCCACTAATCTGTAATGCTACCTCTGTTATACATCTAGTTTCCATAAATTCATGGATCTATTTCTGAGCTGTCTGTTCAGTTTAATTTGTCTATCTCTCTGCACCAATACGTCACAGCTTTAATTACTAAATCTCTAAAATGAGTTCCCCCACCTAGGTCTTCTTCAAATAACATTAAAAAAAAAATTCTGGGGACTTCCCTGGTGGTCCAGTGGGTAAGACTCCATGCTCCCAATTCAGGGGGCCCAGCTTCGATCTCTGGTTGGGGAACTAGATGCCGCATGCATGCCACAACTAAGAGTTCACATGCTGCAACTAAAGATCCCGCACACCGCAACGAAGATCCTGTGTGCTGCAGCTAAGACTTGGTGCAGCCAAAATAAAAAAATAAATAATTTTTAAAAATTCTGATTGTCTCTTTGTTCTTCTATATAAAAATTAGGATAAGCTTATAAAGTTTCACTTAAAAAATATCCTATAGGGATTTTTTTTCTGGAATTGAATTTATAGATTAATTTATGGGAGAACTCACATCTTTATAATATTGAGCCTTATCATCCATGAATATGGTATAATTTGCCACTCAGTTAGATCTTCTTTCATATTCTTCAGTTATGTTCCCTTATTTTCTTTAAGATCTTGCATGTTTTTTGTTAGATTTATTTCTGTTGCTTATAGGTTTTATTGCTATAGTGAATGGGATAGCATGCTTCATCAGCTGAATGGAAATGCTGCTAAAATTTTACCATTAAGAATGATATTTAGGAGCAGAAGCAAGAAAAACTACAATCCTGCAGCCTGTGGAACAAAAACCACATTCACAGAAAGATAGACAAGATGAAAAGGCAGAGGGCTATATACCAGATGAAGGAACAAGATAAAACCCCAGAAAAACAACTAAATGAAGTGGAGATAGGCAACCTTCCAGAAAAAGAATTCAGAACAATGATAGTGAAGATGATACAGGACCTCGGAATAAGAATGGAGGCAAAGATCGAGAAGATGCAAGAAATGTTTAACAAAGACCTAGAAGAATTAAAGAACAAACAAACAGAGATGACCAATACAATAACTGAAATGAAAACTACACTAGAAGGAATCAATAGCAGAATAACTGAGGCAGAAGAACGGATAAGTGACCTGGAAGACAGAATGGTGGAATTCACTGCTGCGGAACAGACGAAAGAAAAAAGAATGAAAAGAAATGAAGACAGCCTAAGAGACCTCTGGGACAACATTAAACACAACAACATTCGCATTATAGGGGCCCCAGAAGGAGAAGAGAGAGAGAAAGGACCAGAGAAAATATTTGAAGAGATTATAGTCGAAAACTTCCCTAACATGGGAAAGGAAATAGCCACCCAAGTCCAGGAAGCACAGAGAGTCCCAGGCAGGATAAACCCAAGGAGAAACACGCTGAGACACATAGTAATCAAATTGGCAAAAATTAAAGACAAAGAAAAATTATTGAAAGCAGCAAGGGAAAAACGACAAATAACATACAAGGGAACTCCCATAAGGTTAACAGCTGATTTCTCAGCAGAAACTCTACAAGCCAGAAGGGAGTGGCATGATATACTTAAAGTGATGAAAGGGAAGAACCTACAACCAAGATTACTCTACCCGGCAAGGATCTCATTTAGATTCGATGGAGAAATCAAAAGCTTTATAGACCAGCAAAAGCTAAGAGAATTCAGCACCACCAAACCAGCTCTACAACAAATGCTAAAGGAACTTCTCTAAGTGGGAAACACAAGAGAAGAAAAGGACCTACGAAAACAAGCCCAAAACAATTAAGAAAATGGTCATAGGAACATACATGTCGATAATTACCTTAAACGTGAATGGATTAAATGCTCCAACCAAAAGACACAGGCTTGCTGAATGGATACAAAAACAAGACCCATATATATGCTGTCTACAAGAGACCCACTTCAGACCTAGGGACACATACAGACTGAAAGTGAGGGGATGGAAAAAGATATTCCATGCAAATGGAAATCAAAAGAAAGCTGGAGTAGCTATACTCGTATCAGATAAAATAGACTTTAAAATAAAGAATGTTACAAGAGACAAGGAAGGACACTACATAATGATCCAGGGATCAATCCAAGAAGAAGATATAACAATTATAAATATATATGCACCCAACATAGGAGCACCTCAATACATAAGGCAACTACTAACAGCTATAAAAGAGGAAATCGACAGTAACACAATAATAGTGGGGGACTTTAACACCTCACTTACACCAATGGACAGATCATCCAAAATGAAAATAAATAAGGAAACAGAAGCTTTAAATGACACAATAGACCAGAGAGATTTAATTGATATTTATAGGACATTCCATCCAAAAACAGCAGATTACACTTTCTTCTCAAGTGCGCACGGAACATTCTCCAGGATAGATCACATCTTGGGTCACAAACCAAGCTTCAGTAAATTTAAGAAAATTGAAATCATATCAAGCATCTTTTCTGACCACAACGCTATGAGATCAGAAATGAATTACAGGGAAAAAAACGTGAAAAGCACAAACACATGGAGGCTAAACAATACGTTACTAAATAACCAAGAGATCACTGAAGAAATCAAAGAGGAAATCAAAAAATATCTGGAGACAAATGACAATGAAAACACGATGACCCAAAACCTATGGGATGCAGCAAAAGCAGTTCTAAGAGGGAAGTTTATAGCTATACAAGCCTACCTCAAGAAACAAAACAAATCTCAAGTAAACAATCTAACCTTACACCTAAAGGAACTAGAGAAAGAAGAATAAACAAAACCCAAAGTTAGCAGAAGGAAAGAAATCATAAAGATCAGAGCAGAAATAAATGAAATAGAAACAAAGAAAACAATAGCAAAGATCAATAAAACTCAAAGCTGGTTCTTAGAGAAGATAAACAAAATTGATCAGCCATTAGCCAGATTCATCAAGAAAAAGAGGGAGAGGACTCAAATCAATAAAATCAGAAATGAAAAAGGAGAAGTTACAACAGACACCGCAGAAATACAAAGCATCCTAAGAGACTACTACAAGCAACTCTATGCCAATAAAATGGACAACCTGGAAGAAATGGACAAATTCTCAGAAAGGTATAACCTTCCAAGACTGAACCAGGAAGAAACAGACAATATGAACAGACCAATCACAAGTAATGAAATTGAAACTGTGATTAAAAATCTTCCAACCAACAAAAGTCCAGGACCAGATGGCTTCACAGGTGAATTCTATCAAACATTTAGAGAAGAGCTAACACCCATCCTTCTCAAACTCTTCCAAAGAATTGCAGAGGAAGGAACACTCCCAAACTCATTCTATGAGGCCATCATCACCCTGATACCAAAACCAGACAAAGATACTACAATAAAAGAAAATTACAGGCCAATATCACTGATGAATATAGATGCAAAAATCCTCAACAAAATACTAGCAAACAGAATCCAACAACACATTAAAAGGATCATACACCATGATCAAGTGGGATTTATCCCAGGGATGCAAGGATTCTTCAATATATGCAAATCAATCAATGTGATACACCATATTAACAAATTGAAGAATAAAAACCATATGATCATCTCAATAGATGCAGAAAAAGCTTTTGACAAAATTCAACACCCATTTATGATAAAAACTCTCCAGAAAGTGGGCATAGAGGGAACCTACCTCAACATAATAAAGGCCATATACGACAAACCCACAGCAAACATCATTCTCAATGGTGAAAAACGGAAAGCATTTCCTCTAAGATCAGGAACAAGACAAGGATGTCCACTCTCACCACTATTATTCAACATAGTTTTGGAAGTCCTAGCCACAGCAATCAGAGAAGAAAAAGAAATAAAAGGAATACAAATTGGAAAAGAAGAAGTAAAACTGTCACTGTTTGCAGATGACATGATACTATACATAGAGAATCCTAAAAATGCCACCAGAAAACTACTAGAGCTAATCAATGAATTTGGTAAAGTTGCAGGATACAAAATTAATGCACAGAAATCTCTTGCATTCCTATACACTAGTGATGAAAAATCTGAAAGAGAAATTATGGAAACACTCCCATTTACCATTGCAACAAAAAGAATAAAATACCTAGGAATAAACCTACCTAGGGAGACAAAAGACCTGTATGCAGAAAACTATAAGACACTGATGAAAGAAATTAAAGATGATACCAACAGATGGAGAGATATACCATGTTCTTGGATTGGAAGAATCAATATTGTGAAAATGACTATACTACCCAAAGCAATCTACAGATTCAATGCAATCCCTATCAAATTACCAATGGCATTTTTTACGGAACTA